>NC_080408.1:36927500-37294166 GCF_030265065.1 Corythoichthys intestinalis | reverse complement strand
ACTCTCCAAATCAGGTGACTTGGACGCAAAAATATGCGATCAGGACATCCCTAGTACTCATACAACCCCTAGCAAAAAGTATGAAATCACCAGTCTCGGATGAGCACTCAGACATTTAATCATGTAGAACAAACTCAGATAAAAAGCTTGAAAAAAGAATGATTTAGTTCGAAGTGCAACTCTTTAGCATTCAGAAACACTAAAAGAAATGAATAATAAGAATAATCTCACTGTAACAGCACCAAACAAAAGTTCCAGCATCATCACCTGACTCTTGACAAGGTGATGATGCTGGAACTTTTGTTTGGTGCTGTTCCGGTAATATTTACAAAGATGACTGCCTGAAGAAGACATCAAAATTCCCTCAGTCCTTGATGATATGAGGCTGCATGTCAGGCAAAGGCACTGGGGAGATGGCTGTGGTTAAATCTTTAATAAATGCACAAGTTTACAATGAAATTTTAGACAGCTTTCTTATCCCTCCAATTGAAAATATGTTTGTCATTTTCCAAGATGACAATGCATCATGCCACCGAGCTAAAACTTTTAAAGCATTCCTTGGAGAAAGACTCATCCAATGTCATGGCCTGCAAATAGCCCAGATCTCAACCCTATTGATAACCTGTGGTGGAAATGGGAAAAAAATGGTCCACAGCAAGGCTTCGACCTGCAAGGATGATCTGGCAACTGCAATCAAAAAGAGATGGCACCAAATTGATGAAGAATACTCATCAAGTCCATGCCTCAGAGACTGCAAGCTGTCATAAAAGCCAGAGGTGGTGCTACTAAATACTAGGGATGTGTTTTGTTATTTCTTTGTTTGTTTCTCATGATTCCATATTTTTTTCCTCAGAATGGAGTGATTCCATATACTGTGTATTTCCCTGCACATGCTCTATAAAATTAACATTTACTGACCACTACAATGTTTTTATTCATTTCTTTTAGTGTTTCCGAATGCTAAAGAGTTGCACTTTTGAACTAATTCATTATTTTTTCAAGCTTTTTATCTGAGTTTGTTCTACATGATAAAATGTCCGAGTGAGTGATCGTCCGAGACTGGTGATTCCATATTTTTTGCTAGGGGTTGTATGAGTACTAGGGATGTCCCGATCGTATATTTTTGTGTCCAAGTCACCAGATTTTGAGAATTTCCCCGATACCGATAAAGGCACTGGGGAGATACAGTTTAGAAGTTTACATTGAAATTCTAGGCAGCTTTCTTATTCCTTCAATTGAAAATATGTTTGTCATTTTCCAAAATGACAATGCATCATGCCACAGAGCTAAAACTGTATTCCTCAGAGAAAGACTCATCCAATCAATGTCATGGCCTGCAAATAGCCCAGATCTCAACCCTATTGAAAACCTGTGGTGGAAATTGAAATAAAATGGTCCACAGCAAGGCTCCAACCTGCAAGGATGATCTGGCAACTGCAATCAAAGAGAGTTGGCACCAAATTGATGAAGAATACTCACCAAGTCCATGCCTCTTAGACTGCAAGCTGTCATAAAAGCCAGAGATAGTGCTACTAAATACGAGAGATGTGTTTTGATTGTTATTTCTTTGTTTGTTTCTCATGATTCCACATTTTTTTCCTCAGAATGGAGTGATTCCATATATACATATATATTTCCCTGCACTTGCTCTATAAAACTAACATTTACTGACCACTACAATGTTTTTATTCATTTCTTTTAGTGTTTCTGAATGCTAAATACATGCATTTTTGAACTAATTCATTATTTTTTCAAGCTTTTTTATCTGAGTTTGTTCTACATGTTAAAATGTCTGAATGAGTGCTCGTTCGAGTCTGGTGATTCCATACTTTTTGCTAGGGGTAGTATAATACAGTTTAATCCTGGCTAAGGGGGTTTATCCATGAATGATGAGGATTGTGTACATAAAAGGGATCTAGGAAGCCATGTCTCTACAAAATTGCTGCTTTTATAAAGAAAATCAAAAGTTTACATTACAAAAAAAAAATTGCATGTCCTGCAATAGGACCATTGCGCATGCACCCATTGCAATGACGATGTTCAAACGATATATTGTGCAGGCTGCTGTTGTTTGTTCTTTTCCTCTTCTGTCTGCTTCCTTCCCTCTCTGTCCACCATAACACCATCCTGCTTGCTGCTTTCTCCTAATAAATAAAACACAATGAACAACCACAATTGGAGTACTACATAATCAAACTCCCATGTGATACATTAAAAATGTCCAGACCATAAGGACACTCAGATTTCTATTCTCTGTTTCTAAGCAGCTTAACAGGTTTATTAAAAAAAAAAAAAAAAACATGAGAATGAGTTCACTGTACTCAATAGCCTCTAAAGTCACTAGAACCTTTTGGATGTGGTGGAACAAAACACTCAAATTATCGATGAGCAGCTAACAAATCTGTCTTTTTGAATCTATGCCACCAAGGATTAAGGCAGTTCTTAAGGCAAAAGGGAACACAGTACAAGCAAGATCATAGGCGGATCTTCTATTCAGGCGAAGTAGGCGATCGCCCTAGGCCCCCAACCAGTAAGGGGCCCCCAACCAGCTGCACTTGCCCCAACCAGCAAGGGCTTGGGCCACCGAAACTAGCAGCACCCCCAACTATTCGTCATGTATAATTATGTCAGCATACCAAACAAACAAATCACAAAACAAAAAAAAAAGCCATTTGAATGCTGCATTAATATTATCTCCACCCCATACACACGCACTACAATGGACTGTTCCACGACGACGTACTGAGTATAAGTCGCTTAGCTTCATTTAGCGCCGTTTAGCTTCATTTAGCTCCGTTTAGCATCGCTTAACTCTGCTTAACTGTTAGCTTCACTTAGCTCTCCTGCGTTTATGACCCCACTAAGCTCGCTATTTTTACAGCTCACTTGCTAATACGTCGGCTATCGTTTATTTCGAACACATGAGCGAACGTGCTCTCCATGAGAGCTAAAGTGCAGAGAGGGAAAAGTTGAGAACAGGCCGGAGGCCGCTAATGCCTCTTTTAACTTTCTTCTTCTTCTTCACACCGAACATAAACTACACGACAGCACTCCCTGTGGCGAAACAATGCAGTACAGTTCCAATCAGTCATACAATAACACTCAACAGCTGGTTAACAGCATTTGCTAAAAATTAAATCTATTAGTGACACCAAAAGCAATGATGAAGAATGTTTTTTTTCTGGACTGTAAAGCTTTCGGTTAGCGGTTTAGCGAACGTACCTCCGGTGAACATTTCAAAATAAAAGCACGTCATGTTTGTCATATAAATAACAATTTCTGGAGTTAATCCCACATACTTCAGAATTAATATAATAATATGTTGAGTAAATACTAGAGAATACAGATTCTACACTAAGAATAGCTTTCAAATGACAAATATGATTGGCAATGAATAATTATTATACTACTGTTATATATAGTACTATAATAATAATAATGCTAGAATTTTTCTAAAGAATTGTTTTGAATAATGTTGGAAAGGCGAAGTCGGTTTTCTGAATGTTTACTTTCCATTCTTTTGCACTAGTAAATGCTATCAGCATTTAACCTCACTGTTTATTTGTGATTAATTATTGTTATTTACATGATTATTTGTACTTTACTAAAGAATTTAAGTGTTCCAAAATGGTTTTGTGGATTAATAAACGTCAACAAAAATTTCATTGCTCAATTAGTATACAAAAAAAAAGATTAGACTAGTTGACTAATCGTAAAACTAGTCGGCAGACTAATCAGGAGAAAATTTGTCGTTTAGGACAGCCCTAGTGTACCGGAACATATTTCCTCCACACCCTTCTCACCTTTTTAACCCCTGACCCATGAAGAGGACCCCTGGATATGTTCGCCTTAGGCCACAAAATTGCCAAGTCTGCCACTGAGCAAGATGTATCTAATAAAGTGTCGGGTGCGTGTATTTCCCCTTTAAGTCATTGGCTGACACCAATGGCAATAGACATCCAATCCATTTTGACAGGGAGGGTTGGCAGCGAATGATCGATCGCTTACAGCCCTCTCAGTTAAAATGGGCTGGACGTCTAACACCACATGAACTTTGCACCTCATCTTTCTATTTATATCACATGTTGAAGTGATCTATTTAGTGAACAGCACGTAGCCTTCTTGAGACACGTGCCGGGCTAAAAGAGCCATGGGCAGATGCTGCTGAAGTAACCAGGCCTCTTTGAGGGATGGTTCTAATTTAAGAAGTAGCATTGTGGACATTGTCTCAGAAGAAACCCAATGAATTGGCCTCGACGACAAGAACAAGTGTAGTTTTGTTGTTGGTTAACCCGTAGAGTGGAGTGGAAGCAAACTCGCCTAATAAAGGGAAAAGCATTTCACACGTGTTCACATAGCGTGCAGAAGAGATGCTCATGCGTCAACACCATTGATTTCTCTGTGACATGGTGTTAAGAAGGCAGCAAAGATTTGCTCTGAAGTGTTCAATGGTTCTGAGAAAACGAAGGAAAAGGGAAATAATCCACCTTTATCTGTATTTGCATGTCTCATTTTTACATTGGAGGCCACTGTGAGACCAGTGAGAAAAGCATAACCCACCTCTCACCTGCTGCAAAACTAGGAAAAGAAATGTTTTCAACAAAACTGACAGATTAGTCTGTGTAATGAACATGTGTTTGTTTCTCCATGCACGTCTTTTCCCAGACAGCACATCACAGATTCTACATGTTTTTACAAATGCATATTGGTAACACAGTATGGTCTCATTTACATATAGATTAAAACCCACATTTCACGCAACATCTTATCGTTTTGCATAGGCATGGTAGCGTCATGACAGAATAAATTATACTTGAGTGTGTTTTGGAATTATAAAAGATTATTTTGGTGAAGTGGACATTGATTTGTTTGCACCATCCATCATAACAGCCACGTGCTCGAGATGAAGGCAGAGCCCCGCTGACTTTTTGACATTCGGATGGATAGGTCAACCATCTGCCTATTGATTACCCACATTACAGGGTTCTCTCTCATTAATAGCACAATTGGTCAATCCTGGATTAAGTCTTTTATTTCCCATCTGAAATAACCCTAAAGTTTTTCCATCATTTTTTCCTCAAAATTTAATTTTTACCTTGTTTGAATTTGTATACAAGGAATCATCGTGTAACAAAACAAAATGACCAAGACAACAAAATGCATGCAGCTGTGCACAAGGCACTTTCTAGAAAGTAAAGGAACCTCATCAGTTCAGCTCCATTAGATAGATCTCTGTTCTGAGATCATATTTAAGTGATATAAAGTGCAGCACCCCAAAATATCAATAAGTAATCAGCGACATCTAAAACCAGAATTCTATGTTCATGAATATGATGGCCGACTTTGGCCTACTTACAAAATACATGCTTTCAACTGTCAAGAAAAAAATGATTTGAAGATGAAAGTTTCTAATACTAAAACCAATTATTATTATAGTAGTTTACAATGTTATTTTATCCATATGTAATATAGAATAATTTAAAGGATATAAGAATAAAAAGAAAAAATAAGCAGCACAGTGGACGAGTGGTTAGCACTTCAAGGGTTCAAACCAGGGTTCCGGCCTTCCTGTGAGGGGTTTGCATGTTCTCCCCGTGCCTGCGTGGGTTTGCTCCGGGGACTCCAGTTTCCTCCCACATTCCAAAAAGGTGGTAGGCTGATTGAACACTCCCAATTGTGGTTGTTTGTCTCATTGTGCCCTGTGATTGGCTGGCAGTGTCAACAGATTCAGGGTGGACCTCACCTACTGCCCGTAGTTAGCTGGGATAGGCTCCTGCATCTCCGCAACCCTCGTGAGGATAAGCGGCATGGAAAATGAATGGATAAAAAAAGAGATTTAATGGAACAATCGTCTATAACAATAATAGTGCTGCAACAATTAATCGATTAACTCCAGTAATTCCATTAGAAAAAAAACTTCAAATCAAATTTTGCTGCTTCGGGTATTCGTTTAATTAGAGTGACGTTATAATGGTTTGTTTTGAAAGTGTGTTTTATTGATTTGGTGGGTATACTGCCCTCTAGTGGCAACAGGGAATATGACATAACTCATTTAACATGGCTGACTCCAGCTGCTCCGTTGACACCAACATAAACTAATGGTTTTTTTTTGTAATTTAGTTTATAGGTACAGTGTATCACAAAAGTGAGTACACCCCTCACATTTCTGCAGATATTTAAGTACCGTATTGGCCCGAATATAAGACGGCCCTGATTATAAGACGACCCCCTCTTTTTCAAGACTCAAGTTTGAAAAAAGACTTTTTAAACACCAAATTAATTTTTATACAGAAAATAATTACAGTAAATCTGCAACAATTAATTATAACTATGTATTTGATAGAAAAAGCACTTTTTTCCCGAAGTTATTTTGCCTCATTCAAATCTTAATATCTGAACATTCAAATATGTAAACTAAAGTGCAATCACATTCGTAAATGAATGGCATCTGGTTTTTGAAATGTAAATAAACCAATTTATTGTGATAAAACAACAACATTGCAATAACTGCATTAATTATCAAAGTGAAGTCTAACTGTAACTGTAGTCTTGAAACAAATTTGAATAAGGACAAACGATGCAATAAAATAATGCAAACTGGTTAAACTAGTAGCTGAGATCTGTCATGACAGAACATCGTTTCAATGATATCTGGCGCCATCTAGTGTCGTGAATGGGGAGAGTCGCTGAGATCTGTCATAACAGAACATCGCTTTAATGATATCTGGCGTCATCTAGCGTCGTGAATGGGTATAATATCTAGACCGCGAATATAAGACGACCCCCTCTTTTTCAATCTTATTTCAATGCGAAAAACACACCGTCTTATATTCGGGCCAATACGGTATATCTTTTCATGGGACAACACTAACAAAATGACACTTTGACACAATGAAAAGTAGTCTGTGTGCAGCTTATAAAGTAGAGTTAATTTATTTTCCCCTCAAAATAACTCATAATATAGCCATTAATATCTAAACCCCTGGCAATAAAAGTGAGTACTTTTACATGGGAACTACATACATCCCTAAATGTCCAAATTGAGTACTGTTTGTCATTTTCCCTCCAAAATGGCATGTGACTCGTTACAGGAGTGCTGTCAGCATTGCTGCAGAGATTGAAGAGGTTGGGGGTCAGCCTGTTAGTGCTCAGACCATACGCCGTTCTCTACATCAAATTGGTGTGCATGGCTGTCACCCAAGGAGGAAGCCTCTTCTGAAGATGGTACACAAGCAAACAGTTTGCTGAAGACATGTCAACAAAGCACATGGATTACTGGAACCATGTCCTATGGTCTGATGAGACAAAGATTAATTTGTTTGGTTCCGATGGTCTCAAGCATGTGTGGCGGCGACCAGGTGAGGAGTACAAAGATAAGTGTGTCATGCCTACAGTCAAGCATGGTGGTGGGAATGACCCCCCCCCACACACACACACACACATACACACACACCTCTTCAATCTCTGCAGCAATGCTGACAGCACTCCTGTATTATACTCCTGTAACACTCCTCTATTATATAAGCTGCACACAGACTACTTTTCATTGTGTCAAAGTGTTACTTTGTCAGTGTTGTCCCATGAAAAGATACTTAAATATCTGCAGAAATGCAAGGGGTGTATTCACTTTTGTGATACATTGTATATTTAGCTGTTTTTTGTGGGAACATGTGTTTGAACGATTTGTTAAGAGTACTGTTTAAAAATAAATAAATAAAAAAACACAGCATTTTACAGCATTTAATCTAGCGGACTTTTGCTATGCAAATTATCCAATGGCGTACTGCAAGCAACACGTCACTTTTGCTCATTAATATTCATGACGTTAGCAATTGTGGCTAGGCGGGTCAACCTCCCGTTTGGCCCAAATAGTAAATGCATGGAAATAGTGTACGAACAAGATGTTTACTGAGCTAAACCTACCAATTCTGTCTGAAAATGATGTCCCTGGTGCCAAATTCACTGGTAAAGATGTGGAAGAACATACAAATGTTCAGTTAAAGAGATGGCTTGAGTGTTGAGGGCTGAAAAAGACGGGAAAAAGAGCCGACCTGATCCACAGGTAGCTTTTTTATCAACACCTTTTTCTTGTGTGCATTGCCTTACGCGACTGACAATGACATTCCCCTGTTCCAACAATCTATCCTTTACCACCACATGCCCCGTGTTTGTTATATCATATATCCTCTGGTTGTCTTACGTCTCTGACATTCTTGGGGGTAATTTACATTGATGTTTTTGTGTAGCGATAGCAAATGCTACAAAGTGACAGCCATTTAAAAATTTTTAATTATTAACAAATCTTAATTCTATAATTTATTTACACTTCTCCCTTACTAAATTTTTTTTTTTTTTTTTACAACAGAAAAGGTAACAATAGTGGCAGGCAAATACCATTTTAATTTTTTTCAGGTCATTCACAGAAGCAGCACAGCAAAACGCCACGCTAAAAATTAAAAATAAGTAAAGTAAAAGTAAAGTAAAAATATCAAAATGGCTTACCTCCTCGGGGCAGGCTGTGGCAGGCAATGGATCAGCATTGTAATCTGCTGGACCATGGCCCCCAACAAAAATGTTTACTGCATATGAAATGTGAATGGCTTCACCTTGCTGGCGTTAAACTGGTCTTTTGGACGTCCGCGCAAGTTAATCCATTCTTCACATTTTTTCCTCCGAGTTTTTGGTATCGGGAAATGTATGAAGAAAACATCCTTCATAGGACGTAATGTCTAGAGTCGTTCCATAGCGGCAGTGTTTACTCGGCATGTGCTTTTTTGAAAGATTACCGGAGAAAAAAAGCAGAAATAAGATGGTTTGTATGCTAGGGCGTGTCTATGTTGACCCACTTCCTTGTTACGATGGCGACCTCACGGTCTCCAAATAGCATTCGTGCAGTATGCTACTGGAGTGCCGTTAGAATCGTTTGTTTTGAAAGTGTTTGTGTTTTATTGATTTGGAGGATACAATGCCCTCTAGTGGCAACAACGAATATGACATAACTCATTTAACATGGCTGACTCCAGCTGCTCCGTTAAGACCAACTTTTTTTTTTTTTTTTTTTTTTAAATGCATTCGTAATTTAGATTATAGGTATATTTAGCTGTTTTTTGTGGGAACATGTGTTTGAATAGTTTGTTACGAGTATTGTATAAAACAAACATACAAACAAACAAAAACGCATTTTATAGCATTTAAGTTAGTGAACGTTTGCTATGCAAGTTAGCCCATTGTTCTTTTGTTTTGCCTAGAACCTCATTTATTTAATTTTTAATAGCCTTTGAGGCTGAGCTCAGGTATTTTATCTTTAAATGATCGTACATAGTTTGAATAAACACTTGGGAAATTTTGTGTTTGCATTTGATGCAGTTTTGAAAGTACAATCTTAGCAAACCACTGTTTTACATCTCCTAAAATTTATTCTGCAACGCAATAATGTTCCTGATCCGATTACTCGAAATAACTACTTGATAATAGATTACTAAAATGATCGTTAGCTGTAGCCCTAAACAACAATAAAAGAATGACATCATTTTCAGTCAAAAAGCTGAAAAAATGATGTGGAACAATCAAAAGAAAACTGTCATTACACAGGTTTAGTATTCTAACAAAAAATATTTATTGCACCTGTATAATAGTTTCTGTATAGCGTTAGAACTACAGTATGTGACCTCCCTCAGCCAATAAACTGATAAATCAAATAATGTTTAAAAAATAAAAAAAATAAAAAAGCAATACATATGAAAAAGGATATCTTACACTTGTTTAACAATATAATAAAGAAAAAAATACAGTTGAAAACTAATTGTTTAATAATGCAGTAAAGTGGGAAAAAAATACATCTGAAAAATTATCAAGTGGCAAAAAATGAGTAACATATTCAAATAGTTATATAGATAAGCAGAACAATGTAACCTCCACCATCCAATCAGTGCAGAAAGGTAATTGTCATGATGGGATTTAAAAAATAAAATAAAAAAATTATACCGATTAACATTATAATAAATACAATGAAATTGTCTCCTTGCATAGTAAGAGCGTGGGGAATATCGATAGCATATCAGATAATGATTATAATTGGAAGAAATATACAGTGAAGAGCAGAATTAGTTGCACCTCTTGTGACATTGCAAGTTCACCCACTTAGAAAACAGGTAGAGGTCTGAACGTTCAATAACAGATGCATTTCCACTCATAGAGACAATCTAAAAAAAAATCCAGAAATCAAATTTTATGAATGTAATTTACTGGGGTTCATAAGTATTTGTAACCCTGGGAATCAGCAATAATTGTGACACTCAGAGTTGTCAGTCTATCTTTAAAAAAGTCCACCTTTACCCCTTGAGTAACCACCCACCCACCACCCGTTTGAGCGCATTATTGTTACTCGTACACCCCACAGTCAATCATAATCCAACTGCTACCATGTGCAAGACCAGAGAGCTTTCGAAAGACACCAGAGAAAAAAAATGTTGAGTTCTACAAAGATGGAAAAGGCTATGGGAGAATTGAAAAGCAGCTTGGTGTGAATAAATCAACAGTTGCAGTAATTGTTACAAAATGGAAAAGACTAAACATGACTGATAATCTACCTCAGACTGGGGCTCCATGTAAAACCTCTCCTCGTGGGGCATTACTCATGATGAGAAAAATGAGGGCTCAGCCTTGAACTACACAGCAGGAGCTGGTCAATGACCTGAAGAGAGCTGGATCCAGTTTCAAAGGCTACTGTCAGTAGAACACTATGGTGCAATGGTTTAAAATCATGCATTGCTCAGAAGGTTCCGCTGTTGAAGCCTATACATATGAATGCCTGTGTGAAGTTTGCAGGGACCATCTGAATGATGCAGAGGGGTCATGGGAGAAAGTCATGTGGTCAGATGACACCAAAGTAGAACTTTTTGGTGCAAACTTTACTCGTCGTGTGTGGAGGAAGAAAAAGGATGAGTACAATTCCAAGAACACCATCCGTACTGTGAAGTATGGGGGTGAAAACCTCATGCTTTTCGGCAAAGCAGACAGGATATTACAGATTTTATAAAGCAGAGGTTGAATGGGGAAATATATCGTCAGATTTTGAGCCACAACCTCCTTCCATCAGTCAGAGACTTGAAGACGAGTCGTGGCTGGATCTTCCAACATGACAATGATCCGAAGCACACAGCCAAGCTGACCAATGAGTGGCTGCGTGAAAAGCATATCAAGGTTCTGGAGTGGCCTCGCCAGTCTCCAGACCTCAGTCTCAATCTTTGGATGGAGCTGAAACTTCATGTTTCTCAATGACGGCCCCGAAACCTGACAGATCTAGAAAAGTTTGTGTGGAGGAATGGGCCAAAATCCCTGTTTCCATATGTAAAAAACCTGGTGAAGAACTACAGAAAGCGTTGGACCTCTGTAATTGCAAACAAAGGCTTCTTCACTAAATATTAGCACTGATTTTCTGAGGGTTTCAAACACTTATGAACACCAGTAAATTACAAATAAATTATTGAAAAATCATGCAATGGATTATGTCTCTATATAGATTATGTCTCTATAAGTGGAAATGCATCTATGATTGAAATTTCAGACCTCTACCTATTTTCTAAGTGGGTGAACTTGCAAAATCACAAGGGGTGCAATTACATCTCCTCCTCAGTGTAATACAGTGCCCTCCATAATTATTGGCACCCCCGGTTAATTGCAGTAGAATACTGTCACACTGAAAATTTTAGGAAAATGTAACCTTCAACTCAAATGAATTGTAAGAAAATAAAAAAATCCCTGACTAAAAAATAATTATTTTTCATTAAATCACCTGTTCCACAATTATTGGCACCCTCATCAATTCCCAGGAAATAAATATAATTGAAGCATTTCTGTCATTTCTGCAGTAGTTTACAAAGTTCACCAGAGTATGTAGGAACATCTAATTAGTAATTCATCACTTCCCGTTTCCCTGGGGTATAAATATGACGTGACACAGAGGCCATTTCTCTTCTCCACTCTTAAACATGGGAAAGACAAAGGAACACAGCATACAAGTGAGGCAGATGTGCGTCGACCTTCACAGGTCAGGCAGAGGCTACAAGAAGATTGCCACTCAACTGCAGCTGCCCATATCCACTGTGAGAGGAATAATTAATACGTTCAAAACAACTGGAACAGTGGGAAACAAACCTGGACGAGGACCAAGTTTATTTTGCCACCACGCACAGTGAGGAGGATGGTAAGAGAAATCAAAAGATCTCCAAAGCTCACTGTTACAGAATCACAACAAATGGTAGCATCCTGGGGTCACAAAGTCTCCAAATCAACCATCAGGCGCTGTTTACACGCCAACAAGCTGTTTGGGAGGCATGCACGGAGATAACCTTTCCTCACTCATAATCATAAACGCAAACGTCTGGAGTTCGCCAAGCGGTATTGGGGCTTCAACTGGGACCGTGTGCTTTGGTCAGATGAGACCAAGATTGAGCTTTTTGGCAACAAACACTCTAAGTGGGTCTGGCGTCCCACGAAAGATGCACATGCTGAAAAGCACATCATACCCACTGTGAAGTATGGGGGTGGGTCAGTGATGCTGTGGGGCTGTTTCGCTTCAAAAGGCCCTGGGAACCTTGTTAGGGTGCATGGCATCATGAATGCTTTGAAATACCAGGACATTTTAAATCAAAATCTGTTGCCCTCTGCCCGAAAGCTGAAGATGAGTCGTCACTGGGTCTTTCAGCAAGACAGTGACCCTAAACATATAGCCAAATCTACACAGAAATGGTTCACCAGACACAAAATCAAGCTCCTCCCATGGCCATCTCAGTCCCCAGACCTCAACCCCATTGAAAACGTGTGGGATGCGCTGAAGAGGCGAGTATAGAGTAAGGGACCCAGGTCTCTGGATGATTTAGAGAGATTCTGCAAAGAGGAATGGCTGAAAATCCCTCTTTCTGTCTTTTCCCATCTTGTGAAACATTATAGGAGAAGATTAGGTGCTGTTTTGTTGGCAAAAGGGGGTTGTACAAAGTATTAACACCAGGGGTGCTAATAATTGTGACACACATTACTTGATGTCAAATAATTATTTCTTTATGTGGGATTTTTCCCCACTAAATAAATGCACTTGTATTGAAGGTTGAATTTTTCTTTTTTTCCATTAAGGTCCCATATTATTTAGGAAAAAAATATATTAGAAGCTAAAAAACGCATCTTAACCAGGGGTGCCAATAATTTCGGAGGGCACTGTAAGTGACGAAAAATTATGTTACACATCTATCATTATTAAAAATGATTCAAACCTTTTGCTATGGTTAAAAAAAAAAAAAGGCATTGACATGCTGTGTAAAGATTTGTTAGTTGATAGGAGAGCCCAAGAAGCAACACCCTTTTCGCACGCAGTCAATCATTGACCTGTTAACCACGTGCATGTCATTTAAATCCCAGCCTGCATCTTATGATGATAATGAACGCTTACTTACAACACTTTAAGTACTTTTAGTCAGACATGGCAGAACGAACATCTTTGGCTCTTCACATTGTGTGTCTCCTTTTTGGCGCCGTACTTTGCATGGTGAGACAATACTAAGAACTTGGGTTGAGTTCACCTGCAACTGGTTACATTATTTAAATGTATTTCTTGAATGTGTATCATGTTTTTATTCAGTTTGTGGTTTTACTTCTGCATGTATTTATAACTTTCTAAATGTTTTTTCCTTATGATAAAAAAATGTTTTCTTTATTTCTCCAGCCTACAGAATTATTACGAGGTAATTCACACAAGTCACATGGCAAAATTTCTTCCCCACTAGTCTAACGTTGAATTTTATTGCAGACTTTGATGTCGACGATGGACGAGATCTTGATATTTTTGAAATCAATGAAGGTACAGTATGTTGAGGGGTGAGCCCCACCCATTTTAAAAATTGTTTTACTTATGAATCGTTTCACTATTGTGGTTTGACCCCACAGAAGCCGGGTTAAATCTGGTCGAGGGTGATATTGTGCTGGGCAAGGTTTGTTTTCTTTATTGAATATTATTACCAGTGTGAAAGGTTAATAAGTCTTCCTCCTTCCACCTTTTGTTTTTTTAATCGACAGAAACAAAGTAGGAACTCCATATTAGGTGACGAGTACAGGTGGCCCACTACCATTCCGTACTTCATGGAAGATGACCTTGGTGAATGTTTACTAATGATATGCTTGTAGTTTATAATTTGGACTTCAATTAAGCTTTCTCTTTAATATGGAGTCAATATATATATATATTTTTTAAAATTGCTTTTGCGTACTTGGTCGCTGTAGTGAAAGGCCACAATATAAAAAAATGCAGAGGAAAACATTGCAACACTATTTTATCTTTCCGGTGCAGAAATCAATGCAAAAGGTGTGATCCTAAAGGCCTTTGAGCAGTATCGCCTCAAGACCTGCATTGACTTCAAGCCATGGAATGGTGAAGCTAACTACATCTCCATCTTTAAAGGCAGTGGGTAAGATGTCAGTTCTTTTTACGAGGGTTTTATTGGAGTCACGCTTGCCCTTAGGGGGGCAAATGTCATGGTGAAAGCACTTTATACATTATCATTATGGCTGGAACAATGCATAAATGCTTTAACTTGCTTACGGAAATAGAGTACCACAGTTTGTTGCTACAACAGAAAATGGTCAGGGAAGAATTATGGTAAGATAGTAATAAAGACGAATTTCCCCTTACCCACTGAAAGCTGCTTCTCCTCGGTGGGCAACCAGCGCGAGGGCAAGCAGTATCTGTCCATCGGCACAAACTGTGACCGCATCGCCACCATCGAACACGAGTTTTTGCATGCTTTGGGTTTCTGGCATGAGCAGTCCAGAGCAGACCGGGACGACTACGTGCAAATCATGTGGGACTACATTTCCGAGGGTAAGACGTAGCCTCATGATAGATTTGATTGATTTTAATTTTTGGGGGGACATAAGTTTGGAAATTGGGAAAAGAATATTTACAGTTATTTAGAAATTACATTGTATTAAAAAAAAAAAAAAACTGTAGTTGGTAATGTAAAGCACTGAAATTCTCCATGATAGCTTTGAGTCAGCTTTCATATTTAGGAGTTTTTCATTTTATATATATGTATTTAGTAACAGAAAAAATGTTCAACTCGCCGGCAGTGATAGTTTTTTCCCCGGTCGTAATTAAATTATATGATGGGAAACAACTTAAGCACTGTACTTTGTTATTCAATATCGTTCGTTTTATTTATTGCTTATGTGATAAAAGTGTTGTTGTTGCGATAAGAAATGATCACCATTGGGCCCTTGAATTGCTATTGCCATGTATGACTTTCAAATATGAATTTTATCAATACCTGCAATTAAATTTCATAGAACTTTGAGTAATTGTCCTATAAAGATATGCATGACACGTGTGTACAATGACTAGACAAAGTCCACACAACCTTGTTCAAATGTCAGGTTTTAAACTCTTCTTTTTTTGATCCCACAAAAACATTGGCATTTGAAGAGGGGTGTTTACACTTTTTACTTTTTTTGTAACGTGAGAGACTGCGTTTTGTGTCAAGGCCGAGAGCACAACTTCAACATCCACAACGACACCACCTCCAGCTCACTGGGCGTCCCCTATGATTACGGCTCCATGATGCACTACAGCAAGGGGGCTTTCAGCAAAGGCTCGGAATCCACCATCGTCACCAAGATCCCTGCATTTGCCGACGTCATCGGCCAGAGGATGGAGTTCAGTGACAGTGACCTGCTCAAGCTGTCCCGCCTCTACAACTGCAGTGAGAAGAGCGGCTTTTATTGACTTGTTGTCGACGTCGTTAATGAGCCATTCGACACAAACCCTGCGAGCTGACTTTACAACTGATCAAAGGTGACTTTTCTTCCAGCTCGGGGCTCAACCTTTTTGGACTCGTGTGATTTTGAAAGGGAGAACATCTGCGGGATGATTCAGGGGCCGGGAGATCAGAAGGACTGGGAAAGGATGGTCACAGCAACAGGAGGCCCCCGCACAGACTACTCCAACATGGGAAAATGCACCGGTTAGTGGAAAAAGACTGAATGAGGTGAACAATCTAATATCTCAGGTCCGGCATCTTATTAGCATCTGTCTTTAGGCTCCGGTTATTTCATGCACTTCAAAACAAGCATGGCCAACCTTGGTGACACAGCCCTCCTGGAGAGCCGAATCCTGTACCCCAAACGGGGCTACCAATGTTTGCAGTTCTTCTTCTACAACAGCGGAAGCCCTGAGGATTCGCTGGAGATCTTTGTGAGGGAGTATGACAAAGCCGACAATGCTGGGAGGCTGCGCTTTATCACCACCATTGATGGTCAGTACCACTTTGTTGTCTCACTACAGTACTATGGTACTTTAACCACACAACGGACTCACGGAAAACCCAAATTCTCCGAAACGTCTATTCATATTACCTCTTAACAACACACCCCTCTCACATATGCAAGTTTCCACCTCTCATCCACCCACGTGTTTTCCTTTTACATCCAAAGGAATAAGTGCGACGATAGCGAAATGTTCCTGCCCTGTCCAAATGTATCGTGTCACTGTCTTTGAGGTTCTTGTGCAGATTGTGAATTAAAAAATATGAATCCCACCATTATGACAGGAATCAGTACGATCATCTATCAATCTTCATCAACTAAGCTTTTGTGATCTAACAGGACCGCCTCAGGACCTGTGGCAGCTTCACCACGTCAGTCTAGACGCCACAAAGAAGTTCCGTGTGGTCTTCAAGGGAACCAAGCGAGGCGCTGGATCTTTAGGAGGACTATCTCTGGATGATATCAATATTGCAGAGATGGCATGTCCTGAGTTTGCATGGCGTGTGAAGAACTTCAGCCATGTCATGGAGAACACACCCACTGGCGAAGCAATATTTAGTCCACCCTTCACCTCCAAGGAGGGCTACACCTTCCAAATGACGCTCTACCCCAGCGGGAGAACCGACTCTCCTGGGCAAATGGCAGCCTACGCCAACCTGGTGGCCCGCGAGGGGGACAGCGGGCAGGAATGGCCTTGCCCCTGGAAGCAAATGACCATGATGCTGATGGACCAGAACCCTCACATCCAGAAGCGCATGTCCAACCAGCGCAGTGTCACCACTGATCCCTGGCAGATGTCATCTTCAGGTTCGCACGTGAAAACCACTCTTCTTGTAAGCGACTCGTGTTTTGACATTTACTCTGTTCGTCAGGTGACCAGTTCTTCTGGGACGACCCTCGGAAGGTGGGCGTCGAGGTGACTGACGCGGACGGCTCCAAATACTTTCGAGGACCCGGCTCTGGTACTTCGGCGTACATCACCCACCTGAGAGCCAGGAGCAGGGACTTCATAAAGGGGGGAGACGCCATTTTTCTCCTCAGCATGGAAGGTAAAAGTCCTAATCATAAGTGTCTTTAGGGAAGATTTTGAAGTGTCGTGTGCATGTGTTGGTCATTTTAACCAATGCAGAGTGTATGCATCCCATTGCACAAAACCCATTGAGGCGTTCAGGTTGGTGAATAAACGGGATGTAAATGCCTTTTATTTTTACAAGGTACTATTCAGTCATTAAACGATTAATCGGATAAATGTCACTTTTTTCATTTACCTTCAAAATTTACCTTGAAGTTGTTTTAGGCATGTTGCAAGCAACAATGAAGACAAAATGAATGACTATTTCATTCAAAAATAATATTTTATTACAGCTTCCTGACTTAACTGCAGTCTACAACTGTATCGATTATCAAATTGTTGGCAACTAATTTGTTAATCGATTTATTCGATTAGTTGTTGCAGCCTTATTAAGAAGCTAGTTTAAACGGTAAGCATGTCTGAAAATTGGCAAAAATGTGTTTTCCAAAGTAAAAGCAGATTTTTGTTCATGTCCTACTTTGACTTAACAAAAACATCATGAAAAAATCTGATAATATTTACAACTGAGAAGTTATAAGTATGCTATAATTTCAAGAATTTATAAAAGTTTAAGGTGGAGAAGGTCCTAAACCAGGGGTGGGCAAACTATTCCACAAAGGGCCACAGTGGGTGCAGGTTTTTGTTGCAACCCATTAAGAGGACACATTTTCACCAATCTGCTGTTTTATAAGTGCAATCAGTCGATTGCAGTCAGGTGCTTCTCATTTCTGCGGAAACCTAATTGGTTAAACTATCTGTGCTGGGTCAGTTGGAACAAAGACCAGGTCCCACTGCGGCCCTCGAGGACCGGTTTGCCCACCCCTGTCCTAAACGATTAATTGGTTATCAAAATAGTTGTCAATTAATTTGCTAATCGACTAATGTAGTTTTCGGTCTATAATGCGCACCTGACTAAGCCGCCACCCACCAAATTTAAAACGAAAACGGAATTTGTTCATCGATAAGCCGTTCTGGACTACAAGCCGCAGCTGTCCTCACTGCATAATGTCATATTTACAGCAAAAGATCTTAAGTGGTAACACTTTATTGGACAGCGGCAACAAAAGACTGTCATAGGACCAAATGAACCACCATGAAGCGTTGAATCAATTGGCTGCAGAGCTTCAATGCTTCAAGAAGCTTCATTTAGCCATCACTGCTCCCTTGGGGGATGACAGTCAACCTCTGCTGCCACCCGTTTGTCAACACTGTTGTCGTCCAACATGCCTGCTAGCATGCATTGCAGTGCTACAGACAAAATTAATATTCTGTACTAATTATTTCTTCCGTTATTGTTCCAGTTGTTTCATTAGTGCTAGTTATGGTATTTGGTAACACTTTATTTAACAATGGCACCATAAGACTGTCATAAGACAATCATAATTAGCATTGATGAATGCTTGAAACAAATGTCATTTGGTGTCATCCGGGAAATTTCCTCACTTTTTAATGGATGTAAAGGATCCAAATTGGACATAAATTGAGTTAGTGACAAAATATGCCAGGTGACACTGAATGAAATCTGTCAAAAGCATTCAGTAATGCCCATGATAGTGTCATGTCATAATTATGACAATCTTATGATGCTGCTGTCAAATAAAGTGTTACCTATTAACCCAAATAGATCACCAAAGAAGTTGCACTGGACTATAAGCCACAGGATTCAAAATGAGGGGAAAAAAGTAGCGGTTTATAGTCCGAAAATTACACTAGTTGTTGATTGATCGATTGTTGCTCCTCTAGTACTAATGTATACACAGGATCTATTTGTTAACAAAAAAAAAAAATCACGTCTTGATTTATATATTGACAACATGAAAAAATATAAATGTTAAAATAAAAAATAAAACCACTTTTTTTTTTTTTTTCAATATTCTTAGTAGTGTTAAGACAAACAGAATATTTGCAAGCTAAACTTCTCTGACGGCAATCTTAGTCAAATTTAGGGATACTTTAACCGCAAATGCCCAGGGGTCAACAATACCCTTGAAACTAAAATGTTGTTCATTCTTACAAATAAATGGGAAGGACTATCCATTTTATATGCACCCCTAAAAAAACACACTTACTCAAATGACTATTTTATACTTTATAATCAGTATTTTTCCATCTATGTAAAGACACTGATCAATTGAGTGATTTTGTTTCACAACAAAGTATTACTAACTGCAATTACAGTCATCCAACTATTGCAGCTTTTGTATTCACCTAAATCCAATAAAACATCCCTCTTATTTGCTCTCCCACTTTAGATGTGTCTCATCTGACTGATAGCCAACCACTGCCCAGCGCCACCCCTCCACCCATGAGTACTTCCAGCACAGAGTCACCCCCGAATGTCTGCACAGGTGTGCTGTGCCAGAATGACGGCGTGTGCATAGAGGAATATGGGAAGCCTGTTTGTAGGTGAGTGGTTCAAGTACTAAGCTGATAAATGTGGCCGTCATCATCAAGCCACGAACCATATTTATCACAGAATTACTAATGGTGACATAGTGAAACATTGCATTTTATATTGATTGTAATTACATCTACAGGCGCCCCAAATCTTGCAGTTGGTGAATGTATAACCCCACTGCAACACAGCATATGCTCTGCGTTTTACTATTCCTGACAGGTTTACGAGCAGCTATAAATGTCAAAAAGAAACTTCATTCGGCAACTTTAAATAGAAAAACTGCAACCTGTCTGTGGGTTTGCAATCAGGAAACACAATCTTGACGAATGCAGATAAGTTGTTAGTGCTGGTGAAGCTTATCATATAATGATATGATTGGTCTCTAACCTTCCCACTCACTTCAGGTGTGCCGCTGGGGACGATTGGTGGTTCTATGGCGACAGCTGCCAGCACAGAGGTTCAACGGCAGACAACAGCACCGTCGCCCTGGCCTCCTCGCTCTCAGTGCTAGGCGTCATGTTGGTGGTGACCATCACAACTGCTGTTTGCCTTAAGAAGAAGTACAAGAAGCGTAGTAGTGGGAACGACCTGGTCCTACAGAACATGAGCAAACCAGCATGAACTCTGAAAGATCAAAAAGGACAAAGTCAAATGAGTCACTGTTTTTCAGATAAGTAAAATGATCTTACTGCTGTATGAGTTTGCCTCTTGCTGGCCACTCAATGTAAATACACCTATGCCTGTGATCTTTTCATCAAGCAACACTCGGGACATTTGAGTTTATATTCACAAATTTAAAATTTATTATACCAAAGACGAGAACATTTGTGTAGTCTCTTATTCATGTGGATATATATATATTTGTTTGTATTACTGAAGTCGACACGATCATGCCGGTGGTAACAATTACTGTTGGAGGAGGCTGTTATGAAAATAGAATGTCAATCTCCATATGTGTGTGAAAAAAATAAAAAAAAAAAATAAAAAAAATATCAGTCTATTAGTGTTTATTAGATACAGTGTTGACTACAGAACATCAAAATCAAACAAAGAGGGGGAAAAGTGTGTTGCTGTTGTTGTTGCTGCCTGGCATGTTTTGAACTGCGATTGCACATATGTGTGTTGTTGTTTTCAAGTGTGTCTAAAGTTATATTTAAAAAAAAAAAAAACAGGAAAAAAAGGGGGGGGCATGGTCAACCTCCATAACAGCAAACGCCCACACATCCTCCACTAAAACCTTCACCGACATTGATCCTTTAAAAGTATCTGTATACAACATTTCTCTTATTTACAATCATTGGAAAAAGGAAAACACAAATCACCATTTCTCTCAGAGAAGATTAGTAAAAGTGACTGAGTCACCATATAGAGTATGCAACTCCTAGGAGTTAGTATTCATAGTTTCTACAAAAAAATAAAATAAAAGGTCTATGCCATTTTACAGGCTGATAGCCAGGATTTACTGAAGAAATACAGTATCTTAAGTGCCCTATCTACAACCGTTACGTGTGGCATTACCGGTGTACCATTCCACAAAGAAGAGGGTAAAAGATGATGTCACTCTAAAAAAAAAGGTTCCGTCTGCTTTTCAGTGAAATGATATGGTGAGTTCAAACAAGTTCAAGCAAAGTGAGGAATGCATATTAACCCGTGTGATTAAAAGAACTAGTACTGCTAACTGGCGGTTCTTTAAAAAAGAGAAGGGGAAAAAACAATGTTCCATTGCTTGTGCAAACACAAGAGGATGTTCACGACAATCCAGTTTCTTAAAGGGCTCATCTGCATGTTTTTTTTTCTAGTGGGGATCTGCTGAGAAGAAAAAAATTGCACAGGAAGAGAAAGGCAGATTGGAAAATAAGTATGGAGTCATCAGTGGGTGCTTGTAGTCATGGTGATGGTGGCAGGATATTCGAGTGCATGCTGAGATGACGCTGAAACAGGTATCCTAGAGCGGGGTGTCAAAGTAATCCGCAGGCTGCTCTGTCCCAGGTGGCTTCTGCTGCTTCTGCTGATGCTGCTTCATGATTTCCTTCACCTCCTCCTCCAGCTCAGGGGGAATGATGAACTGGTCGTCCGGGTCGGGCTGCGCCGGGGCGGTGAAATAACCACCAGATTTCTTAGAGGGGGCATCAGCAGCCACCTCGATGAGGTTGTGACTCTTCTCCTGGCGTGCTACTGAACCGTTGACTCTCCTCTTTCCAAACGCCGCCTTTGTTCCGTCGCCGCCGCTTTGCCACGCCTCATCCGACCCGTTCTCTGCCACAGCTAGGCTCATGTCCACGCTTTCATCCGGAGGTTCGGGGGTGCACGGCGGTGGCGGAGGAGGAGGCGGCGGGAGAGTAAGGAGGCCGTGCTCCTGGCCTGAGGAGGACTCTGTTTTGAGGCAGTGAACGTCCGCTTCGACTTCTACACGGCTGCCGTTAGAGAAAACACCGGCGATGGGCTCTTCATCCTCGCTGTCCAGCCCGTTGTCTGATAGGGCGCTGGAGAAGGTGGCGCTCGACAGCTGCCGCTGGAAGGAGCTCGCCAGACAGGCGGGGTGAAGGGTGCGGCAGCCGCGGATTGGAGGCAGCTCAGGACCGGTGAACAGCAACTGGCAGGGCTGGGCAACGGCATGGGCCTGCTGGTGCTGCAGTGTCACGGGGTGGGCCTGGTGGTGCTGGTGCAGATGAGGGTGGTGGCCCTGTTCCTGCAGGAGCATCAGGGAACTCTGCGGTGGCTCATCGGACGAAGCCGTGGAGCCCACCTCGCTGCTCATCTCGCTGGTGCTGATCTCGCTGCTCATCTCGCTGCAGGACGACGGCGGCACGGGCAGAGAGCCGTCCGAGGGACGCTCCTTGGAGGAGGATGGTGGGTAAGGGCCCAGACCGGGACTGGGGGGTGGCCGGGGGGGCTCTGAGCAGCAACAGGGGCAGCAGTCTTCTGTCACGCTGAGCTGGACCACCACAGCGCTGATGCTGTCGGTGCAGCCATAGCCCTGCGCCAGCGTGCATAGCTTTTTGGCAGCGGCCAGGCCGTCCGGCACGTTGCGCACCGCCTCCACCGCTTCGCCGGGGGAAACTGCATCCCATAATCCGCGGCTGCCCAAAATGAAAAATTCGTCCTGCGATGTGAGCGTGACCGTCTGCACGTAGGGAGATGGGATGACGGAAGGATACAGGAAGGAGTAGCCCATGATGCGCGTTGAATCTGTCACACCGTTGACCTTGTTGTCCTGTGGAGGAAGGGGATGGGGGATTAACCTTTGCCAAACCACAAGCTAGTTCAAATCATGTACACAGCCATTCAAGTGTCTAAAAAGTGTGACGATCACACATTTTCCATGTTAATTTTTACCTCTGTGACAATAGCTCGATGCTGCCTGATGCGGTGGTATTCCTCCTCGAGGCCAACATTGTGGAGCATGGACAGGGCGAGAGGCTTCCCGTTGCGGCACAGGATGGCCTGACACTTGCCCACATTGGCAGCCGTCAGAACGAAGCAGCCGCTGGGGTCAGTAGGATCGTGGCGGATGTGACACAGAGCCGCCGAGCCGCCCAGCTTCTGACCGGCAGTTCCCAGCTTCCTGAGATTTCGACAAGGAAGTGGCATTAATTACACTGCAAAAACACAACTCTTTAAAACTAGTTCAATTCCCTTGTTTTCATTGTGAATCCACCAGAAATAAGAAAACTTATCTGGCAGTACTTCAAGTAAATTTTACATTTCTTGAAATAAGAAAAATAGCTAGCTGAAAATAAGCTTAACAGACTTATTTTAAGAAATAAATTAGTATATTTAATCTTACAAAAAATCTTCGTTTGTCCAAAATGTTCATAATTCAAGAAAAGATATTGTTCAAAACATTATTTGAAAGCAATTTTTTTCTTGATTAAGGTGAAAATTTACCAACACTTAGATGTACGGACCATTACTTAGTGATAATCTGACACATTAATCTGCTAACTAATCTTTAACACTAAAAAAAAGTCAAAAATTATTTGTCTTGATTTAAAAAAAAAAAAAAAAAAAAAAAAATGATTAAGACGTTATAATTTCTGTGTACGGGTTGATCATTTTCATTCTATCAATTTGCTCATAGGTATACAAATGAACTATGGCCACTAGATGGGAGCAATTTGTCTCTTTTGGATGTTCAGAGCCTAAGCTTCAGAGGAACTAGGGAGGAGCAAATTGAGGGAAAATGGCACAGCTCTGTGAACAGGACGGTACCTTAAAAAGTTGCTGCTGACCACACAAAACATTTGCCAAGGTTGAAGAGTATCACAAAAGAACGATGATGTCGATCATTAAGATTAAATGGTGAAAGTGATAACAGAACAGATCACTGGACCACCGAAGCAATTACCACGTTCCCGTGCTAATAAGAGTTGGCATTGCAGTTCATCGCAGCCCATCGTCAAGAAAAGATATACTGTATTTAGACAAGTTGGAACAGTGTTTCTCTAACAAGACAAAATGTCAAAACAGCGCTTAATTTTTGTTTTGTTTTTTTGGCATTACTGTTCAGATGTTTGAGGTGTCACTAAATCAAATATACAGTGGTATGAAAAAGTATCTGAACATTTTGGAATTTCTCACATTTCTGCATAAAATCTCTATCAAATGTGATATGATCTTTGACAAAATCACACAGATGAAAAAACTGTCTGCTTTAAATAAAACCACCCAAATATTTATAGTTTTTCATATTTTAATGAGGATAGTATGCAAACAATGACAGAAGGGGTAAAAATAAGTAAGTGAACAATAACATTTAGTATTTTGTGCCCCCCTTTGGCAGCAATAACTTCAACCAAACGCTTCCTGTTGCAGCAGATCAGTCTGGCACATCGATCAGGATTAATCTGCTGTAGTTCAGTCAGACTCCTGGGATGTGTGTGGCATGATTCGCTGTCTTTTAGGTCATGCCACGGCATCTCAATGGGATTCAAGTCTGGGCTTGGACTTGGCCACTCCAGAATGTGTATTTTGTTCTTCTGAAACCATTCTGAAGTTGATTTACTTCTGTGTTTTGGATCATTGTCTTATTGCAGCATCCATCCTCTTTTTAGCTTCAACTGTCTGATAGACGGCCTCAGGTTTTCCTGCAAAACATCCTGATGAACTTTTGAATTCATTCTTCCATTAATGATTGCAAGTTGTCCAGGCCCTGAGGAAGCAAAACAGCCCCAAATCATGATGCTCCCTCTACCATGCTTTACGGTGGGGATGAGGTGTCGATGTTGGCGAGCTGTTCCATTTTTCCTCCACATGTGACGTTGTGTGTAGGCATGTGCCGGTATGAGATTTTCACGGTACGATAACCGTGAGCAAAAATACCGCGGTTTCACGGTATCACGGAATTGCAATTATAGCTCCAAAATTTTGAGATGTATGGGTTTAAAAAAAAATAAATAAATACAATCCATTGAACAGGATTTTTTAAAAAACATATTAGCAAATTGGAACATGAATATAATGTGAAAATAAATAAACAAAAAATAACAAATATTTTATATAAAATTAAAATAAATAGAACCTAGACTATACCCACAGCCACAGCTCAAGTTGCTCAATATTAGAGTAAGAACAAAATAATTGCTATAAAGAGTAAAAAGACTCCTAAATAAAATTAAAAATATATACTGTATGACTTTTTTTGAGGGGGGAAGCTCAAGTGAAGTTTCGCCATTTTCAGCCACTTTGTCAACTCTAGTCTACATGATGCCATGCCTTTGTGTTAAAAAGAACAAAGAATTCATAAGTTAATAAGTTAGTTAAAAATGTATAAGTTAGTTTTATAAATTAGTTAAAATGTAACTATTGTTGAGGAAAGGTTTCATCTTAAAAAAAAAAAAAAAAAAAAAAAAAAAAAAAGTGAGGAGTGAGACTTCCTTTCCCAATTAGCGATCTTTGACGCAATTCTTTTTCTTTCCCCCCTTCATTCAAGCTTGTCTCTCACTCAGCGGCTGTGAGACATAAAACCTCGACGAAGTTGGTCTTCCAGCTTAGCCTAGGCTAACATTCGTCTTTTTAAGTTTTAGTTAGTTTGTATATTGAATTTGAAAGGAAAATGTGCGTTTTGTTTTTGGCGAACTTTTTAATGGTGCTACTGATATCCTGTTGAACCTAATCACAAGTGGAAAAATACAATTGTACAACGTTTTAAATGTATTCATTTGTATATTTCACCTCGATTTGAGAGCTCAATAAGTTGAAGAAAAGTACGCCTTGTGTTTGGAGGATTTGTTTTTGGGTTTGCTGGCTGTTTAGCAGAATAGCATCACTGACACTCACGGCAACAAACGGGAAGGGGTGAGCGCTGCCGCACCAAGCCACTTCGGCTGCATTTTGGCACATGAAAAATAGCGAATACCGTACTAAGGTATGACGGAAAATTTTAGTGGTTTTGAAACCGCGACGTTTTCACACCACGGTAAACCGTGAAACCGGTAACCGACACATGTCTAGTTGTGTGTTACACCCAAACAATTCAACTTTGGTTTCATTAGTCCACAAAACTTCTGTGGCGTGTCCAAGTGCCTTTTTGCGAACATTAAACGAGCAACAATGTTTTTTGAGACAGCAGTGGCTTCCTCCGTGGAGTCCTCCCATGAACTCCATTCTTGGCCATAGTTTTACATATAGTTGATGTGTGCACGAAGATATTGGACTGTGCCGGTGATTTCTGTAAGTCTTTAGCAGACACTCTAGGGTTCTTTTTTTACCTCTCTTAGAGTATTCTGCACTTAACTCATCATCTGGCATCATCTTTGGTGGAGGGCCAATCCTTGGGAGAGAAGCAACAGTGCCAAACTCTCTCCATTTGTAGACAACTTCTCTGACTGTCGACTGATGAACATCCAGACTTTTAGAGATGATTTTGTATCCTTACCCAGCTTCATACAAATCAACAATCCTTGATCGCAGGTCTTCAGACAGCTATTTTGACCGAGCCATGATGCATATCAGACAATGCTTCTCATCAAGACAATTCTTACCAGGTGTGTGTTTTATAGTGGGCAGTGTAGCTTTAAACCACTCATCAGTGATTGGGCACACACCTGACTTAAATTATTTGGTAAAAATTGGTTTTAAGTCTCCTTCGGAAGAGGGTTCACGTACTTATTTCCCCCCCTTCTGCGATTGTTTCCATGCTATCCTCATTAACATATGAAAATCTATAAATGTTTGGGTGGTTTTAGTTACAGCAGACACTGTTTTTACATCTGTGTGATTTTGACAAAGCTCAGATAACATTTGATGGTGATTTTATGCAGAAATGTGAGAAATTCCAAAAGGTTCAGATACTTATTCATACTACTGTAGTGCTGGACAAAGCTGCACACCCCTCTTTTTTCCTCTCCAAAATAGTTAATTGGGTGAAAACAACACATTTTTATCCAGCTTTATCTAGCTGCTTTAAAAGAGTGAAGTTTTGGGAGGACATTAGCTGTGACTCAAATCCCAAACTTCAGCTGGGTGAAGCAGGCATGCTAACTATTGTGCTGCTTAAAACAAAGTACTATTCAACTTTTTCAGACAGAAAAATGACCTTTGCATGACAAGAAAGGTGTTGGTCATGTAGTCCTCTTCACTCTTGTTCTTGTGCACCTCCTCCGCCAGCACATCATTCATAGTACACTGTAAAAGGTAGGGGACCTCCACGTTCCTGTCGCCATCGAACACCCCATACAGAGCCTCACGACTCCCGCAGAATCTGTTCACTGAGAGTGCCGCCACGCAGAGTCTAGAATGTAAAAATAAATAATGGCCGTCCTGTTATTGAACAGATCCTTTACTTGCTTATCGATTCTTGAGCATGCTGATAACCATGGTTACATCATTCCAACCAGCCAATTGAGCAACAGCGGCATGTATAGCTCACCTCTATTTGTCCATCGAAGAGAAGATGTTTAAGCACGTTTTTAACCACCAGCCTCAATAAACTAGTCAGGCTCCACTTGTTATTTCCCACCTCCATTATTGACTAATTAAACTCACTTGTTTTTGACGCCCGAGGCCTCCGTGTAACCATGACTCCACACGGCGGGACCGCCAGGTGCCTCGTTCGATGAGAAGGTCGGCGGTGGATCAATACGAAAGCAGCGAATATTACTGAAAGAGCAACAAGAAGTAGATTAAATTCACTTGTTTTGTGTAATAGAGAGAAAGGGAAAAAACAAAGAGAAAAACGTGCAAAATCCCCAAACCAAGGGGCAGGCAGCCTTGGGCAGACAACTTTGCTCGCCCCAGCTCTGTGAAACAGTGCTAATGTTGAATATATGCAATAAGTCAATTAATCACACGGTAAATAAAAATTAGTGCGGTCATTTTCCCGGCTGCGATTTATCGCCGAGTGTGTGCATACATTTATGCATGCTTGTGTGTGTTTATTGCATGTGAGACTCCAGTTCCTTTCACAGACGTTAATAGGTCATCAACACACCACAGAATTAAAGTTCAGACATACAAAATAAGGAAACATATCCATATTAAACATTGTAAAACGTTGGCATTGCTACATTGATGCTAATGGAAAAAAGACAATGCACTAACCACTTTAGCCTGCTATAAAACATTGGCATTGTCTTCTCCAAAATGCAAACTTGAGGTTAAAAGGTGACACTTCAAACATGATAACTCGCTGAATTATAGCATTTTCAAATGTTGCGGAAAAGAAGAAAAAAAACTATATTACTGACACCACATGCATGACAAAAATAGAAGACAAGTGCACTTTTTTTTTTTTTTGTAAACAGTGTAAAGCTTACGGCTAGCAGCTTAGCGAATGTACTTCCAGTGAACATTTAAAAATAAAAGCATGTCATGTTCAAAATGTAAATAAAGATTCCTGGAGTTAATCTCACATATGGCAAGATTCTACATTAAGAATAGCTTTAAAATGACACCCATTATGAAAAATCTGATTGGCAGTGAATAATTTGGCTTCAAATTTGCTAATATGCACACTTTGAAGGTAGGCATGTGATGGTTACCGGTTCCAATGTATACTGTGGTATGAAAACGTCAAGGTTTCAAAACCACAAAAATTTTCCATCACACCGTCCCTACAGTATTAGCTTTTTTATGTCTCAAAAATGCAGGGTTCACCACTCCCCCTTAAGTTGTTGCTCAGTGTCAGTGTTGCCGGAGGACATAAAACACCTGAACTTTTTCCCCCCATCGAAGAAAACAAAGTCGCTGGTATGGGAATACTTCAAAATAAAACATTTTAGAGCTGCAATTGCAATACCGTGATACCGTAAACTGTGATATTTTTGCTTAAGGTTATCATACCGTCATAATCACATGCCTATTTGGCGGACAAGATGACAGTCATTTTGGATAGATTAAACACTTTTTTATGGGCTCTAATTGGCAGAGAACAAAAATGGCATTTGGTTTCTCACCTGTTTTATATTCTGCCCTTCACTACCTTTCAAATGACTCGTTATGCATAGTTTTTTTTTATATTAATACTATTTTTAATATTTATTATCGTAGTTTTATTTAATAATAACCATTAATTGTATTTGATTGGGTGATTTATTAGGATGTATTGTCACTACAATAGTGGTTGAATTGGTTTAACAAAATTTAACAATAATATCGCATATCAGCAATAATTTATGAGAAAATATATCGCCCACTAAAATTTGAAATTGCAACAGGCATAAAAAGTACATTTTAAAAAATCAAGTTACTTGAGTTGCTCGAGGGTCTTATGGTCCAGGTTGAGACGTGGGTTTCCAGTCAAATCCAGTTCCTGAAGCTTGGGTGGCAGATTCTCTGGAAGCGTGATTTCACTCAGCTCGTTGCAGCTCAGATCCACACACTGACATGAAGAAGACGCATAAATACTCGCACAGAACACGAATGCCTCATATGGCCTGTAGACTAACTACAAGTGCACAATGGTAGAATCTAGTTTTTGTGCTTTATTCGGTGCAGGTGTAGTCAATGTTTCCTTGATGGCCTTACTTTCATTTCCATTAGCTGCATGACCTCGGGGAAGACCTCAATGGAGTTGGAGTGGGCGATGAGAGTGTGCATACGCCGGCAGTTCATGATGGTGGTGGGCACAGTTTTTAGAGTGTTGCCACTAAGGTCCACCTCCTCCAGTTCTTCCAGTTTGGCCATTTTGCTAAAGGAGTAAGAACAAGGCAGAAAATAAATACATTTCGGTCAAAGGGCCTAAAGCAAGGTACCGCTAAATGTAACTTTAGCTTAAACTACGTTTGAGCCTGACCTGGCTGGGAAGGTCTGGAGGTTGTTGTAGGCCATGTGCAGAACCCGAAGGTGCGAGTGGCCCGTCAACATGGGCACACATTTGTCAGTCAGTTGGTTGTTGGTTAGGTAAAATTCCTGCAGGATGCTGTGGCTCTCCTCAGACAGCGTGGAGGGAGGCAAGTGTTCAAGCTTATTGGCTGAAGCATTCACGGATCGTAAGCTGGGAACAAAACAAAACAAATGTTAACTTATTGGTCGCCACTGCTGGTAATAGGCGTCTAATTCATTTGAACTGGGACGGCTGGCATCGAATGAATATTCATTTGACAGTGACAGTTACGGAAGCGACAGCTGATTTTTGGACAGGACAGAGAAGCGCACAAATACAAAATAATAACACTTGTGAAGCTGGAGACCAAGCTCCTGATCTTTAAAGTCACAAGTCAACGCACGAATACATTACTAAAATCAGTTCATTTCTTTACATTCTTAATTATCTGTATTTTTCATATTTTACAATAGAGTGCTATTTTTCTTTATTAAAAACATCCTTCACATTTGGTTTACTGCATTTCAATTAATTTCAATGTCGACCATGGACTTGAACAGTAAAATTAATTACGAGCTTGGTCTTGAAATGAATGAATCTAGTAAATCAAGATACCACTGTATCAGTGGAATCAATAAACAATCATAAAATTGCAGCCCTACAAATCCGATAATCAATTTCTCCGCCGTAAATTCCCCAAATGAAAAAAATATTATAAAAATATAGTTCACTCAGGTTTTACTTTATAGCAAAACTGAGGAGAAACTATTCTCTTCAATTAAAACAATACAATAAAAATGCAATAATTGGCATGATTTGCAGCTACCTGACACATTTGAGGAACAGGTTGCAAGGCAGCTCCAGCAGTTGATTGTGGTGCACGTCGAGAACTTCCAGCAGGGGACGCTCCACTCTTTCAGGCAGCTTTTGCAACTGGTTGTGTCCAGCACTCAGCTTCCTCAGACTGCTGCTGCATAACAACCTACGGCAAGAGAAAAAGCACCCAGATGTCGTTGATGAAACACGCACGCACGCACGCACACACATATATATATACACATATAAATTTGTGTGTGCAATTGCACACATACAAAAAATAAGGGCAGCCCAGCAAACTGAGTGGTTTCAAAGAGGAGGGGAAGTGAATGTCTGGCTTGTTTTATTAGCCTCTGTGGAGGACTGATTAGTAGCTGGCACAGGGCAGACCAAATAAGTTGGTACCGCACTCCATTTAGAGGCTGCCGACACGCCCCCGAAGGATACTCACCGCGCTGGGAGCTCGCTGATGAGGTTGTGGCTGACATCCAGCACTTCCAGTTTCTTCGCTTCACACACCCAGTCTGGCAAGGCCTCCATACGGTTCCTTCGGAGTAGCAGAGAAAAAATGGCGGGATGATGATGACAAATGTTGTGCAGTTTACTCAAGCGCAGTGTTTAATGTCTTCCGTGTGTGTTTAACTCAGCGCTGTGCCAAGAGGTAGAATTTTCAAAGGTGAGATACTGATTAATCGATTTGAAACATGAATCGAACCTAAAGATTAGCGCCTTTCTACTGACCTCAGCTTCCACATATCACATTAAAGGTCATGTTATGTTCTGCATATGTGGGCGTTAGGGAATTTTCTCACCGTGAGATGTCCATGTAACTAAGATTGGAGGGTACAGGACTGACATCCAGACTCTGCAGCTCTGTGGGTAGAAACACAAACTCATTAACCTACAGCAAGGACATATGTGGCCGTCTAGAAAAACAGGAGCTGGGGAAACCAAGGGGAGACGAGCATTGTTACATATTCACATCAGCCTGCTATGAGAGGGAGGAGCGTCAAACCCACCATTGTTGGAGGCGTAGATGCCCTTGAGTAGGCAGCCCTTGACCTTGAGGCTGGTAATTCGGTTTCTTTCACAGTGAAGCACCTCCAGGCGGGGAAACACAGAAGCGTCCAGCTGTGTCAGTCGGTTGTCCCTGACGTCCAATTGGGTGACATGTCTTAGCAGGTCAGGTTCGTCCGGAACCATGTTGGAGATCTTATTCAGCCTAGTGGAACACATAACAGTTTATAGTGATTATGGAATGTGGGTGGATTAAGGATAATTATGGAAAATTGACTTTTTATTTGGTTGTGTACAATCCATGTCCTTGCCCACACATAAATTGTGGATGTAACAAACAATTACCGTAATTTTCGCACTATAAGGCGAACCTGACTATAGGCTATTTGTTCATAGATTAGCCGCACTGGACTATAAACTGCAGCTGTCCACATTGTATTGTGGGATATTTACACCAAAAGATATTAACTGGTAACACTTTATTTGACAACAGCATCATATGACTGTCATAAGACCAAATGAACCACCTTGAAGCTTTGAACCAAGTGGCTGCAAAGCTTCATTGCTTCAAGAAGCTTCGTTTGGCCATCCCTGCTCCCTTGGGGAGACAGTCAATCTCTGCTGCCACCTGTTGTCAACACTGTTGCCTCCTAGCATGCATTGCAGCGGTACAGATGTAAATAATCAAAATTCATGTTCTGTGCTAATTATTTCTTCGGTTACTGTTCCAGTTGTTTCATTAATTACTAGTTATGGAATTTGGTAACACTTTATTTGACAGTGGCGTCACAAGACTGTCATTAGATGATTATAATTATGGCATGACACTCTCAAGAGCATTAACGAATGCGTATTATAGATGCCATTTAGTGTTATCCAGCAAATTATCTCACTTTTGAATGGATGTAAAAGATCAAAGATGGACATAAATAGAGTAAGTGACATAATTTGTGTTCCCTATTCACCCATATAAATCAACAAATTAGCCGCACTGGACTATAAGCCACAGGTATCAAAATGAAGGAAAAAAGTAGCGGCTTATCGTCCGAAAGTAACGGTAGATATTTTTAACATCTCCTTTCAAAAACATATGCATCACATACACACACACAAACAGTGTCTCTCGAGATTCGGTTCACCATTATGGATTTGAAAAGAGCTTCCTCCTTGTCAAAAAGTACTTGGTTAAGTTGTGCATCTTCCCAAGAGAGGAAAATGAAGGAAATAATAGGTGCAAAAGTAGCAGAATTCATTGTTTAGTTTCCTATTAGGAACATTTAACAGGAAGCCAATCCTACAAAAACAGAAAATTTCCAGTACTGATTAAAAGTAGTATGAAGTCAGAAATTTAGTCAAAAGATTATAAAATGAGAATATTGTAGTTTTGGCTCACTTATATTAATTGTAGTGAACTAAATGTGCAGCACTACCATTGACTTGACGAGGAATTTAGGAGTTTTATTTTGATAACATTGTCTTTGTAAGGTTTAGCCATAATTCTGAGATGAAAACTGAATAGTTTGAGTACCTGTTAAAATTCCTTCACACATTTTTACCTAGATTTAATATAAGGACTAAGTCGTCCAAAGCAGAGAAACATTTCCAATACCTTAATGGTTCTATACCATTTTTCATGTACATTTTAACCATGACATTTTGATTATAATTATGACAATGATTTAAGAAAGTCCTCCATCTACTTTCTATTGGGCATGCATGCTCTCATTAGGGTTACCAGTGAGATCCGGAACTGGTCACCGGGCGCAGAAAGACAAAAAAACATTCACACTTACATTCATACATGCGGGCAATTTACAGTCTTAAATGTGCCTAACGTGCACATTTTTGGAACGTGAGAGTAAATTAAAGAACACACTGAAATCCACAAAGGAGGGCATGGCTAAGATTTGAACCCAAACTCTCTGGACTATGAGGCACACGCGCTAACCACTAGTCTTCGTCAAGTATTATGATGCTAAAATGAAAAAGAAAAGCTAAATATGCCCTATGAACTCAATTACCCAGTCCCTGACACGTGAGCATGTTGGAAACATTTTCCCCCACTGATTGAGCAAGTTAGAAATAGTGAGGCATTAACCAGCAAATACTGCAAGTCATTGCATCTTAACCTATAGCGAGACTTCTGTTGGAGTCACAATGAGCAAATGATTTCATCTTTCCTTGTAGTCTATCGGTCTCCTTTACTTTCCATCATTAAGGGCCCAATTAAAGTTCAACCTGACGTGTACTCGTTCCGTCTTTCGCTGCTACCTGAGATCGACGTGTTTGACACGGAGAAGCCGGAAGTTCTGCAAGGTGAGTGTCTCCAGGTTGTTGCCGGCCATGCAAAGTTTCTCCATTGAGGCCAGTCGTTCCAGCACCTGTGGCACATGGCTGAACTGGTTGAAGGAGAGACCGAAGTATGACAGCCTCTGGAGGGAGCCCAGCTCATCGGGCAGCTCACTCAGGCTGTTGCCATCCAGCAAAAACGTTTGCAGACTGCGAGAGAGGAGAGAAAACCGAAATTAATAGAAAGGAAACCCCAGATTTGTGTATTTTGAGCAATGAAGTTTTATAAACTTGTCAGCAGGTGTCGCCAAGAGCCCAGTAAAACCAACTGGCCACTTCAGGAATGTGCAGGCATACTAGATCATTCCATCAGATTAACTTCTCATCTCACTATTACAGCCTGCATGCCTTAAAATTCGTGTTAAATCAAAGCTGTGCCGACGCAGCTATTAAATTACGCCTTGGCAATAGTAGTGGTTCTAATAGCTTCCTAAAAACAATAGTGTGGCTGCAATGCAAGAAATCAACCCTGAACAAATTCAAGAATTAGCCAGAATCACATTTTTTAGGATTCTCAACTGTTTAAAGCCATTTCATTATAGGTATTTATTCCATGACTTTTGCATCTTGCCTTTACAATTCATGAAAAACAAAGGTGGCATACAAAGAAAACATTTTTATGCAAAAAGATTGTTGATGAGCACGCAAACTGCGCACTCAATCCAAAAATCTGAGAAACTCATTTTCAAGAATGTCTGTGAGCGATCATTTCTGCAGCTGCACTTCACTGCTACGTAGTGAAGTGGATCTAATAATAATAATACTTGTAATAATAATAATAATAGTAAGTGCCCACACGTGACTTACTCAGCCCATGACATGATTAATTAGGCTGGGTCAAGGTCCAGGACACTATTATGCAGAAACACTCACATCCCCCATGGATGTAGGACGCCAGCGATCACGTCAAAGCCAAAAGGTAAGCAGAGCTGCACTGGGTTAGGTTGGAAGCAAAGATTTGCATTAACTTGTGCTCATATCATTTTCCTCCTCTGCATCCCTTCTCTATCTGTCTGATACCGCTTCAATGATTTTATCTCTGTCAGTGAGTTTATGATCCAACAAAATCTGTTTCTCTGTGGGCAAGATTAGAGTTTCACTCAATGGAGTTCTGATTAGAGGCCCATTTTGGATTTCTCGGTGGAGTTGTTGACGTAGTTGCATTTGTGTCTGGTGATGTGTCACATTCACAGTGGGTCGTGTTTTAACTCACTGGCTGCAGAGTGTACGATCACTGCTACCCATCCCAGTCAAAATGGATTTGACATCTATTGCTGTCAATGACACTGAAACATGATCATTCACTGTGTGTTATTCAGTAAAAAAAAAAAAAAAAACACATTTTTTATCTGTGGGTTGTGTTGACAACAGGACAATACATGCATTTCTTTATTTTTCATCGGCAGACATTCCTTTCATAAGTCAAAAGGGAAACTAACTTGACGATGACATACAATCTGGTTATCAATTGGAATGAGGTCACGTTGTCTGACAAAACCCCAAATAATCTTTTATCAAGCATAACAAAGCAACGCAATTCGGTGTGAGAGCACTTGCAAAGGAAGACTGAGTGCTAAAAAAGAAAAATAAGTACGGTGAGGAATTAATGTGTACAAAAATTACTTTTGTAGAACAGCAAACACGGTAAGGAAGGGACAGAGGGCATGGGTGAATGTTGAACGCCACAAACAAAAAGAGGTGAGCAAGTTGAAACTAGTACAGCGCCAGCCGCGTGGCAGTTGCACTGCCAGGCATTCATTCCAAGGTAACAGCTACATTTGGCTATGTAAATTTTGATGCCCAGGTCAGGTCAGATGGGTAGAAACTAGAAAATATGACAACTTCAAAGCAAACGAGTTCTCCTGTCAAAAACAAAGATAAAGTAAAACAATTTAATTGGGAGGGCTGACAGTGACTGATTGTTTCAGTGCTATTGTCCACATACAAATTTCCTAAATGTTTTGCCAAGGCAAGGGTTAAGCCGTCGATTAACACAATAGTAGTATAATACTGTAAACCAGGGTTCACTAAATCCGGACCTCGGAGCCCCTTTTCCTGTTGTGTTTTCCATGTCTCCCTCCTCCAACACACCTGAATCAAATAATCAGGATCATTATCATGCTCCTGGTGAGGTTGCTGATGACATAATCATTTGATTCAGGTGTGTTAGGGGAGAAAGACGTAGAAAACACGACAGGATTGATGGCATCGAGGTCCAGATTTCGTGAACCCTGCTGTAAACAGTGCAATCTATGACCCTACTGTTGTATTTACAGGTTCCACAAGTACAAGCGCAAGCAGCCAACCGCAGTGAATATTTGGGCCAGAACGCAAAGCGACATGTATAAGAAGATGGCCAACGTTGGCTACAATGCAGACACTCGCTAGCAGTAGCTAGCCGATAAGACGCATATACAGTACTGTACTTGCTGGCAAGTTGACGAGAGGCGACCAATCTCTCAGACTTTCTCAGCATGGTAACATAACTCGCCACTGGCTCAGCAGTAGACGTACGGGATGAAGGCTGGATCACTGATGGAAAATTTATACAATTATATATATATTTTTTGTAGACTATACATTACAGCACATTTTAAGTTAAGGTGATTATTAAGTTTATATGCAGTAAGTGTACTTTTGACAAAAAAAAAGGTTATTTTTTTATTTCTAAATACTTGTTTGTGACACGATAAACGCAGGAAAATGTAGGTCTCAGGCATGAAACCTCCTAACCGTTACCTACTTGGTCATGGATCCCACAGAGCTGGGAACGGAGGGCAGATAATTGCAGCTAAGGTTGACCTCGGTCAATGTAGGGATGTCACAGATAGGCAGGGGAAACTGGCCAAGGTGGTTGTTGGACAGGTTGAGGCTCCGTAGACGAGAGAACCTACACATTAAAGAGACACAGGAAACAGTTAGGATTAAACAAGTCCTTAATAAAGACTTGCAGTTTAGCAAACAGCCACAGTCCTGAGATCTGTGTTGTAAATTCAAACAACAGAGATCGGTGACATTTGGAGTGGTGTCCCGCAGCAGAAGGGGTGACCTTCTCATTGGTCAACACCCAACCCCTTAGTCTGTTTTTACTCACATACCTGCAAAGAAGCAATGTCTGACTAGCTGTTTAAAGTTGCAACACTGCATTTATTCATTCTACTATTTACACACACACCGCACATGAAGGTGACACCAAAAAAACAGGTCTAAGTGATTGATCAGGGTTGGCGAGTCATTCCTGCTGAGGGTGACTCCCGCAAGCGCTCTGTGTGTGAGTGTGTATCATTCACCTATTCAATCAACCTCTGCAATCTGCTGAGTAATGCTCCTATCACTTTCCTGCTTCTCTGCTTGTCAGTCCTATCCTGCCATCATCTTCTGGTGTATTTCCATGTCCATTCCGTACACTCTATGTCTGAAGCCTCTCTAGTGATTTTTATCTCCACCAGTGAATTTTTGATCCAACAAGTCTGTTTGTCTGTGAACAGGATTACAGGGCACTTTCAGAGAACTCAAAGAGGCGGGGGTGCAGCCTGGCATGTGGTGGAAGTTAAAATTAAAATGAAAGTGAGGAAGAGACTAGGTGAAATGTGGTAGACCTGGTTTTGCCAAAGGAAATAGCCAATTAGTTAATGTAGCCATGGTGAGCTAGAAAGGTGGTATAGTGAATAATGCATTAATTCCTCTATCAGTAGCAGCACATCAATTTTGAAAACATATTTAATTTGAGAACCTATAGTTAGGGTTGGAACGAAAACTGATACTTCGGTACCAAGTCGATAATAGGATTCTGAAAATGGGACGACAGTACAGCTTTTTCTGCAATACCCAAAGTATCGTTGGTACCAAGGCAGCAGATCTAGCGGCTTCTTTTGTGTTGTTTTGTGTGTCATACTAAGCGACACAAGTTGCCAGATCAGCGGTCATTTACAGGTTGTAAATGAGCAACTCACACAGGGTGTGCAGCCAGTGCATGTGCCAAGGAACGAGAACAAGTCAATCAAGCAACATGGCAGTGGCACGCACGTCAACCACGAGACACAGAATGTGGGAAAAAAAACCCAGAAAATCACATTGTTTGATTTTTTTAAGAATTTATTTCCAAATTAGAGTGGAGAATAAGTATTTGGTCACCTACAAACAAGCAAGATTTCTGGCTGTCAAAGAGGTCTAACTTCTTCTAACGAGGTCTAACGAGGCTCTACTCGTTACCTGTATTAATGGCACCTGTTTATCTCATTATCAGTTTAAAAGACACCTGTCCACAACCTCAGTCAGTCACACTCCAAACTCCACTATGGCCAAGACCAAAGAGCTGTCGAAGGACACCAGAGACAAAATTGTAGACCTGCACCAGACTGGGAAGACTGAATCTGCAATAGGTAAAACACTTGGTGTAAAGAAATCAACTGTGGGAGCAATTATTAGAAAATGGAAGACATACAAGACCACTGATAATCTCCCTCAATCTGGGGCTCCATGCAAGATCTCAATTTGTAGCGTCAAAATGATAACAAGAACTGTGAGCAAAAATCCCAAAACCACACAGGGGGACCAAGTGAATGACCTACAGAGAGCAGGGACCACAGTAACAAAGGCTACTATCAGTAACACAATGCGCCCCAAGGGACTCAAATCCTGCACTGCCAGACGTGTCCACCTCCTGAAGCCAGTACACGTCCAGACCAGTCTGCGGTTCTCTAGAGAGCATTTGGATGATCCAAAAGAGGACTGGGAGAATGTGTTATTGTCAGATGAAACCAAAATAGAACTTTTTGGTAGAAACAGGTTCTCGTGTTTGGAGGAGAAAGAATACTGAATTACATCCGAAGAACACCATACCCACTGTGAAGCATGGGGATGGAAACATCATGCTTTGGGGCTGTTTTTCTGCAAAGGGACCAGGACGACTGATCTGTGTAAAGGAAAGAATGAATGGGGCCATGTATCGAGAGATTTTGAGTAAAAATCTCTTTCCATCAGCAAGGGCATTGAAGATGAGACGTGGCTGGGTCTTTCAGCATGACCATGATCCCAAACCCACAGCCAGGGCAACAAAGTAGTGCTTTCGTAAGAAGCATTTCAAGCCCTGGAGTGGCCTAGCCAGTCTCCAGATCTCAACCCCATAGAAAATCTGTGGAGGGAGTTGAAAGTCCATGTTGCCAACGACAGCCCCAAAACATCACTGCTCTAGAGGAGATCTGCATGGAGGAATGGCCTAAAATACCAGAAACAGTGTGTGAAAAGCTTGTGAAGAGTTACAGAAAACGTTTGGCCTCCGTTATTGCCAACAAAGGGTACATAACAAAGTATTGAGATGAACTTTTTGTATTGACCAAATACTTATTTTCCACCATGATTTGCAAATGAATTCTTTAAAAATCAAACAATGTGATTTTGTTTTTTTCCCCACATTCTGTCTCTCATGGTTGAGGTTTACCCATGTTGGCAATTACAGGCTTCTCTAATATTTTCAAATGGGAGAACTTGCACAATTAGTGGGTGACTAAATACTTATTTGCCCCACTACTGCTGGCCAAAAGTATGGGCACCCCTGCAATTCAGTCAGATAATGCTCGATTTCTCCCAGAAAATTATTGCAATTACAAATGCTTTGGTAGTAAGATCTACATTTATTTTGCTTGCAATGAAAAAACACAAAGAGAATGAAAAAAAAAAAAAAAATCATCATTTTACACAAAACTCAAAAAAATGGTATGGACAAAAGTATTGGCATCCTCAGCCTAATACTTGGTAGCACAACCTTTAGACAAAATAACTGCGAACAACCGCTTCCGGTATCCTCAATGAGTTTCTTACAATGCTCTGCTGGAATTTTAAACCATTCTTCGTTGACCAACTGCTCCAGGTCTCTGAGATTTGAAGGGTGCCTTCTCCAAACTACCATTTTCAGATCTTTCCACAGGTGTTCTATGGGATCCAGGTCTGGACCCATTGCTGGCCACTTTAGAAGTCTCCAGTGCTTTCTCTCAAACCATTTTCTAGTGCTTTTTGAAGTGTGTTTTGGGTCATTGTCCTGCTGGAAGACCCATGACCTCTGAGGGAGACCCAGTTTTCTCACACTGGGCTCTACATTATGCTGCAAAATGTGTTGGTAGTCTTCAGACTTCATAATGCCATGCACACAGTGAAGCAGTCCAGTGCCAGAGTTAGCAAAGAGACCCCAAAACATCAGGGAACATCTGCCATGTTTGACTGTGGGGACCGTGTTCTTTTCTTTGAAGGCCTCGTTTTTTCCTGTAAACTCTATGTTGATGCCTTTTCCCAAAAAGCTCTACTTTTGTCTCACCTGACCAGAGAACATTCTTAATTTTTTGGCTTTCTCAGGTTTTGGCACTCCAGCCTGGGTTTTTTTATGTATCTGGGTCAGAAGTGGGGTCTTCCTGGGTATCCTACTATAGAGTCCCTTTTCATTGAGACGCCGACGGATAGTACGGGTTAACACTGTTGTACACTTGGACTGCAGGACAGCTTGAACTTGTTTGGATGTTACTCGAGGTTCTTTATCCACCATCCACACAATCTTTCGTTGAAATCTCTCGTCAATTTTTCCTTTCCGTCTACATCTAGGGAGGTTAGCCACAATGCCATGGGCTTTACACTTATTGATGACACTGCGGACGGTAGACACAGGAACATTAAGGTCTTTGGAGATGGACTTGTAGCTTTGAGATTGCCCATGCTTCCACACGATTTTGTTTCAAAGCATTTGTAATTGCAATCATTTTCTGGGAGAAATTGAGTATTATCTGACAGAATTGCAGGGGTGCCAATACTTTTGGCCAGCAGTGTATATGGCGGAAAACACAGACGATGCTGAAAAAGCAGTTTCTTCTCTTGCACCCCTCATTAAAATAAATTGCTGTATTTTATGCCATAAGAACTTTTGTGTTTAATAGAACAATATGTCTGTATGCTGCTATAGCAATTCCATGGCGCATTATGCCCGCAGACTATTTTTAATTAGTCCGTTTTACCCAGGAGACCTCCGTTTACAGACACTGAGCAACCGATTTGGTCTCAATCCAGCCATAAAAAAATTATATTCATTATTCAAACTATCCATCATTTTTCGCATAGAATCACTAATTGATGTCTAATATTTAGTTTTAAAAAAGAAAACGACTTTAAAAAGTTATTTACTCGCATATTTTAAACTTAAAACTTAAAATTACGTCACAATGAAAAAATTGTGTCTATAAATAGGTCATGGATATCTATCTCATAACTATCACTTAATTGTGTTTTTTTTTTTTGTTACTTTGGCATTCCCCCCGATATTTTGGATGATAAATAATCTATCCAAACAAAGAAAATTTGGAAAAAAAAAAAACATGTTTAAAAGGGTAAATATTTGAAAAAGAAAATCTCGACCACTCATTTCCGTGTTTCAGCCATAAAATCCAAACAAAGTCCGGCTGCGATCATATGTCGAGGTACCGCTGTGTATTTAAAAATTTAACACTCTTAAATGTCATACTTTGTCTTAAATTGTGGGATGACAGGAATTAAAATGTATATATATAAAAAAAATGACTGATATATCTGCCAGGGAGAATGCCTGAAATTAGTTCTCCTCCACAAACATTTGCTAATGCTTTCATTCATTAAATCTGTTTTGTTGAAAAACTACAGTAATCTGTCTGTGGATTTTTTTTGGGACCTAAATACATTTTTGCTGATAAATAAGCAAGGCATCTATATTGGGTATTTTAGGCATCTGTAGACAGCCTTTGTAAACTCAGTGTTTTTACTTTTAGCATTCTAATTCAGGCCAAAAGCGGCCTTTCACGACCTGTGCACACACACACACTCACAGATATAAATAAAGAGGCCAAATGCTTAACAATTTGCATGTCTAGTGAGAAATGACCTCAGGCTCAGACAGCGAGATGCATGCTGGGATGGCAGTTTTATGCCAGAGGAAATGGCCAGTCTGATTATTGCCTATCTGATCCGCCACTAAGTATTTGGCCACAGAGCAAAGATGGCAGAGAAGGGGGGCAGGCAGCAGGTCCAAGCTTGGCCCTCCTTCTGGGAGATATAACAAAAGCACAGTGACTTCATGCTTGATGTCATGTACACAAAGCTTGTGTTTTAAATCCAACCAAACAGCCTTTCACAAAACTGTCCAAACCAAAACATGCGGGTGCACTGTTCAGTAACTCCAAAAATATAATTCTACTCTCTGCTCAACATGTCTTTCTCTAATATGATCTTCTTTTGTGTCATTATGCTGAGAGAAATGAGGACAAGCTTACTCATGTTGGGCAGCGCTCATGGGGTGATTCCTTATTTTGCTAATGTAAAGGGGAGGCATCAAAGAAAATTGATGGTTTAATTGCTTGTTGTATACAAATTTTGGGGTCCTTTGGCAACCTAGCCGCCCATCAAGTGGGAAATGAATCTGTGTCTTTTGTTGGCTACCCACTAATGAATATGTCTGTAAGTCATTCTGCAATTCATATTTACATCTCGTTACATTACGTTAATCAATCCACAAGCTTTTCTGCTGCACCTGCCGTTGGCCTGCTGGTGTAGCAGGGGGCTCTCTTGGATGAAAGATGGGTACCCATTAAATCAACTTTCACCAGACAAGAAAATAGAATAAAACGTGCAATTTGATTACTGATCCATTAGGCATCTTGACAAAAGCATGTTATAGAAATGTTATACACAAGGAAATATTTTAATTGTAAAACAAAAATGTATACAGTTGCACCTCGATATGATCGCATCAACATATGATCCTTTCGACATCTGATGTAAAATGTGACTCGACATATGACGACATGTTCGAAATATGACAAATTATGACAGTGTTGCAATTTTATTGGTTTCCCGCAAGATGGACCCACGGCAGATTTTCTTGTGAGAGAAATCAACATGGGTCCCAAAAAGGTTAGTGCGGGCAGTGGGGATTAAAAAGGAAATGATTGAAAAATATTAGCGTGTTGTGCGTGTGAGTGAACTGGCTCCACAATATGGCCTCTGTTTGTCAGTCTCTAAGTTAAGGTGACAATAAAAAAGTTTTTTTTAAATTTTATTTCCGATTTATTATTGTAACATCGTCAGGTTTTTAATAATTTTTTTCAGAACTTGTGCAACACAACACGGCTACTGTCCGCCGTAGCCGACGGCAACAACAAAATAAAAAAAGTAAAAACTTCCCACTTTGCCGCAGCGCTCTCTTTCTCACATCAGTCATATTAGTCACACTGTGCATTCAGGAACAGCATGCAAAACACAACCGCCACATTAGAACCCGATTCGTTGCATTATTATTATCATCATTCCAATTTGTATTTATAATTTATTTGTGTTGTTATGTGTAATTGCTATTTGTAATTGGAGTAGCAGTATTTATTAAGGATTTAACGCAGGTTTGTGCGCTGTGGAACGAATTAATCGAATTATAATGTATTCTTATGGGAAAATCCCAATCGACGTACGACCATTTTGACTTATAAACCAGGTACTGGAACGAATTAAATTTGTATGTAGCGGTACCACTGTATGTCACCTTTAAATGATCAGCTTTGAAGGAAAGTCAACGAAGCTCAAATCTCATGAAGACACACAGGATGGAAGAACGTAATATTTCACAAACACATTCCGTCACTGAATTTTTAACAAGATAATGTAGCCTGGGGAGCCCTTCTTTTCCTGTAAGATGTAAGCATGTTCTCCTTATGCAAGCACTTACTCTATAATGAAAATAATCTTGAGCAGAATGAAAGGAGACCCAGAACCTTTGCAAAGATGTGACTTCACACACCTTCACAAACAGACATATACACAGACTATACTGTATATACATCTTGGCTCGGTGCTTTAATCGGGTCCCACAATAAGCATGCAGCAGATGGTGCCCACAGAGAGAGTGAGCGAGAAGAGCCAGTCATATTAAAAGCGTCCCTGCTGATGAATATGGCCTTCTGGGCTTGTTTGGCTGTGCCTGGTACATTGCAGCCCTGGCTAGCCTCTTTTGTCCCTGCGTGTGCCCCTCTTATTCTTGTGGTGCAAACTGCAGGTGGACACTTAAGTGGTCCAAACATGTCAATCACTTTATGCAGGTAGTCCCCTGGTTTACGAACAAGTTCCATTCCTGCGCTGGCGATGTAACCCTGATTTCCACGTAAATTGGATTTAACCTTTTCAATACCTCTAAACACACTCTAAATTAAAAAAAAAAAATTTTTTTTTTTAAACTATCCAAAAACATGTATTATACGTCATTGTACAGTCCTCGCCAAGACGTTGGAGCTAAGACCTAGCTGGACGGCGAGCTAAGCTCCAAAATGACGATGTCAGACGTCCGTGTGGTTTGCTCACTTTATTCAGCTGCTCTTGACATCAACATTTGCAGAATGAAACTAAAATAAAACGAAATTAAATCCGTCTCACCTGCAATAACAGCAATTCAAATTTGCGTTTACAAGTAGCTGCTGATACAAAAAACGATTAGTATTTGTTAGGGCTGACAAACGATTACAATTTTTAATCGAGTTAAACACAGCTTAAAAATTAATTAATCGTAATTAAACGCAATGGCGTACCACACGCAGGCTATTTTTAGACCGTGACGTCGCATCGTAAAGCGGAAGTAAAGCCGAAGTGGGACATTATAGACCCGCCCTCGCATAGACCCCACGTAAAAAGTGCTACTTTTCGCCGGTAATCTTTCAAAAACGAACATGGCGATCACGCATTGCTTTTTTGGAACTTGTAGAAACAACTCTAGACATTACGACCATGAAGGATGTTTTCTTCATACGTTCCCGGAAACCAAAAACTCGGGAGGAAAAAATGTGAAAACCGAATCAACTTGCGCGGACTTTAACACCAGCTCGGCGAATCCATTCACGTTTCATATGCAGTAAACATTATGTTGGGTTGGCATGGTCTTTCAGAGGACAAAGAGGGAAGCCATTTTTATATTTTTACTTTATTTTTTTTAGCGTAACGTTGTGCCGTACTGCTTCTGTCTGACAATGAATGACCTGAAAAAACTACAATGGTATCTGACTGCCACTGTTACCGTTTCTGTTATATATATATATATATATATATATATATAAAAAAACTTTAGTAAGGGAGAAGTGTAAATAAATTATAGGATTAAGATGTGGTATCAATGAAAAAATTTAAAGTGTTCGTTGGCTTTCACTGAGTAGCATTTGCGACCGCTACACGAAGCTAACTAAATTACCCCCAAGAACGGTAAGAGACGTAGGACAACCAGAGGATATATAAGAAAGACAGGGCTGATGGTAAAGGATAGCTTGTTGAAACCGGAGAATGTCATTGTCAGTCGCGTCGATTAAAAAAAAGCTAAAGCTATGCTTAGGTCGGCTCGTTTTTTCGTCTTTTTCAGCCTTCGACGCTAAAGCCATCTCTTTAACTGAACATTTTTATGTTCTTCCACATCTATGCCAGTCAATTTGGCACCAGGCACATCATTTTCGGAGAGAATTGGTAGGTTTAGCACTGTAAACATCTCCTTCGTACACGATTTCCATTCATTTCCTATTAGGGACAAATGGTGGCTTGTCCTTGCATAGCAACCGTAGCTAATGCCATGAATATTAATGAGCGGAAGTGACGTGTTGCTTGCGGTACGCCATTCAAACCATCTATAAAATATGCCATATTTTTCTGGAAATTATTGTTGGAATGAAAAGATAAGACACAATACAGATATATATATTCAACATACTGTACATAAGTACTGTATTTGTTTATTATAACAAATCAACAAGATGGCATTAACATTATTAACTGTTAAAGCGATCCATGGATAGAAAGACTTGTAGTTCTTAAAAGACAAATGTTAGTACAAGTTATAGAAATTTTATAGTAAAACCCCTCTTAATGTTTTTATTTTAATAAAATTTGTAAAACCTTCAATCAAAAAATAAACTTGTAGCTCGCCATTGTTGATGTCAATAATTACACAATGGTGCTGAAACCCATAAAATCAGTCGCACCCAAGCGCTAGCAGAGGGCGACAAAACACCCAAAAACACAAGTAACAAGTGCACATGACACTGTGCTGTCATTTTAATCTGTTTGAGCGGGGCATGTGCGTTAAATGCGTCAAATATTTTAACGTGATTAATTTAAAAAAATTAATTACCGCCCGTTAACGTGATAATTTTGACAGCCCTAGTATTTATCATTTGGCGTCCGCACATCATCAAAAACAATCCCATAAACCCGCCCCAAGTATTCGACCACAATTGAAAATGCACAATAAACAGTACAAAATGGGTTACATACAGCCGTCGCCTCTGAATGCTTTACAAGCAATAAAAAAGCAAGCGGGCTGTGATCTCTTCATTCTGCTTCTTCATGTGTGGGTGTGCTGTGTGCGGGGTGGGCGGGTGTGTAAATGCTCTGGCTTACAACCTGCTCTATATTTCCTGCACCATGCATCACAAAACAAATGTCAACATTAAAAAATAAAAACCACGAGACTTAGGCGTCGTAAAGTCGAAATCACATAAATCTGGTACGTCATAACCCGGGGACTACTTGTATAACCTAATTTCACATTAAGTGACAGTGCTGTACCTCTGCAACTGCTGCAATCCCTGGTCTGCAGGCAGAAAGTTGTGTTTGAGGTTAAGATGGGTGAGGTCGTGGCTGTAGAAGAGGTTTGGGGGAAGTTGCTCCAAGCTGCAGCAAGACAAATCCACCGAGTTGATCCTCTGTGAAACCATCTAGAAAGGACGGACATACAGCACATAGAAGCATGATAATGAGATTATCTCCCCAATGATGTGTGTGTTGTGTGAGGGTGTGTGCATGTAGATTATAGCTATGGGGTCAAATGGCATTCAGTGGCCAGTCTTCTGAGAACTATCGAAGGAGGAAAAAGCGCAACGGGTTAGTTCAGTGACCTAGGCAGTGCATTACATCATCATGTTATCTAGCTAACTACACTTTTTTCCTTTTTTTTTTTTTTTTTTTATCACAATGAAACTGAATCTGGTGGTAGATGAGTACTTTGCTGTATTAGGAGGTGTGGGGTCATATGTTACTGATCCCCAAGGGGAAATACAGCCCAAATGGTGGTATGTAAATATAATGAAATATGTTATATTTAAGTTCATGAATCATAGTTACTTGGGATAGGCTCCAGCACCCCGGAAAAACCTGTTGAATGAAAAATGAATGGTGAGTTTATCGCTAGGGTTAGCTTCAAAAGAAGAGGGCTACTCCATTTCCTTTATTATCTGGCAACCTTCAGTCTTGCTCAGGGTGGTGCCTTGCAACCTGGCCTATCCTTATCCAACCCAATTTCAGATTTTCCACCCACGGTAGAAACCTTCGAACCTACCGTCACCGAGCCAACCGCCTGAGAGACTGTGCCACTGACTCCCTTTTAGATGACTTATTGTCCGAAGTGACGTGACAACGTGTGCCTCTTCCTGAAGTGAAGGAGACAAAAGTGTGCGTGCGTGCGGTGACGGCTAGGGCATGCACTGCCTCTATGTAGGTTTCTATTCTGAGTGGCCCCCTGGGTGCTGGTGACATGCAAGCCCCTGTTAATATTTAGAAAAGAGGTTTTCTGGCTATGTCCTACTTGACTTCAAATGAGAGAAGGGGGAGAGAGAAAGGGAGTGAGAAACACAGAGGGGAAAGAGGGATGTGACCTGAGTTCAACACTAACGTGTGGACTGCGGTTAACATAGTGACTTTGCTGTGCTTGCAAATGCTATGTGGATACGGTGGATGTCAGATTTTTCTATTGGCACTCATGTCCTTGTGTTATTTTTCTAATTCAACTGACCTGCAAATAAAGTCTGCATAAGCACGCTTTCTCCCACTCTTTGACTCTCTTTTCTCTTTTACCTTGGCAGCATGTCTGTGCCAGCGGAGGTGCTCCGTGAAGCTGTCGAAGCTGACATAGTATGTCTGACTCTGGGGCCCAGCTGAACTGAAGGCCAAACAGTGATTGTGCTTCTTTACTTCCTCTACCTGCAGACATAACAAACACACACATATATTAAGGAGGCATGCACAAGCACTCAAATTTCTGATTAACACGGTCAACAAAATGAACAAAACATGTTGTCTTAAAGTTGTTGTCCTAATTAAACACAAAATATAACTAAACAATTACTGTATATATACCGGTAACTTAATAAAGGTATAAAATAATATCATTTTCTTCGTATCCCTATTCGTTCAGTTTATATACTTTTTTTTAATGATGGCACAGATTTGATAAGGGAATGAATATATTGACTTTACTCATTATTACTGCTCCTAAGGTGAGGAGCAGAAGTATTTGCACCCTTGTGATTTTGCAAGTTCACCCACTTAACAAATAGGTAGAGGTCTGAAATTTCAATCATAGATGCTTTTCCACTTATATTTCAACATAATGTAATAAAAAAATCTGAACTCAATTATAAGATTTAAAAAAAAAAAAAAACTTATTTGTAATTTACTGGGGTTCATAAGTATTTGTACCCCTGAGAATCAGCAATAATTATGACACTGAAAGAGTTGTCAGTCTACCTTAAAAGTCCACCGTTACCCCATGAGTAACCACCCACCCACCACCCGTTTTAGCTCATTTTTGTCACCTTTGTACTCTACAGTCGGTCATAATCCAACTGATACCATGGGCAAGACCAGAGAGCTTTCGAAAGACACCAGAGAAAAAATTGTTGTGCACCACCAAGCTGGAAAAAGCTATGGGACAATCGGAGAACAGCTTGGTGAGAATAAATCAATAGTTGCAGCAATTGTTATAAAATGGGAAAGGCTAAACATGACTGATAATCTACCTTGGACTGGGGCTCCATGTAAAATCTCTTCTCGTGGAGCACCACTTATGACGAGAAAAGTGAGAGCTCAGCCTAGAACTACACAGCAGGAGCTCGTCAACGACCTGAAGAAAGCTTGATGCAGTTTCAAAGGCTTCTGTCAGTAGAACACTACGGTGCAATGATTTAAAATCATGTATTGCTCAGAAGGTTCTCCTGTTGAAGCCAGTACATGTGAAGGCCGTCTCAAGTATGCCAGGGACCATCTGAATGATGCAGAGGGGTCATTGGAGAAAGTCAGATGAGACCAAAGTAAACTTTTTGGTGCAAACTTTACTCGTCGTGTGTGGGTGGAGAAAAAGAAGGATGGGTACAATCCCAAGAACACCATCCCCACTGTGAAGTATGGGGGTGGAAACCTCATGCTTTGGGGCTGCTTTTCGGCAAAGGGGACAGGAGGACTGTACTGGATAAAGCGGAGGATGAAAGGTGAAATGTATCATTAGATTTTCAGCCACAACCTCTTTTCCTTATTCAGAGACTTGAAGATGATTCGTGGCCGGATCTTCCAAAATGACAATGAGCCGAAGCACACAACCAAGCTGACCAAGGAGTGGCTGCGTAAAAAGCATATCAAGGTTCTGGAGTCGCCTAGCCAGTCTCCAGACCTCAATCTCAATAAAAAAATCTTTGGATGGAGCCGAAACTTCGTGTTTCTCAACGACAGCCCCGAATCTCCACAGATCTAGAAAAGATTTGTGTGGGGAAATGGACGAAAACCCGTTTCCATATGTGAAAACCTGGTGAAGAAGTACAGAAAACGTCTGACCTCTATAATTGCAAACAAAGGCTTCTGCACTAAATATTAGCATTGATTTTCTCAGGGGTACAAATGCTTATGAAACCCTGTAAATTACAAATAAATTATCAAAAAAATCATACAATGTAAGTTATGTCTCTTTAAGTGGAAATGCATCTATGATTGAAATTTCAGACCTCTACCTATTTTCTAAGTGGGTGAACTTGAAAAATCACAAGGGGTGCAAATATTTCTGCTCCTCACTGCATGTACATTTAGCTAACATTACTGCATGAATGAAGGGTGGATAAGAGAATGTGGAAAATCTCTTTAGACTATTTTTCAGAAGAGAGCCCTGACAGCTAAGCAAGCAGATCTATAAAGCAATACAGAGATAAATGTTGTTTGTAGGGAGCTGATCTTAAAAATAGCACTGACGTGTTAGACCATTTTGAGATGTGTGAGATCATCACGATCAATAGGCTAAACTTTACAGCTTATATCATGTCGAGAAAGGGGTAAGTAAATGACAAATACAGTAATGGTGGACCGCAGAGGTGGACAAACTTTTCGTTTACTACTAGCAAAGTACATAATTGGGAATAATTTTAGCAATTTCCTCGCATTCCAGCAAATGTCAGCACTCAGCGAAGGCCTGATCTCTAAAATATTACACTTTAAATATTACCGGGACTTTAAGGGTTAATCATATTTTGTTGTGCAATATTGTTGGTGACCTTTGTAGGCCCGATCCAATCCTATACAAATCAAGTCGAATTTTATTTAATTGAAAAAAATTGACATAAACCAATCATCCATTCAGTTATTATATTGATAAATAGGGCGACTAGTCAAATATGTGTATACAATTATATATATATATATATATATATATATATATATATATATATATATAGTTGTGGTCAAACGTTTACATACACTTGTGAAGAACATAATGTCATGGCTCTCTTGAGTTTCCAGTTATTTCTACAACTCTGATTTTTCTCTGATAGAGTGATTGGAACAGATACTTCTTTGTCACAAAAAAACATTCATGAAGTTTGGTTCTTTTATGACTTCATTATGGGTGAACAGAAAAAAGTGATCAAATCTGCTGGGTCAAAAATATACATACAGCAGCGCTAATATTTGGTAACATGTCCCTTGGCCATTTTCACTTCAATTAGGCGCTTTTGGTAGCCATCCACAAGCTTCTGGTTGAATCTTTGACCACTCCTCTTGACAGAATTGGTGCAGTTCAGTAAAATTTGATGGCTTTCTGACATGGACTTGTTTCTTCAGCATTGTCCACAAGTTCTCAATGGGGTTTAAGTCAGGACTTTGGGAAGGCCATTCAAAAACCTTAATTCTAGCCTGATTTAGCCATTCCATTACCACTTTTGATGTGTGTTTGGGGTCATTGTCCTGTTGGAACACCCAACTGCGCCCAAGACCCAATCTTCGGGCTGATGATGTTAGGTTATCTTGAAGAATTTGAAGGTAATCCTCCTTCTTCATTATCCCATTTACTCTCTGTAAAGCACCAGTTCCATTGGTAGCAAAACAGCCCCAAAGCATATACTACCACCACCGTGCTTGACGGTAGGCATGGTGTACTTGGCGTTGAAGGCCTCACCTTTTCTCCTCCAAACATATTGCTGGGCATTGTGGCCAAACAGCTCAATTTTTGTTTCGTCTGACCACAGAACTTTCCTCCAGAAGGTATTATCTTTGTCCATGTGATCAGCAGCAAACTTTAGTCGAGCCTTAAGGTGCCGCTTTTGGAGCAAGGGCTTCCTTCTTGCACGGCAGCCTCTCAGTCCACGGAGATGCAAAACACGCTTGACTGTGGACACTGACACCTGTGTTCCAGCAGCTTCTAATTCTTGGCAGATCTGCTTTTTGGTGATTCTCGGTTGAATCTTCACACTCCTGACCAATTTTCTCTCAGCAGCAGGTGATAGCTTGCGTTTTCTTCCTGATTGTGGCAGTGACAAAACAGTGCCATGCACGTTATACTTACAAACAATTGTTTGCACTGTTGCTCTTGGGACCTGCAGCTGCTTTGAAATGGCTCCAAGTGACTTTCCTGACTTGTTCAAGTCAATGATTCGCTTTTTCAGATCCATGTATGTATATTTTTGACCCAGCAGATTTGATCACTTTTTCTGTTAACCCATAATAAAGTCATAAAAGAACCAAACTTCATGAATGTTTTTTGTGACAAAGAAGTATCTGTTCCAATCACTCTATCGGAGAAAAATCAGAGTTGTAGAAATAACTGGAAACTCAAGAGAGCCATGACATTATGTTCTTCACAAGTGTATGTAAACTTTTGACCACAACTGTATATATATTTCTCAATAAATACATGGGAGATCATTTTGACTTGGTCATTTCATAAGTAGCTCGCGACCCACACTGCTCCTGAAATGGAATTAAAAAAAAAAAAAAAAAGAAAGTAGATCACAGGAGGTTGTCTACTTGTAAAAAAGCGCTTGGAGCAAATAATTGTAAGCACCTCTGCCCTAAGTGATTATCCTATAGTTAAGGGTATGTTAAATAATAGCACATACTGTATCTGAAACGGATAACAAGCCACTTTCCCCAAGCAAACAGGACAAGACAAATAGACTACGTGACATACTTTCCCTCCAATGAGCGGCAGGATGTGCATCTTTCCCGTCTGACTCTCCTTGACAGAGGAGACAATGAGGCAGGTGCCACAGAGGATGACCTGCCGCCTAGTCCAGCGGTTGACTGGTAGCTGCAGCTTCCCTTTGCGGACGTTGTATGTCCCCGACAGCTGTACCCGCTCGGAGCTCTCAATGTTTTGGGGTTTCCCTGGAGTAAAAGAGGGAGGCAAGGGAGATATTATGTGGTTAGCATTGGCCTGTGATGCAGGGGGTTTAGCAAATGCTCATTCTCTGGGATGAATGACTGCGCTGTATGAGATTTTACTTGGCAAGACAATTTTTTTTATCTAGTGCGTTTCATGAACTAATGTCATTTTAGTACCACTTGCGCCAAGACACGAGAGTTGATGAATTTAGAGAATTCAAACTATTAAACAATTTAGAGTGTTCAATTGGCCCGCCATTAATCTCTGTTCACTCGGGATGTCCCGACTGCATATCTGCCAATAGAGAGTCCTGAAACTCCCGATCCAATACCGAAAAAAGTTGTGTTTTTTTTTTTAATCTGGAAAAAAAAGTTCCAAACACGTTACGGTACTGTACTTTTTACAATACTGCCTCTTCAGCTTTTTCCAGGAGTGTTGTAGAAAATAAATCGTGTATATATTTGTATCTTTTGGCAATGTAATTATATTTCTGGATTGTTACCTTTTTTGCCCAAAAAATAAATACTGTTTATTAGGCCTGAACGATATTGGAAAAAATTAACATTGTGATATACTGTATATTGCCAAAGCTCCACACTTACTTTTTGCATTGGTTCCACTTGTGCACTGAACTTTTATCTTAAGGTGCACCTGCACAAAATGTAGGTGCACCCACATTTTTCATTGTTTCACCTTTAACGCCATAACTCTCCATAACATTCATACATTTCATTCATCTTCTGAACCGCTTATCCTCACGAGGGTCACAGGGGTGCTCGAGCCTATCACAGCCAACTCCAGGTAGAAGGCAGGGTAAACTCTGAACAGGTTGCCAGCCAGTCGCAGGGCACATAGGCCAGGTTCATACCACAGGTTTTAATGCACAAATCAGATTTTTCTTCATATCCATTTTTTTGGCTTGTCCATTCAGACTGCCTTTTTCCACTGAACTTGTAAACGTAGTCCGCATGTGCACTAACTCGCAGCCCGACATGCGCTGAGAAAACTGACCCGCATGTGCAAAAGCAGCATGCATCAAAACAATGACTACACATGCTGGCTCTATACAGTTCTCGGGCGATCATATTTTGATTACCAAAAAGAGGACACAAATAACAGACATAATTAATCCCCGTTTAGACTCATATTCAAAGTTTATATGGATTGATAGAAGGCATGCAAGTACTGTGCATGCATAACCCACACACATACGGTCAGTTTGCCCCGACTCTTGTCCATGTAAGGAAAATTAAAATACAGTCCTGCTCTGAGGCGTATAACCCCTCACTTTAATTTTTTTAATGACTGTTGTCAAGCCGCCCCTTTTCCCTAAATGCAGAGTTCAAGCTAGGCGCTAATGCTAATGAACAGCTCCAATGCTGCCGTCCTCCGTGCCTCTCGCTCTTTGCTTACGTAATTGCAGCATGAATTCCGATTTGGGAGACTTGCCAGTTCAAACCGCAGCCACATTCTGGAAAAATGTGGCCCATGCTTCATTGAGTGAGTCCACTTAAAGTCACTCACACTTTGACACTCACGCTGCCGAGAACAGCCTCTCAATAACGAAGATTGATTAAACGATGATTAACACAATGGTGCCTTCGATCGCAGAGCTACCGACCCTTCTCTCATTAGATCAAAGTTGCAAACCTGTAAATCATCGTTATCTTTAAGCACCAAATGCCAGCTGCACTGGTGACATATTTTTTTTAATTCAAAACCCGGTCCTTTTCACCAGATTCCGATCCTCCAATCGGCCAGATTTCCAATCAGATGATCGAATCGAGAAATCCCTAGCATTCACATGAGAGTTAAACCTTTGTGCTACAAAACCTTGCTCGTGCTATGCCCGTCCCCAAAAGCGGTTGTGTTCCCACAGACGTTACGTCGCCAAAAGACGAAGCCCGCAAAACAAAAGAACTTTCGGTTCATGTAACATAAAAAATTAGCCATAAAATGAAATTAATCTCGTAATATTATGACTTCAAGGCCAGAGCTCAAATATGAACCAACAACTTCTGAACTGTGAGGCAAATGTACATATCAGTCGGCTGCTCTACCGCCTAATCTCATATAATTAATAAATCTAAAGGTCACAAAATTTACTCAGATAAAGGTCTTGTGTTGAATTTGTGATTCTATGAGTAGTTAAATGAATACACTAAAGGTTAATGACTTGCACCATTTTTAAGCAATCCCCAGATAATGTCTCCAAGATAAAAATGTGTATTCTCATAAGGCTCCTGAGTGAACTGGTACCAATCCTAAATGGCTTTGGTTGAGAACCACTGTATGTACACCCTAGGTAAAAAAATGTAAATTTATGGCCACTGGTGTAAATCGGTAGAATGATAGATAATATTTATCACAAGGGATTCCTTGTGCTAGTAGTCACCAGAAGGAAAACACAACAACACAACGAAAAGCAGATTCACTTTGAATTACTAATAATTAGTGTTGCACCGATAGCATTTTTTGGGATCGATACCGATACATGGCTGTGCGTGCAGTATCGGCCGATACCATTCCGATACCACTCTGTTTGCAAAAAAAAAAAAAAAAAAACATATATATATATATATATATATATATTAGCAGTGCAACGGTTTGCTTTTCGAAACCGAACCGTACGGTTCGCCCTGTACGGTTCAATATGCCTTTATGAACCGCGCCTTTTTGGTTTTGCAATTACAGTAATTTATTCCGAACGCTTGTGGAATGAATTGGTCAAACTCTGTGTGTCTGTGTGTGACGTGAAGCGCAGCTGTGGAGAAATTCCCGCCCCGCGAGTAAATGTCCAATCGCTGTCAAGCACCTGTGTTATAGGAGCCGAGTAACGCCTTCTCTCGCTTACGAGCGAGGTGAAAGTGAAACAAGAAAGAAAACAAAAAAAGTTATGGCGAGCGGAGGAGTCGACAGACCGATTTTTGAGGAGGCACCGGCTTCTTTCAAATCTGCGGTGTGGCAACATTTCAGTTTCCCCGTGGACTACAATGCAGACGGAGAGAAAATATTGAAAAAAAATAAAACAATTTGCAAGCATTGCTTAGCGCTTGTTCCCTATGCTAACGGCAACACTTCTAACATCACTTGGGCACCCACAGACATCGCTTTCTCAGAGCAGGACAACCCCGAAGATGACACCAGTGAAAACACACGGGTCTCTAGAAGAGGCGTTCCAAAAGCCTTACAATATCAGGTCAGAAAAACACAAGAAAATAACCCACGCAGTGGGGATGTGCATTGCAAAAGACATGCAACCATATTCCGTGGTTGAAGATGCGGGCTTAGTTAATTTAATTGCAACGCTTGACCCGCGTTATATTGTTCCCTCGCGGACATATTTTGCCAACAACATAATCCCCGACATTTTTGAAATGGCACGCAAAGCCATCGAAGATGATTTCGTGAAAGCACATAGTTTCGCCCTGACCGCTGATAGTTGGACGTCCCGTGCTACAGAGTGCTACTACCTAACTGTGACGGTCCACTATAATTCATACATGACAAGTTGTACGGTCTCGGCGTTATTTGTACAAGTGAGCACTGATTTTTAAATGTGTACGCCATACGTTACGTTCAAAATCTGCACGTTTTTCGTGCATTGCATTTTTGTTTTTTTTTTTCATCCGTTTGGATTTGGTCACGCGTTTGGTTTGTAGCAAACGCGATGCTAGGCGGCTCCAATATTTCCTGACTGTGGCCGACATCATACAATCTACGCCTAGATATCACATGCATATAGAACTACATGCGAAATGACACACGGTAGCGTTAGTAAACAGCCGCCATTTTAGAGCAGTAAACTTCTCAGAAAGGCTCTGTTGTAGTAAACCTTCCGAGCGAACCGAAGCAACTTTTTATCCAAAATACTCCTAAATCGGCAAAATCTTGACTTGAGTGTATCTTTAAAGGATGAAACAGTTTTGAAATGATCACATGTCGAAAGTAGACAGAAGGGAACTAAGGCAAAAACGGGAGCAATTTTATCAACTTTAACGGTTGATTCACAACATTAAATGACCTCCAAACATAGCAAAGGTTACTATGTTTTTGGGTTTGTTTGTTTTTTTTTTGTTTTTTTTTTAATGAAAAAAAAAAACATGAAAGGTATCACCAGTTACTTTGCCAAGTAACTTTTTTACTACTGTGTGTGTATTTCAGTAGTCAGTCACTACACTTGCCAAAGAGCTAAGAGACATTTTAACAGTCGAAAGTGTTTACATTTTAAGTGTTTATTTCATTTTTTAAAAAGCAAAATAAAGGCAATTTAAAAAAAAAAAAAAAGCAAAACGCAAACCGAAACCGAACCGAAACCGTGATCCCAAAACCGAGGTTCAAACCGAACCGTGGGCTAACTGAACCGTTGCACCCCTAATATACTGGACTGTCTCAGGAAATTAGAATACACAATATTCTAATTTTTTGAGACAGTCCTGTGTATATATACAGGACTGTCTCAGGAAATTAGAATACACAATATTCTAATTTCCTGACTGTCTCAGGAAATTAGAATATTGTGTTAGAATATTCTAATTTTTTGAGACAGTCCTGTGTATATATACAGGACTGTCTCAGGAAATTAGAATACACAATATTCTAATTTCCTGACTGTCTCAGGAATTTAGAATATTGTGTATTCTAATTTCCTGAGACAGTCGTATATATACACAGGACTGTCTCAAAAAATTAGAATATTGTGTATTCTAATTTCCTGAGACAGTCCAGTATATATATATATATATATATACACAATTCAAAACATTTAATGCTCTGAAACAGAAAATACAACTGTTATTATTATTATTATTTATTTATTTATTCATTTATTGCTAATAAGCAAAAATAACTGCCATCATATAAACAAGCATTTTAGTGCATAATATTTATGTGCTTACTTCTTACTGATCTGAAGAAAAGTTTTGTATATAAGTGCTGAGAACAATTTTTACTGTTTGTAAAGTGGGTCACACTGTTGATTGCTGCAGCTCTCTTAGCAGCTACATTTACCATATCGGCAAAACATCCTATTTGTGGTCCGAGTCCGTCTGTAACATGTACTGAATTAACAGTATTTGCAGCATTATCTATAGTCACTGGTATGGGTTGACGTGGCCTGCTTAACTTCCATTCAGTCATGGCGGTTTCCATTTAATCAATGTAGTCTATGGACTACGCGTCGCTTTGGGCTCACGCAGCTAATGGCATGGGATCTAATGTAGTACATCTAGGTTGCTATTTGATGATATCTAGTGTGTGCGCGCGAGAGTTGGCATGGGATCTAACATAGGACATCTAGATTGTTATTTGGTGATATCTAGTGTGCGCGCTGCACCGCTTGAGTATTTTCTGGCCACAGAAGTCACTTCTGCTCATTACTGCACAACACCAGCATATTACAATCGACTTTCATAAACAGGACGAGTTTGAAGTACTGCGCTCTTAATTTGCCACTCATTGTTCATCATGAAACCATGAGTTTGCTTAGTCTCCCACGGTCTTAACCTTTCTGATCCCATCGGTGCGACCACAGCAAGTGTTAGCTTACGCACGCTAATCGTTTGTGAATACCATGTTAAATGAGCAGTGTAACATCGCGGATATGCGTTGTAGTGTACATCTGTAATATTGAAGACGAAGGTGTAAATATCGTTAGGTAATTTCGAGACAAAGACATACAGATGTAATGATTTGGGAAGTTAGCTCACGTGGGGAGGACAGTATATTTGCGTTCAAATGATGCCAGTAGATGGTATCGGCGCCCTAAATGTTGGTACTCGTCAATACCGATACCACCAATTCGGGCCGGATCGGTGCCCCCTGCCGATACTGGTATCGGTGCAACTTTACTAATAATACTTAAGTTGATAAAGCCTTTAAAAAAATATTGAACATTAAACATAGATAAATGTTGTACTAAACATATACCAAAGGCAGTAGATCAAACAACCTCTAATTCCTCATTGAAAAAGTAATTTGGACAGAGGTTTTTATGATAGTGGCTAACTTTCCAATGAGTTATGACATGAGTGGTTGAATGTGGAGTTCTTGCAACAATACCTCCGTAAAGCAGGGTTAGCATCTAAGCTAAATTCATTCAGTGCAACAGTAAGCCTCATATGTCCTACTTTGCGCATTGGAACTGAATAGTCAGGATTTGCCTTCAGTGTGAGTATAATCTCCAATTCAATGCCAGGTGCACTTCTGCTGAATTATGCTCTTACAGTCAGTGGGCTGGCGTCACTCGCCTCACTGAGCAGCCAGCCAAACCTGACATACAGGCTTGCTTATCAGACGTCCCGTCGGCCAGCGCCGCCTTATCGCTGTGTCGAAACATTCACCTGCTTTCAGTCTACCTTCACTTCCGTGAAAAGCTCTCATGTACCATATATGTTGCACATACCCTGACCCCTCATGCAGTCGTTTCACCTCAGCCCTAACACAAATAGGGAGGATGTAGAGTACCTTTAATAGGCATGTGTGAACTTATGCAGACACTTACGCTTTTTAATTATTGACACACAGACTGTGAGGTCATACAGTCACATCTGCTCTGTTTTTGATCATTAGATTTTGTACTAGGTGTCTTATACAGATGGGTAACAAAATTAGCAAAGAACTTTTTGTGGAAGATACAGTGATTTAAAATTACATACAGTGCTTGCTAAAAGTTCTGGCACCCCTGCAATTCTGTCAGATAATGTTCAATTTCTCCCAGAAAATGTTCAAAGAAAAGAACACGGTCCCCACAGTCAAACATGGCGGAGGTTCCCTGATGTTTTTTTGGGGGTTGCTTTGCTGCCTCTGGCACTGGACTGCTTGACTGTGTACATGGCATTATGAAGTCTGAAGACTACCAACAAATGCACAATGTCGGGTCCAGTGTGAGAAAGCTGGGTCTCCCTCAGATGTCATGGGTCTTCCAGCATGACAATGACCCAAACATACTTCAAAAAGCACTAGAAAATGGTTTGAGAATAAGCACTGGAGACTTCTAAAGTGGCCAGCAATGAGTCCAGACCTGAATCCCATGGAACACCTGTGGAGAGATCTGAAAATGGCAGTTTGGAGAAGGCACCCTTCAAATCTCAGAAACCTTGAGCAGTGGGCCAAAGAAGAATGGTCTAAAATTCCAGCAAAGCATTGTAAGAAACAGATTGATGGATACCGGAAGCGGTTGTTCGCAGTTATTTTTTCAAAAGGTTATGCTACCAAGTATTAGGCTGAGGGTGCCAATACTTTTGTCTGGCCCATTTTTGGAGTTTTGTGTAAAATGATTATGATTTAATTTTTTTTCATTCTCTTTTGTGTTTTGTGCTTTTATATTACAGGCAAAATAAATGAAGATATCACTACCAAAGCATTTGTAATTGCAATCATTTTCTGGGAGAAATTGAGCATTATCTGACAGAATTGCAGGGGTGCCAGTACTTTTGGCCAGCACTGTAAATGGGAAGATCTTCCAATAAAATGAAACCACCAGCACTGCGGCTGAGCTGACCTTTTGTCGGCTAATCTTGTGTTTACATCAGAGTCAATCACTTCGTTTACAGGAATTGTTTTGACCAAATGCTGAGTAGCTAACCGATGTTGATTTTGAATGTTGTTGTGCCTGAAGAGAAAAGTTGAAACATCGTTTGTGTGTGTCATTGTCAATTTTCTTGTCTCGTGTGTTTTGAAATAATATTGTATTGTCAATTACCAACTGTTGTGATTTGTCTTACTAAAACTGCTTAACGACTCCCGACGCTGCTTTTCACCACTATTTAGTTGTTCTTCTGAAACAAGTGGAATGTGCCGGAAGACGGTTAACTCCAGCGGTTATATCTGTTTTTAAGGACCAGCATAAGTGCTAATTTTCCAGCATATTCCACACAAATATGCTGTTAGAATAATGTAAGAGTTTTAAGACGAGGAACGATGCATATTTACATTTTTGATGCGATAAACAGAAGGAGCAGCTACACACTTAATGATTCTATTAACAGGAGACTGTTTAAGCTTTTTTCACATTGCCCTTGGTTTTTACCACAAGTTCAGGGCAAACTGGACAGCACAAGTATACGGTAGAGTTAATACAGTATGTCCATATTTGGCACTGGTTGCTAAGCTACTGCCAGCAGCCTTTTTCCTACTGGTTAGGACATCAAGTAGTTAAGGAATGCCCTGTCTTTTTGTACAAACGTGAGGAGAATTACACAAGTAAAGAAAGTGTGGCTGTGCGGTTTTAGTTCACTTTTTTTATTGTTAAAAATTCTGAAATAATGTTTCTACTAGTTTAACAAACCTGGTAGGCTACATTAAAAGCTGTGGAGATCTTCAGAAATCACTCCAGCGCATTTTTCCATTACTACGCATCTGCTGCTGTGGGACAACAACAGCAAGTCGCCAAATTGTGCGCCATTACATGAATTGGGACAGAGTTCCTTCCTCAGGCCATAGTAGCACATACATAATGAACATATCGGTCGACGACATACTGCGCTGAATTAAATGCAGACTGTAAATGATTTTACAAGCACTGGCTTTAATCTTAACTACACCAGCAAGTTTATTAAGTCATAGATGAGGGTGTTATTTTCTAACAGTTGCAATATACTCTGTTTCGGATGGGTACTGTAAAAGGCAGCTATTTGGTTATAGTCCATCAATATATATGCAAAGTTATGCAATATGTTAGTAAGTAAGCAGCCTGTTTAGTGCCTTCAAATTTTGCTGTAAAGCAAAATCACCTGCATGTGAGGCATTAGACAAATAATTCAAAAGCTTTTAGCCTCAATATGTCACATGGGCACATTTGTACTATTTTTAGGCCCTTTTGTTAGAACGTGCTCTTGCAGATGCAAGTGTAATATACTGCCCCTTTTTGTCTGCCGCTAATATGCTACAACACGTACTGACAATAATCGTTGTGTCCATCTAATCACCCCTCCTAAATGTTGCTGGAGCATGAAAGTCAAATTCTGCTGCTCCCGGGAGTGCAAACTTTCCAAAGTTGCCCCTCTGTTGATGCATCATCTCGCACGGATGGAAGAGGATTCAAGGTCGCGCCATGGGAATACACTGGAGGAAGCAGGGAGATGGGAGGGACTCCCACGAGAGCATCCTGTTTACAGTGGTGGATTCGGGAACAACGGAGTCTCCTGAATGACCATGGGAGGAAGTCATTCAAGGCTCTTGTCTTCACTCAGACATCAAAAGAATATATGTAGTCCACATGTAACACCTACACCAACAGTATTTTGAGGCAGGATGACGTTAGTCACGCTGGGCATCCCATTATTTCTTCGAAGGATGTAGCAGTAGGCTTAAAAGAAAGGCCTCACTCAGTGGGTGTGGACTGGACAAATCTATTCCTAGACCTACTATGAAAAGAGAGAGAGTGTTCCTGGGGATGGCTTCCTTTTCCACAACTTCAGGATGTTTTACCTCCGCACACCCTCACTAAAGACCGCATTACTCCTACTATTGGTCAGTGGCGTCTACAACAGGTGAAGCAGTAAAAACAGAAAAAGGTTGGCATGTCTACCTTACAGTTCTCAAGTTTTTGGTGTGAAAACTCTAAGCCCTGCCTGTGTGCAGTGTGGCAGCTCTCCTGACACTTGTGTGGGTTATCCAAATTCTTGTCAAGAAACACCCTGCAATTGAGATACACCTTGAATTTGTCGCCCATCTCTTGCTCAAAGCAGACTGTGCCCCGTATAAAGACAAACACTAATAAATTGGATGGAGGCTCTGCCCTGGATAACTGCACATCTGCTCACCATAACGGCACCAAAAGTAAAGTGCGCAGTAGAATGTCTATAGTGGACCACCTTAAACAAAATTGAAGAGGGAATGTGCGCGCAGCCTTCAGCCTGTAGTGTGCTGGGGCACACTTGTGCTCGTTTTATTTTTCCAAACTAGTGAGGCTTCCAGGGGCTAACAAGGACATATCCTCGGTTAATCATCCTTGTCCCACTAAATGTAAGCTGACATATGGCACACCTCGGCTATATGACAGGGCACACAGTGCTGTAGGGCATCGGTGACCCACATCAATCAGGGTCAGGCTTATATGCACACACATATTTGCTGCTTCTATAGGAACCAACAGATTTGATGCATGTTTATAATCCTTTAGGCTCCGTTTCATAATTCTTAGTATTAATTAATTATTTCTAAATTAGTCATTTAAACAAGAAGCTTACACTAGCTAATCAGCAGTCATCTAGCATCAAATGCCAATTTCTAAAAATTAGGATGGGAACAAAACTGCGCATCTTTGAAAGACCAACTGATTTTTGTTATTAAGTTTTTTAACTATTTACAGCAAGGTAAACCATAAGGAATCATTAACAAAAAATGTGAACACATTTATGGCTTCTTCCTCGGCTCCTTCTCACAAAAAAACCAAACACTATCCTTGTCATTGGGAACAGAGGTGGAAAACAATATTAGGCCACACTAAAAAGGTGCATCAATAATGGATTTTTAATCGAATTGTAGCCTCTGAATCATAATCGCAATCGAATTGTTAGGTGCCCAAAAATTCCTACCTGTAATAATGACCCTTTTTCCTTCTTTCCATTCTAAGTGGTTTTCAATGTGCTGCGGCACCAATCTATCCTATCACAGCTCCCACTTGCATTTGTTAGTGAAGTATGATTGTGATTGGTCTCCAATGTTTCACGTCTTCATATTAGCTTTTATCTCCCCCTAAATATTTTCCATGGATGTGGTGACGACGATGCGACGCGACAGCTTTGGCTGACTGTCCGCTGGGTGTTGTCTGGCAGTGCTTGCTGTTAGGTTATAAAGGCTATAACAGGTAACTGTCCGCTACTCAGAGATATCTGGTTCTTGCCCAGTTTCACCTTTCACTCTACCTTCCGAGACGAGTGACATTTTTCACAAATCAATCCTCAGGCACTTAAATGCCACAGCTTCACAACAAATGATCTTTAATTAGCATCCACTTTAAAAGTACCAGACGTCCTCACACAAATGGGTGCACCAGGGCAGGCAAAGTGAGCGTTGATGTGAAAAATGTGCCACATTGACCTTTAGTGTAATCATGATCATGATGATGCGCTACGTGCTTACAAAAGAAACAAGGAAAATGTTCATGTATCGGCTCCAAGTGACAATGCACTCACATGTTTGTGTAGCTTATGTAAATGCTTAGCACAGTATGTTACTTCTCAATTTGTGTCTGGCAAAAGCAAAACTTTCAGATCAATTCCCAATCGAGTATATCTCAGTTTCATGTCACAATCACAAAGTCTTACCTTGGCAAACCTCAGTTTTTAATAACGTCTCTACTGTACATACAGGATTTTCTGGTTAAGACACGCTTCAGTGGGAAAATATTGCCTCTTATTAAGAAAGAAATTTCAGGATACAAAGCCAAACATACATTATAGCCCCTTTCACACACTCCGAAACACTGAAAATATCGTGGGATTTAACCGTGCAGCAGTTGTGTGAGAAATCAATTTCCCGGGTCGACTGACACGGATATTACGCGGACATTTCACAGGTCGGGCCTTAGTATAATGTCCGTGACTTTCCTGGGAAGCGTTGAGCCTGAAAGCAGGTCTTAAATGCCCGGGTCACAGCACGATAGCTGATGACGTAAATATCATGGTGGGTCCATTTACACTTCCACTTTCTATGCAGTAAGAGGAAAAGCGGTAAACAAACATCGCAATTATCAACATAGCAAGCTGGAAATAGCTAAATTAAACTGAAAACATGACAAAATTGAATTGCCACGGAATCGTAGATCCGAGGAAGAGAGTCCATCGTCCATCTTTGGAATTGTGTTGTTTATTTTGTTGCCGATGTTAGGGTCCCCTACTGCAGAAACAAGGTTGTACTTCAAAGCAAAAAATAACAGAGGGACGCGTTCAGGGGTTTATCAAATAAAAACAAAAATATACTCGATCGCGGAAAAGGAGGAATAACACAATGGGTCCATGACAGTAGGTCAACAGGGATCAAGATTACTGACCTAAGTGGTAGGCGGAGAGCCGATAGCACAACAAAACAAATACACTCAAATACCAGCACAACGTAAGGGATTTCAAAACAACGGCGGCAGAGGTGTCAAATAATGCCCAACAAGTTAATATCTCGACACCCTTCCCTTGGATCGCTTGGGCTTAAATATATCTTGATGAGCTTGAATTGGCTGCAGTTACGACGTCGGGAATGCACACAACACGATTTGAACAACTTCGTGACAGCCGATGCCGACCAAAAATGACGTAATGTACGGGTTATAAAATCGCGCCAGCAGCCGTTCCCGCACAGAGAGCGCCAGTGGGCAACACGGGACAAGTGTGTGAAAGTGCCCAACCAGCGTCATTCTCGGGACATCTCTCCATGCGTGAAAGCAATGACGAGGGTAAATCCCGCGTCACCTTACACGGGAATTTTCCCTGGATATGTGTGTGAAAAGAGCTTATGACTGGTACTCGCAGCTCCCAGAACGTAAAATACTAATAGCGGATCTGCCATTGTCTTTTGCCTAGCATTCCTGGCATCCAATCGGCTAAGAAGAACCTCTACAATGATTGTGTGTGTGTGTGTGTGTGTGTGTGTGTGTGTGTGTGTGTGTGTGTGTGTGTGTGTGTGTGTGTGTGTGTGACCCAGCGTCGTCTTCATTCACCCCTCGTGTCCGACAGCTTTACATAAGTGGAATAACTTTTATTCTTTACTCTATTCTTGGTTTGTTTACATTATGCACAACTGTTTTGATGCATTTTTATGCATTAAAAGACATATGTCTGAATTTTGGAGGGCTTGGAACTGATTAAGGCATTTACATGGAAAACGAGTCTATACTTACAGAATTTTCAAGTTAAGACACTACTTCCAGAACAAATTAATTTCGGAAGTAGCGGTACCACTGTATTTGATCCAATTTTTGCAATGTGTATGTATGTACTGGACTGTCTCAGGAAATTAGAATACACAATATTCTAATTTTTTGAGACAGTCCTGTGTATATATACAGGACTGTCTCAGGAAATTAGAATACACAATATTCTAATTTCCTGACTGTCTCAGGAAATTAGAATATTGTGTATTCTAATTTCCTGAGACAGTCCTGTATATATACACAGGACTGTCTCAAAAAATTAGAATATTGTGTATTCTAATTTTCTGAGACAGTCCAGTAGTAGCAATGACGGATGTAATAATAATAATTGCACAAATCTATTAAAGTGCAATTCACCAAAGGAAAACTTTTGCATAACCATTGTGTGCTTAGACCACTGACAACTGTTTAAATTTATTTATTCTTCGGACAGGTCTGTTTTGCTAGTTCCAGGCACAGTCGATGTAACTGCCATACCTTTCTAAAATTGACTCAATTTATCACATGAAGATTATAGATTCTGTTATGAATGAGGAAACAAAGGCATTCCAAACAATACTGAACACCAACAACTATACTAGTAAATGTTTAAATGATTAATAATGTACAATGGCTGAGAGTATAAATTAAAAACATACAAATAAAAAAACATAACGTTGTGAAATGAGGATTGCAGATGTATCTTTCATATTGCTTCTCACTCTGAGTGCATATTCGGGAGTTTAGACACAAGGTAACTGACCGGATGCCACTTACATCTGCCCGGCTCCATCTGCTTTGTCGAGCTTCACGCGACTTGCATCAAAAATAGGTTATGTGCATATTTTTAGCTGAGTGCCGCGCTAGTGAAACAATCTGCAACACGTCTCATGGAATCACGAATGCTGTCTGGAGTGGCCACCGCAAGAACAACCCCAGCAGATTTGAATTGACTAATTCATTTGGTATTAACATGAAGTTTACATGAATTTGGTATTAACATGAAGTTTAATAAAGTCACATACAATTAGTCCAACAATAATTATTTTTAAACCCAACCATACCATTGAAAATCAAACTGTTTTGAAACATTCTCTTTAGATTGGATTCCTCCAAACAACTAACTTCAACCTCAGAGTATCGACTGTATCCAGTGGGTACGGAAGGTATTCAGTCCCTTTGAAATTTTTCACTCTCTAAGTCATTGCAGCAATTTGCCAAATAAAAAGTTCATTTTATTTCTCAAAAATGTACAATCAGCCCCCCATCTTGACAAAAAAGCAGAAATGTAGATATTTTTTGCAAATTTAATAAATATTTAAAAAAAAATGTCATATGGTCATAAACATGAAGGTCGCGGCAAAGGGTCTGAATACTTAACTTACATACTCTTCATTTCTTATGATCGTCTTGAGATGGCTTTCCTCCTTTTCTGGAGTCCATCTGTGTTTTTGGTGTTAATTCTAAACGGCATGTGTGGCAAAAACCAGGCACTGCTCATCACCTGCCCAATACAATCCCTACAGTGATACATGGTGGTGGGAGCATCATGTTGTGAGGGTGTTTTTCAGCTGGTCGCAATTGAAGGAAAGATGAATGCGGCCAAGTATAGGTTTTCTGAAGGAAAACCTCTTCTAGAGTGATAAGGACCTCTGACTGGGATGAAAGCTCACCTTTCAAGTGGACAATGACACAAACGAAATGCTTCCGAACAGCTCTGTGACTGTTCTTGGCTTGCCCAGCAAGAGACCAGAACTAAACCCAATTGAGCATTTCTGGAGAGGCCTGAAAATGGCTGTCCACCAACTTTCACCACCCAACCTGACAGAACTGGAGAGGCTCTGCAAGGAATAATGGCAAAGGATCCCCAATGATGTGTCGCATCATTACCAAGAAGACTCATGCCTGTAATAGCTCAAAAGCATGCTTCTACTCAATACTGAGCACAGGGTCTGAATACCTATGACCATATGAGATTTCAGTTTTTCCTTTTTAAATAAATTTGCAAAAGGTTCTACATTTCTGGTTATCTTCTCTCAAGGTGGGGTCCTGAGAGTACATTAATGAGAAATAAAATGAACTTTTGTGATTTTGGCAAATGGCTGCAATGACACAGAGAGTAAAAAATTTCAAGGGGTTTGAATAGGTCCGTACCCACTGTAACCCTGACCTGCGTGATGAGTGATTTAAAAGTGCTTCACGCACAGTCGATTGCATGGTGAAATTCTGATCAAATGGAAATCCCACATTGAGAAAATGTTACCACGAGGAGTAGATTAGCTCGCCAAGCTTCTTGTTACAGCATGCTTCCATTATGCGCGATTAAATTGCGCTACATTTTCTTGAAGCGTTCAACCACAATTCTGAATATGTGCTAAGGCAGGGGTGGGCAAACCGGTCCTCGAGGGCCGCAGTGGGTCCTGGTCTTTGTTCCAACTGAGCCAGCACAGGTAGTTTAACCAATGAGGTTTCAGCAGAAATGAGAAGCACCTGACTGCAATCGACTGATTGCACTTGTAAAACAGCAGATTGGTGAAAAGGTGTCCTCTTAATGGGTTGCAACAAAAACCCGCGCCCACTGCGGCCCTTTGTGGAATAGTTTGCCCACCCCTGTGCTAAGGCATGAGAAGACGTTATAACTTAAGATGATCTTGACAATAAAATGATTTGCGATAAGATGGCGGGAAGTGTAGGCAGGCGGAAAGAGCTTTGTGACATGAGACTTAGCGCTGCCGTTTTCTGTCACGGAGCATCTTTCAGCTTGAACAGCTCAACAGTTGTGTTGTGTCATCGCTTGTCTAAGTAGCTCTTAACTAGAACGGCAAAAAAATTACAAAAAAAAAAGTCACTTCATGCTTTTGTCATATTTTCACACAGTTACCTGGTGTCTTCCTTAATCAAGACAAAATGACAGCGAACAATGCCTTTCCTAATAAACAGTATGTTAAAAAATGCTTACATGGCATAGTGTTTTTCATGAAAATATTTACTAAGATTATACCATTAGTACTGGGTTAGCAGAGTGATAGACAATCATCACCAGAAGAATGCAACTGTTGTAAACTGAGGGCACCCTGTAATAATTCTGCAACACATTTAGTTGGTGCCATTATATTAGCAAAAGCAGAAACCAAGCCCTCATTGGGTCGACTGGTGTAACACTGCTCGAAAATGTTTGCCATTATGTTGTCTTATTTTATTGACCCGCTTGCAATTACACTGATCACTGCATCTCCGACATGTGAAGATAACCTGAGGCTAATTCCTTTTAGAAAGCAGCAGAAAGCAATTTTAGCTCTCAAACAGCAATAGGGAAATTGCAAGCATAAAATCCCTGATGAAAGGATGGTTGAAAATTTAATTTTGTCCTCCTACAAATCTTTGCAAAATTGCCTTTTTGTGCTATATGGTAAAAGTGACACGGTCATTTTTGTTGCTGACCCTTTACACCTCTCGCGCTGCGCTGTGAACATGCTTTATCATGTAATTTGATCATTATCAACCAAAAATAGCACCAGAAGCGGCATACAGGGGGAGATGTCCGTTATGTACCTCTCGAATCGCAGGTGCTGGTTACATTAAGATTTTATTTTCCCCTCAGTGGTTCTGACAGTCAGAGGCGGTGGGGGTGGAGGCTGACGTACATTGATGCATGCAAGCACCCCCCCCCCCCCCCCCACCGCAACCTCACACACAGACTCGTCCCCCTTCCCCCAAACTCCATTCCTACTGCTGTTATGTAACGTGCGTGAGTGTTACAAAACCTTACACTGGAAAACACGAGCCTGCTGATCTACCACTCAGAGAGAAACACACTCAAAAGAGCTGTGGGGGATTGTTTTCACCCCCCTTTTGTTCAAGACAAACTGATGTTGTCACCCTAGTGGACAAATATGTGTGAACTTGTACGCATGTGCTGCTTTGTACACAGGAGACAATATGCATGCTTCAGATGGATGTAAATCCCAGTATGACTGAGGTTCAGTGACCAAAGCTCATCATGAATAATTTAGTGTATTTGTTGAAAAGTGTGTGCGTATAATGTAAGTATTGGGGGGGAAATAATGACATTCATAGTGCTGAGTACTGACTTCAAAAGTGCTCAACTGAAGCCTAAGAAAGGGACGAAATCGGGATTGATTAGGATAATGAATGAGTGCACGTAAACAAGGTAAAGTCATGCAGTGATGGTCAGTTCTTGGAAAGTCTCTCACAGACCCTGGTAAACACTGTATTACATTCACTGACATTAGCACAGGCATTATTGTACCCGAATTGCAATAGGTTTATGCTGTTTAGACGCGTCCCAATTACCGGTTTCAAGGTATACCGTGGGATGAAAACGTCAAGGCTTCAAAAACGCAAAAATTCTCTGTCATACCGTCCTAACGGTATTAGCTATTTTTTATGTCCCAAAAATGCATGATGAAATCCCTCACTTGCAGCTGCAAGGCTCAACCCTCCCCCACCGGTTGTTGCTCAGTGTCAGTGAGTCAGCTGTGCTACACGATGGCTTGAGGAGGTGAAACTCCTGAACTTTTTGCCCATCGAAGAAAACGAAATCGCTGGTATGGGAATACTTTGGCTACTGAAAATTTACAGGACGGAGGAGGGCCAACCGACACATTTGCAGAGGGTGGCTGCCGAGAAGGCAATACCCCCAATATGATTTCGCATTTATACAAAATTAAAGGCTAGTAAACACTGTCATGAACCTTTTCCCACCAGCTACGAGCGTTGACTCCAGCGTGTTTAGTGTGTCTAGCGGTGGTAAAACATGTGGTGTGTGTTAAATATAAAAATGATACGAGTCATATACACGTACTTTTTATGGAAAATAATTGAATTCGTTTTGATCCGATGGTAATAATGTTGATATGTTTTGAGAAATAAAAATCCTGTTCATTGGGAAAAAAAAAGTTTTTTTTAACCCATATATCTCAGAATAAAAACAAAGAGCTGTAATTGCAATAGCGTGATACCATGAAACTGTGATATTTTGGCTTAACGTTATCATACTGTCAGAGTCTCATACCGGTACGTGCCTAATGCTGTTGTTCCTCCCAAAAAAATTCCGCTACCCAAATTTAGGAGTTTTTTTTTTTGGGGGGGGGGGGGGGGGGGCATTGTTTTCCAACTGATTTGCTCGCAGTTAACCCTCCTAGTTCAAATGGTTTATTTGTATTCACTCATTTATTTTCCATGCCACTTATTCTCATGAGGGTGCTGGAGCCTGTTTCAGTTAACTATGGACAGTAGGTGGGATACACCTTAAATTGTTTGCCAGCCAATTGGAGGGCAAAACGAGACAAACAATTATTTATGCACACACTCATATCTAGGGACAAACTGGAGTGTTCAATCAGCCTACCATGCATGTTTTTGGGATGTGGGAGGGAACCATAGCTCCCAGAGAAAACACACACAGGCACGGGGAGAACGTGCAAATTCCAAACAGGAAGGCAAGAGCCCGAGATTTAACCCCTGTTCTCAGAACTGTGTGTGTATATTATGTGTGTGTGTGTAACATACATATATACAGTACATACAGTATATCAACTCTGGTTAGACTGGACCTATAACATTTTCCTCACATGTGTGGGAGATGTTAATTCCTCTTTAGAATGCGTTTAAACATGGTCACTTCGATCAGTGCAATATTACAGTGGTGTGTGTAAACTTGTACAACCACATTATATATTATTATAAGTTATTTATTCTTCCTTCACATCAGTGTAAATCCCGTCACTGTCTCATGGAGGAAATGTCTAATATTTCATATAGCTTACTGGTAAAAGGGCTGAATGTGTATTCACTGGCGAACCCCCACGGGCATTTATGTAATGCTGCGTCATGTAAAATCAGCTCAAAAGTTAAACGTTGTCAGCGTGCGCACTTGACTACTTGTGAAAGATGAATTAGCAGCACGTGTGCTCACACACACACGTGAAGTGACTTAGTGTTGTGTGATTGTAAAGCAGGCCAGGGTGGCCTGTTACGTAACGTGCGCCTCTCTTTCCTCCCTCTCACACAGATACACACTCACAAGCATGCACACGCACGCCGACTCACACAGAACACTCACTGTGTCAACGATTCATTGCTTATGCCTTCAAATTGAAAATATGAACATGTAGCGATGCTACCATCCATTTTCGTTCCCCTTTTTTTCCTGCTTTCAAATTTAAAGCCTGACTGGTTTCATGTGTCATCCACGATTTCTAAAACAGGCTACTCAAAGCCTGACCTCATTCTTCTTACTCTAAAAATGGCGAAAAAGACACCCTGTTAGGGAGCACATAACTACACAAAATGTGTGCTTAGGTACACCATCTGTGGGTTACCATGCTGGTGGACTGCCAAGATTATAATGGTAATGAGACAGGTGATGTACATCATTGTCGTAAGCATGTCCTCAGTTGTCCGGGAATGGCACACCTCTTCAAGAGCTCCGCCCAATTCAAGCCTCTACGGATGCACTGTTGACAGCTACGGGTCAGTGCCATTCAGGCACTGGGTGGCATGCACATAAACGAATGATGCAGTGCTCGCTCTCGGTCTTCTCCGCGTACTTGCTAACACGTGACTATGCGTAATTAGCCGGCGGCATGGAGAGAAGCCCACGCTACGACGGATTCTGTGACTTGTGTCGGACAAAGCAGGTCCGAATAATATCGCCACAACAGGTAACCAATTTAGGATGAGAAATGTAATTAATAACGATTTCACATTTAATTAATTGACATTCACTGCTTAAAATGCAGTGGGGCTTCCATGTTTTTACTCGAAGAGCGTTGGGTAACAGACTAGCTTCACAGAAGTAAGCAGACCTCTGCTAAGGCGGTTTTATTTATTTATTTATGTATTTATTTTATTGCAGAATCAATAAGAACAGCTGACCATGAACAAGCTTTCGAAATCACGTCTTGACTACCTAGTAGGTACGGTGGCCGAGAGGTGTCAGGCGAAATGCAAAGTCCAAACGCTTTGCAAAAGAAAAAAATGCACGAATGCAAACTGCCACAACACGATCCCCAATTCATAAAGTGCGATCGCAAATTGGCAAAAGCACGAAACCCAATTGCCACAACACGACAGCAAATGGCTCGCAGCACGAATGCAAATTGCCACAACACAATCCCCAATTCCTAAAGCGCGATTGCAAATTGGCAAAAGCACGAACGCCAATTGCCGCAACACGACAGCAAATGGCTCGCAGCACGACCGCAAAAGGCTCGCAAGACAATTGCAAAGATGGTGACCCAGAACTTAAACAAAAAAAAAAAAATTATAAAAAAGACGGCACTTTGTATACTGCTGTATGTGCTTTGTGACCATCTAAACGGGCCACCGTGAAGTTGCCCCCCTCCCCTTAGGACGTAAATTTATATAAAAATGACGATAATCGTTTGTGCTGCAACAGTTTTATAGATACGGTATTATGCTTTCATTGCGATATTAATTTCGAGTGGGGACGTCACTCGTAGCTTTGCTTAGCTTAGCTCCTGCAGCTAATGGAGCGTACCAACTCTCTCAATAACAGAGGGGTGTCCTAACAAGGCTAGCACGAACGTAGCGCAAACAAATTCGGGTCCATTTTTCAGTAAATTGGAGGGCTTGAGATATTAATTTCAAGTGATGACGTCCCTCTAAGCCCCAATTTACTGCTACTTGTTAGGACACCCCTCTGTTATGTTATGTTAATGGAGCGTACCAACTCTCTCCCTCTGTTATTTTAAAGAAGCGTACCAACTCTCTCAATAACAGAGAGGTGTCCTAACAACTAGCACAAACGAATGGCACCAATTCGGAACCATTTTGCAGTAAATGAGGGGTTTAGGGGGACGTCAACACTCGAAATTAATATCTCAAGCCCCCCAATTTACCGCAAATTGGACCTGAATTTTTTTGTTCTCTGTTGTTAGGACACCCCTCTGTTATCGAGAGAGTTGGTACGCTCCATTAGCTGCGGCAGCTAAGCTAAGAAAAAGCTACGAGTGACGTCGCCACTCGAAATTAATATCTCAATAAAAGCATAATACAGTATCTTCAAAACCGTTGCAGCACAAACGATTAACATCATTTTTATATAAATTTGGGTCTGATGGGGGGCAACTTTAGGGAGGCCCGTAGAGATTGTCACAAAGCACATATAGCAAAGTGTCGTCTTATTATTTATTATTATTATTTTTTTAACTTCTGGGTCATCGTCTTAGCAATTGGCTTGCGAGCCTTTTGCAGTCGTGCTGCAAGCCATTTGCTGTCGTGTTGTGGCAAATGGCGTTCATGCTTTTGCCAATTTGTAATCGCGCTTTGGGAATTGGGGATTGTGTTGTGGCAATGCATTCGTGCTGCGAGCCATTTGCTGTCGTGTTGTGGCAACTGGGGTTCGTGCATTTGCCAATTTGCGATCGCGCTTTAGGAATTGGGGATTGTGTCGTGGCAGTTTGCATTCATTGTTTTTTTCTTTTGCAAAGCGTTTGCAATTGGGGTTCGTGCTTTTTCTATTTGCAAAGTGTTTGGACTTTGCATTTCGCCTGACACCTGTCGGCCACCGTAAGTGGGCTGATTATGTCTTACTCGCCCGACCAGGATTCAATAATTTATTTGTCAATTCTCCGCATGTCTATTGTCATATAAAATAATCAAAATTTTGTTCCATGCTTCTCATACAAAAAAAAAAAAAAAAATGCAACAGTTCATAAAAGTAGCAAGGGAAGCAAATAGTAAGGGAAGAGGTAGTGTGTCTTGGCGCATTGTGCAATTTATATATATCAGGCATGAAAATGGGTCAGGGGTTAAAAAGGTGAGAAGGGTGTGGAGGAAATATGTTCCAGTACACTGTATTGTACACCCCAACAAAATATTGAGCTCTGTCGACCCACACTGTGTTTCAGCAGGGCCATGCAGAGACCGGTGGAGGGGTGGGTGCTCGTAGATCAAAAGGGGCACATGAACAAGTATTTAATACACCTTAAAACAACATAACTTAAATTTTAACCAGCTTTAGATAATAATTGGCTGCGACTGTGACATACGTTAATTGGGAGGGGGCAACAGTGAATAGAAATCAAAACTGTCATCAACACTTTCTGGCTGTGACTCAGTCAGTCTGCCTCTTTTCTTCCTTCAACGTCTGCATCAAAACTTCCTTCCTCAACTTGTTCATCTGAGAACAAACCACATCAGATGGTCACTGAGCCACCAACAGCACAGTTTTCTTAAAACTATTATTTCATTATTATCCATACTTAACAACTCTAGCCCCTAATGATTAATAAAGCAATGACATAAAAATCTTATAGAAAAATAACATTGTAATTGTGTTTATAATTGGATTTAATACCCGACTATCCTTGCAAACTTGTTCTTACCAGGTCTGCTATTCACCCAGCTGATGAGGTATCCACTGCCTTCAGCAGCCTCATCTAACTCCTTTTTTTATCCCTCAATCTCCCTTCCCTACGACGCATGTCTATGTAATGAAATATAAATATTTTAAAAAACAAACAGACTCCCCGGTGGCTTTTAGTTTTAAAGCTTTCTTAATTTCTTTCTCACTCAATAACGATGGAGTTAGATTTGGGTTTTTATTATTCAATCAAAAAACAAAGTTACTTCTATCAAAAACAAAGTTGCTTCAATCAAAATACAGTATATACTTTTAATCTCAAAAAGTAGCTTCAATAAAAAAAAAAGTTTTTGATTGCAATAATACATTTGAGACAAAAAAAAGCATTTGAAAACTATTTTTCTTGATTGAAACAAATGTTTCCATTTAAGTAATGTTTTGCGTTTGGGCCACATTTTGGCTAGGACATTTGTGTCTTTATTAGTCAATCAAATAAGTTGCTTCAAACAAAAAAATATATATAAAAAGAAAAACTTTGCACAAGTGCCAATCACCGTTTACCAAACCATGAGAGGGTTTGAGTAGACTCACTATGAAGCTTTTAATAAAGGCAAGCATTTTCTAACTACTTTATTCTTGTTTAAAAATAATTCGGTGGGGCAGTAACATGTTTAAAACTTATCATAATTCTTACATTTTGAAGTGCTTGAAAATCATTTATAAATGATACTTTGGTGAAAAAAGTGAAAAAACATGTCTTATGTATGTATGTATATGTATCTTTTTTCCAATGTAAAATCTGAATAAATGCATTGAACACGCACAAAAAAATGGGGGGGGGGGGGGGGGGGGTTGGCGCTACTTCGCGGTTTTCACTTATTGCGGCGGGTTCTGGTCCCCATTAACCGCGAAAAACGAGGGATCCCTGTATTTCTGAAAAGCTTTAAGAAGCAGGACTCATTCCCACCACTCGTCGGGCCGCTGTTGTGCCGACACCGGCCGTCAGCTCAAATCCAAGCCGAAAATAACGCGTCTCCGGCGGACGACGGGAGCGATGTGAGGCGCCCCCTCCATCCGAGAGAATGCCGCTTAATTTGACTCAACAGTGTGTTTCTTCGTTTATATTACCGCTAAATACACAAGCTTGACGCCAATTTAATAGGAGCTATTTTTTTTCATGGGAGATTTGGCTAGCTCTGGCAGTGTTCAACGCAAGCTGCAACGAATGGCAGTAACTTTTTTATATCGCAAAACGTGAAAACGATTGAAACCATTACTCACCAAATTCAATCTGCTGGCAAATACAGGCAAGTGTGTATGCTGCGCTCTGGTCTGCCCCGATGTGGATAAGGCCTGCTTTTTGTTTTCGCTGCTTTGCAATGTAACCGAAGGCTCTCCGAGCACTCCATGTACAGTAAGGAGTGCGCGCGTTTGGAATAATGGAACGCAGCTTGGCCCGATGATTGGTTCTCGTCAGCGAAGCATCTAGAAGGATTTGCTGACTGTGTTCTTAAATGCTCAGTTTACGTACTAAGTTAATCACATGATGATAATAATAATAATTAAATAAAACCTCGCGACCCCCCCCCCCCTCCTCCCAAAAAGAATTTCTCCTCGGATCTACGCAATTCACGTAGGTCGCCCTTTTTGACTTCAAAACGGCGAATTTTGCCGAAAGGTGAGAGATTTTCATGCCTGATAAATAACAAGAAGTGCAAAGTAGAGAAACAGAGGTAGAAAAGTGAGCAGGTAGAGGTGTTTTACTACTACAGACTGGGACTAAGGGTGGGGAGAGAGTTCAGCATTCTCACAGCTTGACGGAAGAAGCTGTTGGTGAGTCTGGTGGTGCGGGAAAAGAAGCTCCTGTACCTCCTTCCAATTCAATTCAATTCAATTCAATTTTATTTGTATAGCCCTCAATCACAACAGATGTCAAAGGGCTTTACAGAGGCCAGGAGGTCAGGAGGCTGAACAGATAGTGTTCAGGTGGCTTCTGTTTAAAATCACATTAATAACACTGATTGGAAAAGAAAATGTGGTGACGCTATTGTAAGACTATGTTACAGTGCTAAAATATACTTTCCTTTTTTTTGTTTCAATCAATTAATAATTTTTCTTCATTTAAGGTTTTGTTTTACTCTGTTCCTGGCAACCAGTTATTGCAAATGCAATACCTGGTTATATGAAGGATAAATACAAACAAAAAGAATCATTAAACAACAACAAAAACTTCACAATTGTTCATTTACAGCAATTTTACAGCAAAGATTTTAGGCCCTGAATATCACCCTTATTTCAATTTACGAACATTACAGAAACACTGGTATTGAAAAGTTATAAAAAAATAAAAAAATAAATTAAAGCTGAATGTACTATTCACTTCATTGTCTTTATTTATAGTTGCCACACACCTGGAACACCTAAAATCGGAAGCTAAAGATGGTTGCATAACAGCAGTTGCTTGCTGACACGACAACATGTGTTGATCCGATTAGTCAACATTTCTAATAAATGTGTGATTAGTCAGCTATCAAATCAATGGTTTGTGGCAGTGCTAGTCCAAAGAGGATACAGTTCAATAGTCTTACAAAGTGTGCAAATTGAGCATTTGGTGTGGCAGAGAGGATTGAAGTGTGTGCATCACAATCAATATACAGTGGGGCAAATAATTATCTAGTCAACCACCAATCGTGCAAGTTCTCATACTTGAAAAGATTAGAGAGGCCTGTAATCGTCAACACAGGTAAAACCTCAACCATGAGAGACAGAATGTGGAAAAAAAAAAAAAATCACATTGTTTGATGTTTAAAGATTTCCAAATTAGAGTGGAAAATAAGTATTTGGTCACCTACAAAAAAGCAAGATTTCTGGCTGTCAAAGAGGTCTAACTTCTTCTAATGAGGTCTAACGAGGTCTAACAAGGCCCCACTTATTACCTGCATTAATGTCACCTGTTTTAACTCATTATCGGTATAAAAGACACCTGTCCACAACCTCAGTCAGTCACACTCCAAACACCACTATGGCCAAGACCAAAGAGCTGTCGAAGGACACAAGAGACAAAAATTGTAGACCTGCACCAGGCTGGGAAGACTGAATCTGCAATAGCAGGCATGAAAATAGGTCAGGGGTTAAAAAGGTAAGAAGGTTTTGCAGGAAATATGTTCTGGTAGGGCTGTCCCAAACGAATAATTTTCTCCCGATTAGTCAGCCGACTATTTTTACAATTAGTCGACTAATATATATATATATATGTTTATATATAAACTAATTTAGCAATGACATTTTTGTTGACGCTTATTAATTCACAAAAACATTTTGGAATTCTTTATTCAAGTAAAAATAAACATGTAAATAATAATTAATCACACATAAACAATGAGGTCAAATGCTGATATTGGAAAAAACAATCATTGCCATTTTTGGGGCGTTAGCGATATTAAAACGAGAAAAATAACCAAATAACTTGAATAGCTTTGTTTGGGATAGCTGCACTGTTGACCAAGAGAAACAGTTTGGTAGTTCTGCCTAGCAGGAGGGAGAGTGAGACTTTGTGGTGCTGTACGAGCACGAAGCAGAAAAACATGAATGTACAGTATGTTGTTTTTAAATAAAAACCCGACCCTTTTCACCCGATTCCGATGCTCTGAAAAAAGGCGTCATCGGCCCTAATTTATATAACTCAGTTTAATCCAGGATCTGCACACTTGCTGCGTTTATGAAGTAAAACAAAAGTTTAAATGTTGAAAAAAAGAAAAACAATTTCACGTCCTGCAATGTGACTATTGCGCACGCGCACATTGCGATGGCGATGTTCAAACGATATATTGTGCAGGCTTAGCTGATAGCATTTACTAGTGCGAAAGAATGGAACATAAACAGATTCAGAACACTGACTTCGCCTTTCAAACATGATTCAAAACAATTCTTAAAAAATAATATCAGCATTATTATTATAGTATACTACTACTTAGGGGTGTAACGGTACACAAAAATCTCGGTTCGGTACGTACCTCGGTTTTGAGGTCACGGTTCGGTTCATTTTCGGTACAGTAAGAAAACAAAATGCAAAAAATAAATGTGCTAGTTGTTTATTACACACTTTTGTGCTGTCAACAATAGGTACATTAGCATATACAAAGCTAGAATTCTGCTCAAAAAGTAGCGGGTATTTTAAGATAATCCAACAACAATTTGCCTTTCAGACCCCGCGTATTGCTCAGCTTTCTTTCTGAAAGAAAGAAGAAAAAAGTCCTGTGCTAAAGAGAAAAGCAATCCCAATGACAAAGATTTTAACATGTATTTTACAAATGAAATGCCTCAATGAAATATTTTTTTTTTCTTATGAACGGTTTTTAAAAGCTTTATTGGTGGATTTTCTCAAGTTAAACCGCCACACATAAATTAATAAATTTAATTGTGTAAGCACGATGTGTGTATTATTATTATTTAACTACAGGTGTTTTAGCTCATTTCAATTTATTTTATTTAAATGGGCTATTATTTTATTATGTGTTTGTATTTTACAAATTTGATGTAGTATTCATTTATACTATATTTTATGTTGTATAACTTAATTTCCTATGTGAATATTAGTTCCTACTTGTTTTGTTGTGGTAGGAGGGCTTTGTATCGAACACGGGGCCGTGTTGGTTATTATTATAGCAGAGAAGACAGCCGTAAATCAACAAAGACAAGTCAACTGTGCCCCGATCTACCACTCAAGAGATCTGATGGACTCAAAAAGTAAGTTACGATTGCATATTAGTTTGAAAATCGACTGGATCCACCGTATTATTACACGAGTGACTTCTGGCCCGATCCTAGCTAGTAGTATTGACGCAGGAGGGCCGCGTCTCGCGTCAAATAATAAACTCTGCCGTTCTTTTCGCGTACGTCGCGTTGAGCCGCTTCTGGGACGCGTTTCACTGCGTTCACGCGGCGGCCACGTTGTTGCGCCGTTGACGTTTCTGGACTGTCATACCTTGTTGGTCCTCATTATAGTATAGAAGACAGAGTAAATATAATCTACACAAAATAACTGTAACCCGATCGACTCACAGCCTTGAAAAGTAAGGGTTATAATACGTCAGAAACTCGTTCGGTACGCATCCGTTCCGAACCGACTACCACGTACCGAAACGGTTCAATACTATTACATGTACCGTTACACCCTTACTACTACTACTACATATAAAAGTATTATAATAATCATAAAATTGATTACTAGAGGTGTGCAAAATTTCCGATTCTTAGATTATTCGCGATTCGGCCGTGGAAGATTCGAGAACGATTCACAAACATCCAAATTCCGATTATTGAAATATGCCAAGTAAAGCGGAAGTACAACACACTCAGCGCGCCGCGCGGACTTCGGGACGGAACGGAGCGAGCGGGAGTAGCTAAACATTATGCTTCTCATTAACCGGCCCCTCGGGTAATGCCAACGCTCAACTCACGGCTCTAGCTCAACTCATGCCACGAGATAAAAAAACACAACAACATACCTGACTGCTGCCGAAAAGCTGCTACAAGTACAGCTAAGCTACATAATGTTACGGTAGATATCATTTATATAGGACTAGATGGATTATAGACTCGGTAGCGGTAGCAGCACATCTGCAAAAAGCTAGATGCGGGCGTTAGTAAACGGCCGCCATCTTAAAGCAGTAAACTTCCCTGCAATGCTGTTGTAGCGAACCTTCCAAGCAAACCTAATTAACTTTTTATCTAAAATACTCCTAAATCGGTAAAATATTGTCTTGAATCTATCTTTAAAATAGTTTTAAAACTTTCACATGTCAAAAGTAGACAAAAGGGAAATTATGGAATAACCGGAGCAATTTTAACAACTTCAACAGTTGATTCACAACATTAAATTAATTGAATGTAGTTTAAAGCTGCTGATACAGAATGGGGACTGGAGTTTTTTTATTTAATGTTATTTTTGTATATTTGTTTACTGCTATATGTTAACTTGATACTGAAATAGTAGTTTGGTTTAGCCTGAGAGTATTTTTGAACAATTTTGGAACTAATGTACAAAACTTTATTTTATATAAAAAAAAATAAAATAAAAAACATTTTAAAAAAAAGGGAGGGGGGTGCATCAATAATCGTTTTATAATCGAATCGGAGCCTCTGAATCGTAATCGTAATCGAATCGTTAGGTGCCCAAAGATTCCCAGCTCTATTGATTACCAATCAAATTTTATAAAAAGGGTGTTATTTTAAAGTTATTCTTAGTGTAGAATCTGAATTCTGTAGTATTATAGTCAGGGGTGCACATAAGTGGTCCGCATGCACGCATGCGTACTGGACGTAGACAAACGCGCAGGCACTCAACGGATTCCATACGCTTTTGCGTACCGATGGCTGACCACTGTATTTGCGGCGGACACGAGAAAATCACTTCTCAAAATGTCAACGAGGCAGGCCCCACTGAGTACCGGTAATTATTTCCGTGTTCCCCCACCCCCGTCAAAAGACAGACAGACGAGAGAGACGTCACCGGAGCTACCGAAAAAAAAGGACATTTGCTGAAAAGTGGCTGCAGGAGGTAGGTACCATGGCTAGAAGCAAATGATGCTTGCACGGAAATGTGGTACAAAATTTGCCGTGAGAATTCCAATGTCGCTAATAAAAGCAGCACATTTTATGTAGTAGGGTCAAAGAATTTCAGCCATCCAAACTTTGAAAAGCACGAAAAAAACAGAGCATGTGGCACTTAAGCAAACTATCGATGTCAGACAGCACCCCACTCACCCTGCACAGCGCTATGCACTGACAAACGTGTTTTTGCTCGCATTTCACAAAGCTAAACATGTACGTTCAATGAGCTCTTATGAGGAGGAGGGCATCCCACTTTTACAAAGGCTTGGAGTTAATGTGGGAGCCGCATAATGCCCTTTATTTTGAATTGGTGCTTTTATGTTTATTTCTTTACATTTCACTTCGAAGTAATGGCAATTTTGTTGTGCCAGTTGATGTTAATCGAGCATTAATTGTTAATATAATTAATTAAAGGTAATTGGCTCTAAGTAAAGCTTGTCATAATTTTATCGCATCAGGCGGGTCGGCTCTCAAGGTCAATGAGGACCAAGTCACATCTCCAGGTCCTCCTCTGAGAACCTGGGCAAAAAAATTATGTGCACCCCTGATTATAGTATTTACGTATTATAGTATTAATTCTGAAGTATGTGCGATTAACTCCAGAAATCGTTATTTATATGACAAACGTGGCATACTTTTATTTTGAAATCTTCACCGGAGGTACGTTCGCTAAACCGCAAACAACTTTACACGCCGCAAAAAGCACTTTTCGTCATTGCTTGTGGTGTCGCTAATAGATTTTTTCATTTTTTCGTTTGCAAATGCTGTTAACCAGCAGCATGTTTGATGTGTCACCTTTTAACCACAAGTTTGCGTTTTGGAAAAGACTGCCACTGTTTTATAGCAGGCTAAAGTAGGTAGTATTTTTTCCCCCATTAGTCTCAATGTCGCAATGCTAACGTTTCCAGTGTTTAATATAGATGTGTTGCCTTATTTTGTATGTGTGAACTGTAACTCTACGGCATGTTGATGATCAATAAACATCTGGACACAACAACTGGAGTCTCATATGCCATCTACAAGCACGCGGTGAAAAACGCAGCCCTGAAAATTACTGCCCTCATTTTTATTTACCTTGCGATAAATGGACTCATTGCTTATCGCGACAGGCTCAGCAACTTCTATAAAACATGTCGTTAGTTAGATGGAAGTACCACACCGCCCCCCCCCAAAAAAATGTTCTCCTCGGATCTACAATTCACAGTAGGTCACCCTTTTTTACTTCAAAACGGCGAATTTCGCCGAAAGGTGAGTGATTTTCATGCCTAAATAGGTAAAACGCTTGGTGTAAAGAAATCAACTGTGGGAGCAATTGTTAGAAAATGGAAGACATACAAGACCACTGATAATCTCCTTCGATCTGGGGCTCCATCCAAGATCTCACCCCGTGGCATCAAAATGATAAGAACGGTGAGCAAAAATCCCAGAACCACACGAGGGGACCTAGTGGCTGACCTACAGAGAGCTGGGACAACAGTAACAAAGGCTACTATCAGTAACACAATGTGCCCCAAGGGACTCAAATCCTGCACTGCCAGACGTGTCCCCCTGCTGAAGCCAGTACTCGTCCAGGCCCGTCTGCGGTTCGCTAGCGAGCATTTGGATGATCCAGAAGAGGACTGGGAGAATGTGTTATGGTCTGAGGAAACCAAAATAGAACTTTTTGGTAGAAACACAGGTTCTCGTGTTTGGAGGAGAAAGAATACTGAATTGCATCCGAAGAACACCATACCCACTGTGAAGCATGGGGGTGGAAACATCATGCTTTGAGGCTGGTTTTCTGCAAAGGGACCAGGACGACTGATCTGTGTAAAGGAAAAAATGAATGGGGCCATGTATTGAGAGATTTTGAGTGAAAATCTCCTTCCATCAGCAAGAGCATTGAAGATGAGACGTGGCTGGGGCTTTCGGCATGACAATGATCCCAAACACACAGCCAGGGCAACAAAGGAGTGGCTTCGTAACAAGCATTTCAAGGTCCTGGAGTGGCCTAGCCAGTCTCCAGATCTCAACCCCATATAAAATCTGTGGAGGGAGTTGAAAGTCCATGTTGCCCAACGACAGCCCCAAAACATCACTGCTCTAGAGGAGATCTGCATGGAGGAATGGGCCAAAATACCAGCAACAGTGTGTGAAAAGCTTGTGAAGAGTTACAGAAAATGTTTGGCCTCCGTTATTGCCAACAAAGGGTACATAAAAAAGTATTGAGATGAACTTTTGGTATTGACCAAATACTATTGTATGCATTTCTTTTTCAAACTGGGTTTAAACCTCTGCTGCACTTAAAAAAAAAGTGTTTTTCCCTTCATGAATACATTGCTGCGGCCTCAAAATAGGAGGATCCTCAGATTCAGGTGACTTTGACTCGGACATGGTTGACAAAATATGTGTTTGGGTAATCGCTAATCCATTTTTTCCCCCTCTTCGATCTCGATCTTGAAAATTGCCCGGCCCTACCCAGATAACACCTTTTCTCATCACCGAGGGCACCAGTTGCTCATCACTCATCACAGTGTCACCTCAGCCTCCGCATTCTCTCGAGTGGCAGAGGAGCATGGAAGTGAAAGGCTTGCGTGTGTCTCTCTCTCCCTCTGCAGTGCTTTTATTCCCCCTTGACAGCACAGTACCTTCTTTTGTTTAATGCTTTGGGAGCGTGTGAGACGGCACAAAAAAGAAATGGTACTGTCATCCTCAGATGTACTGCAGCGTAACCCGAGGTTTGGGCTGAAAGATGCTGCCGTCCTCCAATCAGACCCGCACAAACTCCACCTTTCAGGAAATGTTGATGAAGACGAGAGCGTAGCGATATTGAAGTGGGGGTGACAACATCTCTTTCCGATATTCAAGCTAAAGAAGCGAGATGAGAACGCTAATTGAGAAACTGGTAAGCGTTTGATGTTGCGCACATAAAAAAGGTTAGAGCTGATTGTGACGCATGCATACACAAGTTGGTTTGTGTTTGCACGCGACTGTGTTTATGTGCATTTCAATCACCAATTATCTTACTAGGACTCCCGACTGTTTTGTGGCCTTGGGTTTTCCTGTTCATTTGTACCACTGCATGAATAATGCTACCTGGAAATGAAGGAGATTTCACATTCAAAGTCATTACGGTGGCAGTCCTCACAAGAATGTACTGTAGCAGGATTTTGGAGGCACTGTGATTATCAATACAGTGAACCATTGCTATTAGCATTGGTATCGATATCAATCAATCAATATAGATGCTCATTACAGCTTGTGTAGGAATAGGGGTTACATTGCTAATGTAGGGACTGACCAACTTAAGGGCAGGGCTCCATGTTTTGTACTCCCCATAAGGGTTGGGCATCGTTTGAAATTGAACGATTCAAGTTCCGATTCCGATTCCATGCTTCGATTCCGGTTCTAAATGATTCTCAATTCAGATTCTTTTAAGAGGCAGGGTAAAAAAAAAAAAAAATAAAATAAAATAAAAAATACACAAAAAAGAAAAGGGTAAAAAAAAAAATCAAAAGTTTAAAAATGTATTAGTTTATATTAATGTCTTAACTTCTGGATGATTTTTTAAATTACAGTGGGGAGAACAAGTATTTGATACACTGCCAATATTGGCAGTGTATCAAATACTGCCAATATTGGCAGTGTATCAAATACTTGTTCTCCCCACTGTATATGAATTTAAAATAAATTTTTATTATACAGTGGTACCTCTACATACGAAGTTAATCCGTTCCAGGACCTTGTTTGTAAGTCGAAATGGTCGTATGTCGAGCAGGATTTTTCCATAGGAATACATTATAATTCCATTAATTCGTTCCACAGCCCAAAAACCTGCACTAAATCCTTAAAAAATACTGCTGGTGCTATTACAAATGGCAATTACACGTAGCAAAACAAATAAATTATAAATCAAAATTGGAATAATGTAATAAAAAGAATAATAATAATTCCTGTAATAGTGTAACGAATCGGGTTCTAATAAGGCGGACGTTTTTTTGTGTACCTGAACGCACCGCGGAGCTCACGTGCCAGAGACAGACCGGTGAGCTTGAGTTTCACTTTCACTTTGAATGTTCTCTTGAGAACACCATCAATTGCGGCAGACAGTAGGCGTTTTGTGTTGAATAAGTTGTAAAAGAAATGATGAAAACGTGGCGAAGCTGGCGATTTCTTTGGAGACAATAAGAATTGTCAGCTTAATTTATAAAGACTGGCGAGCGATGGTCGGAGGAGGACCGTGGAGATGTATTGTTGAGCCATTTCACGGATGCCCACCCCACGCTCATATTTTTCTGTCATTTGTATCTTCATTTCGAAGGTAAGCATCAACTTTTTTCTTGTTTCACCACCTGTACCAACCTTTTCTGAAACCTGTGTTGATTTGTCACACAAGAAAATCCGCCGTGCATTCGTCTGCGGTGCTGCCATTGTCGTCGTATTTCGAGCATGTCGTCGGATGTAGAAACAAATGGCGAGTCAAATTTTACGTCGGATGTCGAAAAGTTCGTGTGTCGAAGCGATCGTATGTAGAGGTACCACTGTATTTATTTTATCATTTACTATTTTTATTACTATGTATTTATTATTAATACAATTAATATGAAATTTAGGAATTATATAAACTTCTCACAGGGCTATTTTTAACTTGTATATAAATATAAATCCTTGAACTTGAATGTGATGAAGTTTCTTTTCACAGGAGTGCACTTTCACAAAGATGTTTATTTTTCAAAAGCTCACGGAGAAAACATTTACACATATTCTTTTGCCATACATGTACCTTAGCTGGGAGCTACGACGAAGCATTACTATAAATTCTCTTATTGATTATAATTTGAAGATCTTTTAATACTGTTGATTTTAACGAAGGCGTCTACTGCTTTAGGATGGCGGCTGTTTGCTAATGCCAGTAAGTCTGTCGTTTCGCATCCAGTCCTCAATACATGTGCTAACGCTGCCGAATGTCTTTTCGCAGCTAGTTGTACATACATGATATCGAATATAGCCTGACGTAATAATACGACTTATTCTCGTACTATTTTCCATCCATCCATCATCTACTGCTTAATCCGGGGTTGGATCGCGAAAACAGCAGAAGACATGTAATTTATTGTTTTACTTACCTTTCTGAGTGGTTAGAGGACCGGCGCGGCACTCAGGTATGCTACTCGGCACTTGTATTCCATGAAGCCGGAGGTGTTTAATCATACTGGTCGTGCAGCCACCTTTGCATGATATAGTTGTGTTGCAAATGTTGCACTGAGCTGACTGGTCTTTTTTTTTCGTGTTAAGTTAAGCCAAACTTTTGAGCGCCGTTGCACTGTGTACGTGGTTGTAATCAAGTTGCAGTGCACAAACACGCGCTTCTTGTGGATTCTTCTTCGTGGTTTTCGGCAGCAATTTTTTCCGCACGGCGGTCAGGGCATCGAAACATGGAATCGAAATTTAAAAATTCGAATGGTTCCGGGATCATCGGAGTGTTAGAACCGGGTCCCATCGGTGCTCATTGCCCAACCCTACTCCCCATTCAGCTGAATTTGACCATTGGCTTTTTTCTCTCGATTCTTCCTTATCTTTCATCACAGTGTCATAACTATCTTTGTGCTTTTATTTTTTTCTCTGCCCTAAAATGCAAAAAAGCGAACAAACAGCAGAAAGGGGAAAATGTAAACAATCCAAAGTCACATTGGAGCTGCCGTTTTGCTAACTTCTTTTGAATTTCACAAAATGGTAAAAATGCTAAAATTTCTGAAATATTAGCACGTAACATCAGACTGAACCTTTTCTGAGGCAGGATGACAACATGTGAAAACTCATAATTGTTGCTATAACCACCATTATTTATTTCAAAGGAAATGTAACTTTCTATACTAATACTCTGTTATAGACAAGTTTCCTGAGTGAAACATTGACCATCTTTGCCATTTTCTGTTACAGACTTCTAGTTTGGACAGAACACCATTTTAAACTGCCAAATCAAACCACAGAAACCCATGGACTCTCCAAAAATTGATTCAGCAGAACGTATATGACACTCCGGGACTTTCTGTGCTGGGCTTGGTTGTGTGAACTCCTGGAAGTGCCTATATTTATGCTTGGAAGTGGAATGTTTTGAACAGCGCCGAGCTTCAAAGCGCCAGGGTAGATACACATCACCATACGCCTTAAATCGAAACCAGCAGCAGATTAAGGTTTTGGCTCGGAGTTTTAATCCTAAAAGATGCAACTAAAAGATTGCATGTTTGTTATTATCACTTCGTTGATTGTTCGTGGACAAAATTCTAACAATCTGTGCACTGAAACATCAATTTTACAAGATTCATGCTTGAAAAAAAATCCTTGACCTCCACAGAAAAAATATATTCTGTGATAGAGTCCATTTTTGGTGACGAATGGTAAAAAAAAAATCTCAATGATAATCAAGTGGATTATGTGTGTCACTGTAATGAAGAGATGTGATTCAGTAATAGCATATTTTAATCCACAAAGTTCATGCTTCATAGCTGCTGATCCATTTCAAAAGAGGCTATGTGAGCCAGCAGAAAATGGTGAGATTGTCAGTAGATGGTCTAATTATAGACACATCAGGGGATGCTCATAAAAGAAGGCAAATTATTGAGCTGCGACCAAAGCTTCTGGCTCCCCATGTCATAATGACTAGACATAAAAATAGACTTATACCTTTAGTAAATTTTTTGAAATCCTGTTTTTGAGAGTTTTTCACGCTGGAAAGCACAAAATAAGTGAAAATGAAGAAACGCTTGAAATCACTTAAATTGAGGCCCCTGAATCTATAAAAACTTTTATGAATGGAATTATGGAAATAAATGAACCTTTCCATGATATTCAATTTATTTGGAATGGGTCTGTACATGTTGGATGTTGTGTTAGAGCTTTGTCAATTAGGTAAAACTTATCTCTATGTGGAGAGGGTAATTGAGCCAAACAGAAGCTACGTCATTTATACATATGCCTTGCGCAGAACCTCGAAATTGGCAAAATCTTAAATATTGTCTGCAACATGCACTTCTTTAGAAAAGTAATATGTTTAATCTAGAAAGAACGGCAATCTATCGTCCGATGAACTCTTGGACGCCCTGCTGATTTGTTGTGCCCTGTTGTTAAGAATGCAAGAGAGAATGAGAGTGGCCTAGAACTGATTTCATACTAAACATCATACTGCAAGTCTTACAAGCGACATATCAAGATCCTAGTTATCACTGATACATAACCTCGAATGCCATTCAAGATCAAACGCAGTGACTGGCTGGCGTTAGGGTTTGTTTCCACCTAATGTGGCTTGTCCCCGTAATTACCCATTGATTTCGCCTGTTGTGCCTGCTCCTTGTGTGTTGACCAATCCGCTGCCTGTTGTGTCACCCACCTGTGCCTCATTGTCTTGTTATCCCATGTCTGTATTTAAGTTTCCCCATGTACTGTCTGTTCTGTTCTTTCTCCTTATCTTTGATTGACTGGTTTTCTGTTTTGAACTTTGTGTTTGTGTTAGCTGCTATTAAAGCATTTTCAGTTCCCACATACCCTGCCTTGCCTTTTGTTTTCCCTGCAATTGGGTCCACCTCGTCCCTAAAACCTGACAGGTGGTATATTTTAACTAAACCTGCCAAACCCCCAATTTTCCCTGGAAAACTTTAGATTAAATTCAGCCAAACAGTGGTAGCAGGGTCAATAACAAAATTAAATACTATTTTTTATTATTTCCAGAAGAGCTGTAGTATACTCCAGAGTTGTAATGCATCAGCATGCATCTGCAATCTGGTAACTGCTGCTACCAATTCAGTTGTTCTTTAATCCTGCAGAAGGACATGGTGCTGAGTAATCAGACCCCACATCTGTGGTTAAAGCCGCAATCAGTCCACCTAAGAGCGGAGAGAAAGGGCTTTCACACAAGGAGAGAGAACGTGGGGGGGTGGGGATTTAAAGGGCACAACTCCCCCTGATGATGCCCGGGAACACAACAAGTGAATGAACGGGGACTGCAATGTTGTCGCACATTCCCGTGGCCCTGCCGGCCCTCCCTCCTCCTTTCCCTTTGTTTTGTTTAAAATTTAACAAGGACTGGAACAGTGGAGAACTGAGGCAGGCATCCGGGGTGTTTTGGCTCGACTTTGTGTCACATGCAGGGGCCATGTGAACGCTGTACCACAGAGACGTGGGGAATAGGTGGTGAGAGTGAGAAGCAGGGAGCAAGAAAAGCACTAGGGAAAGGAAATATCTCTTTAAATATTTGAGACAGTCATACCTCGGTAACAAATATGTATAGAAGTATGTATCAAGTTTACTATTTCAGTTAAGTTCACAACTTATTTTACTTCTGGCACTCCTCCTCATGTCAATAATGCTCCATTTACGCTAATTGGTGAAGTGGCATTTTTACAGCAAGTGACACCATTTGAAACATCACTAATTTTAAAGCATGGCCTTTGATAAACCCTTGGAATTGTAGCCCATTTGCAATTATTGGTGCATATTTTTAACTAAAACATGCCTGCAAACAAGAATAGGGGTTCCCTGGATTAGTACATTGCTAGCTACTAATTGTCACACTCACGATAATTACAGAAAATATATTTTTAAAAAATTGGATTACCTATTAATTCAGTTTAAAATGACTGAAATGAAGAAGAAAGATAAGGCGGCGTGAAAACCTCAAAATGTTTTATGTCGGAACAAACGTATACAGAGGAGCCAAAAACTGCTAATAAAAATGCAAGAGTAATAAATTCTGTGTGTTTAAGTCCCACTGGTTATCCGTTGTTTAAGTCCTCCAACTACTAGTTCATCCTGAATTGTCCATTTTGGAAATGCCTTTGAGCAAGATGCGATTTTCACTCCTAATGGCATGAGAAAACGCAATTTCCTTCCACGGCAAACTGCATCATCATTGGACTGATAAAGAAAACACTGCACAAAAGCCATTTAAAGAAGTTCTCTACCCAGAGGGCAATAAAGTCGACTAAAGAGAATTCTCGGTTATCACAGTACCAACATTCAGCAATGAATGAATGAAGTAGTTTGCATGCAGCGTAAGAATTCCATTGTCATGAAGCACTAGTTAGCAAGATTGGTTACAACTGTACTGAATGTTACTCATTCAAAGCAGTAGAGGCGTGCAAAATTTCCGATTCTTAGATTATTCGCGATTCGGTCGTGGAAGATTCGAGAACGATTCACAAACATCCAAATTCCGATTATAGAATATGCCAAGTAAAGTACAACACACTCAGCGCGCCGCGCGGTCTTCGGGACAATGAGGAACGGAGCGAGAGTAGCTAAACATCATGCTTCTCATTACCCGGCCCCTCGGGTAATGCCAATGGTCAACTCACGGCTCTAGCTCAACTCATGCCACGAGATAAAAAAAAAAACACAACAACATACTGACTGCTGCCGAAAAGCTGCTACAAAGTGCATCCACATAATGTTACGGTAGATATCATTTATATAGGACTAGATGCAATATAGATTCGGTAGCGTTAGCAGCACATCTACAAAAAGCTAGATGCGGGCGTTAGAAAACGGCCGCCATTTAAGCAGTACACTTCCCTGCAAGGCTGTTGTAGCGAACCTTCCAAGCAAACCTAATTAACTGTTTATCTAAAATACTCCTAAATCGGTAAAATATTGACTTGAATCTATCTTTAAAATAGTTTTAAAACTTTCACATGTCGAAAGTAGACAAAAGGGAAATTATGGAATAACGGGAGCAATTTTAACAACTTTAACGGTTGATTCACAACATTAAATTAATTGAATGTAGTTTAAAGCTGCTGATACAGAATGGGGACTGGAGTTTTTTATTTACTGTTATTTTTGTATATTTGTTTACTGCTATATGTTAACTTGATACTGAAATAGTAGTTTGGTTTAGCCTGAGAGTATTTTTGAACAATTTTGGAACTAATGTACAAAACATTAAAAAAAAAAAAAAAAAAAAAAAAAAAAAAAAAAAAAAAAAAGGAGGGGGGTGCATCAATAATCGTTTTATAATCGAATCGGAGCCTCTGAATCGTAATCGTAATCGAATCGTTAGGTCCCCAAAGATTCCCAGCTCTACAAAGCAGTGTCTTTCATACGTGTACTTAGCAAAATGAGCAAACAAATGTTTGGTCGACAAACATTTTCTCAAACAAAAAAACCTCCTTCCTTCATTCAGTAAAGTTCTGTTCACACTTTGGCAAATGAGGAAGTATCATTCCAGAATTTCAGCATTCTTTGAAGGAGACGAACTTTGAACCAGGTGACTTGAGACCAGAAACAACACACACACACACACACACACACACACACACACGCCTCCCACACTGTGTCAGAGCAGAGTCCATAGAGACGTGGCGAACACTACCTTTCAAAAGCTTATCTAGGTGTGTGCAGAGTGCAGAGTGCAGAAAAGACAAAAAAGATTTTGGGAGAGTTTATAATTCCCTTTAGAAGGGCTTATTTGCTAAAAATTGATTTGGGCTTCTGTTTCTTCAGTGATAGGATCAATTGATTTTTGTATTTTGACATTCATTCCGTAGGTGAAATGTGAAGTGGAACAGCATTATAGGAGCAGCAGTATTGACGCACTTGTCTTGCCTAATCGGAATTTTTGGTCCTCCCCCTTTTCATGGTGAGCGGTGCAGATGTTGAGTGGTATTAGGCCGTGCTACAGCTGATCAAAGCAGCGTTGAGCGAGCCCCCTGCTGATCCAACCCTAATCCACCCCTTTTCTTGCATGTCGCCAAAGCGGGAGGCCGGTGCACAACTCAGAGAAAATGTGCGATATCTGTGACCCTACAAAAGGGGTAAACTTTTCACAGATTATGCTACCAGGTAGTACCTTCTACTCTTAGATGAAAAAAAAAAAAAAATTCTCAAATGAGGCTAGATTATCAGTATGTGCACTCCTTAACCTACGTAGCATCCTATCTTGTGTCACAATCTCTGAAATTAAACAGTTTCCCATAAGTAGAAAGTTCTCAAATTAAAGATTTCATTTTTGATTTTTTTAGTGTTTTACTTTATATAAATATGCACGTGAGATCAATTAAGTAGCCACTGCCAGTATGACTGTAGGAGGCAGGACCAGCAGTTCATATCAAGGATCAAAGTTTTTTTTTTTTTTTTTTTTTTTTTTTTTTTTTTTTTTTTTTTTTAACACTGTTGGGATGAAGAGCAAAGCATAATAGAGAGATACCGACAGATAAATGCAACCTGTCAGATGATGTGCAGGAGGAGGAGATCTAAAGAGCAAAAGCGAGCGCCAAGGGAGGGGGATCGATCATGGGAGAAATTGAGAATGGGAGCACGAGGGGAGAAATGGCAGTGGGAGGATGTCAGCCAAAGAAGCAATCTATACAAGACAGAAAAGAATTCCCTAGCCCTCACCGCTACAAGCAGACACCACCGTCCTCTGGGCATCTGCGTTGGTAGACACAAACATCCATACAAGTATTATCCACAAGAACACCTCACCAAGTGTGGCAAACATATGAAGGTACATGAAAATACATTAAACTTTGAATTTAAATTAATTCATCATTACCAAACCTAACATGCATATTTGGGGAATGTTGGAGGAAGTCTGAGTATCCCGAGAAAGCCAACGGTGGGAACACACACACAAAAAAAATAATAGGAAGGCAGGATTTAAACTAAAGATGCACCAATACCGATACTAGTATCGGCAGGGGGCGCCGATCCGGTCCGAAATGGTGGTATCGGTATCGGCGAGTACCAACAAAGACGGCGCCGATACCATTTACCGGTCCATTATTATAACATTTGACCGCAGCCTTTTTTTTCTCCTGGCGCTCACTACACTCTGTCTCTGTGTTGTGTGATGACACGTGAACACCAAGCAGCTATCGCTATTGGCCTGCTCCAGACCAATGAGAACGGGCCAATGGCCACTCCCGACCAATGACAAGGGCGCTTTTTCATATGAAGGAAAAATAAACCAGGAGAAATGGCGGCGGTCGGAAAATATTTCAAAACACAAATCCGGTCGATTAAAATCAATGGCTGTATGCAAGATTTGCGGCCTGAAAGTTTCGAGATGTGGAGTTAAATCGGCCAGGTTCAATACCTCGAACCTGATAAAACAATTGAAGACGAAACGTGAACAAACACAACGAGTTTGTGGCAGAGGAAGGGCGCTCGACCGGTGCAACAATGTCTGCTAAGTTCACTACGTCAACTTTACTTTGTCTTTTACTTAAAGAAATGCTGCAGTAATTTGGGAACTGTTTCCAAAGTAGGGTTGCCACCTTTCAGAAATAGAAATAAGGGACTCCCCCATATCATGAAAAAAGGAGGCTAATAGAGAGACGGGATGCTGTGGTCAGTTATTATTACTTATAATTGTTAGCGTCCGCAAATTCGGAAACAAGGATGGACCTCGAAGCGGACAACAAGCGGAGGATACGTACAAGGGTTTAATGATTGCAAAAAAAAAAAATAACACGCGATCGCGGGATAGTAGAAATAACAAAAGGAGTCCGTGAAAGCAGGTCGACGGAGCTCAATACTACAAACTCGAAGGTTAACTAAGACGATAGGCAGCGAGCCAAAAAGCCAAAATAAAAACACTCAAATACCTGCACAGGGTAGAGGTTACAAACGAGTGCAGCACACTAACAGAAAAAAACCAATGCAGGGGCGTAACAAGCAAATGTAGCGAGACTATAGTGCGAGATGTCAAATGGCGATCAGCAAGGCAAATATCTCGGCAGCCTTCTCTGAGATCACCCGTGCTTAAATGCTGCGTTGATGAGCCTGCATTGGATTCAGGTGCGACGCCAGGAACGCCCCCACTAACAGCCCAGCAACCAAACACAATCTAACCAGCAGCAGAATGTGACAATAATTTCATGAAAGTTGCACTGTTTGGCCTTTGAGAGGTTTAAAAAAGTTTACTCAGTTCATTCAGTTTATTATTATGAATTTATTTTTACTTTCTTACTGTTGGGCTAGTATTATACTTTGTACTAGTCTTTTTCCTATTTTGCAAAGGTAAGCAACAGCCTGACAAAGCCTTGATAGCAATGATTTCACATCCAATTATGTAGCTCTTTGGGGAAAAAAAAATATACAGTGCCTTGCAAAAGTATTCGGCCCCCTTGAACCTTGCAACCTTTCGCCACATTTCAGGCTTCAAACATAAAGATATAAAATTTTAATTTTTTGTCAAGAATCAACAACAAGTGGGACACAATCGTGAAGTGGAACAACATTTATTGGATAATTTAAACTTTTTTAACAAATAAAAAACTGAAAAGTGGGACGTGCAATATTATTCGGCCCCATTGCGTTAATACTTTGTAGCGCCACCTTTTGCTCCAATTACAGCTGCAAGTCGCTTGGGGTATGTTTCTATCAGTTTTGCACATCGAGAGACTGACATTCTTGCCCATTCTTCCTTGCAAAACAGCTCGAGCTCAGTGAGGTTGGATGGAGAGTGTTTGTGAACAGCAGTCTTCAGCTCTTTCCACAGATTCTCGATTGGATTCAGGTCTGGACTTTGACTTGGCCATTCTAACACCTGGATACGTTTATTTTTGAACCATTCCATTGTGGATTTGGCTTTATGTTTTGGATCATTGTCCTGTTGGAAGATAAATCTCCGTCCCAGTCTCAGGTCTTGTGCAGATACCAACAGGTTTTCTTCCAGAATGTTCCTGTATTTGGCTGCATCCATCTTCCCGTCAATTTTAACCATCTTCCCTGTCCCTGCTGAAGAAAAGCAGGCCCAAACCATGATGCTGCCACCACCATGTTTGACAGTGGGGATGGTGTGTTCAGGGTGATGAGCTGTGTTGCTTTTACGCCAAACATATCGTTTTACATTGTGGCCAAAAAGTTCAATTTTGGTTTCATCTGACCAGAGCACGTTCTTCCACATGTTTGGTGTGTCTCCCAGGTGGCTTGTGGCAAACTTTAAACGAGACTTTTTATGGATATCTTTGAGAAATGGCTTTCTTCTTGCCACTCTTCCATAAAGGCCAGATTTGTGCAGTGTACGACTGATTGTTGTCCTATGGACAGACTCTCCCACCTCAGCTGTAGATCTCTGCAGTTCATCCAGAGTGATCATGGGCCTCTTGGCTGCATCTCTGATCAGTTTTCTCCTTGTTTGAGAAGAAAGTTTGGAAGGACGGCCGGGTCTTGGTAGATTTGCAGTGGTCTGATGCTCCTTCCATTTCAATATGATGGCTTGCACAGTGCTCCTTGAGATGTTTAAAGCTTGGGAAATCTTTTTGTATCCAAATCCGGCTTTAAACTTCTCCACAACAGTATCTCGGACCTGCCTGGTGTGTTCCTTGGTTTTCATAATGCTCTCTGCACTTTAAACAGAACCCTGAGACTATCACAGAGCAGGTGCATTTATACGGAGACTTGATTACACACCGGTGGATTCTATTTATCATCATTGGTCATTTAGGACAACATTGGATCATTCAGAGATCCTCACTGAACTTCTTGAGTGAGTTTGCTGCACGGAAAGTAAAGGGGCCGAATAATATTGCACGCCCCACTTTTCAGTTTTTTATTTGTTAAAAAAAAAGTTTAAATTATCCAATAATTGTTGTTCCACTTCACGATTGTGTCCCACTTGTTGTTGATTCTTGACAAAAAAATTAAATTTCATATCTTTATGTTTGAAGCCTGAAATGTGGCGAAAGGTTGCAAGATTCAAGGGGGCCGAATACTTTTGCAAGGCACTGTATATATAAATGGGGTGGTATTGGTATGGTATCGGCCAATACTGCACAGCCAGGTATCGGTATCAGGGCCAAAAAATGGTATCGGTGCAATACTAATTAAAACCCTGCCGCTCAAAGCTATGAAGCGGAGATGATAACCACTATTTCACTGTGCTGCCCACACACACACACACTTCAATAAAAATTAAAATAATCACATAGAGACATGCGCATATTTGAATTTGAGCTCTAGAATGTGTGAAATTTGATTGCGTGATTACTTAACTACTCAGCAAGGGGCAGTTTAAAAAAAAAAAACACCATTAGATGTCAGGTGAGGACATGGGTGTCAGAGTGACATGATTCTGCCTTTTATCCACTGAATCCTGTCAGTAAAACTGTATATAAAAAGATTACGTGAACAGATTTTTATGAATTTGACCTAAACTTTCAGGTAGCACATAAACCTCCAAAGATGCCACCAGTCCTTTGCCTCTCTTTGGCTTTTTTGTGATTGTGACGTCACTAGAGAACGGCTTCAGTGATGCCAATGAAAAAAAAAGCTGGTAAGATAGCCACACTGAGCCAGAAATAGAACTTTAACCACGTCACGCAAACCTATCTGCAGGAGCGGTGCACATGCCATGGTCCTGAATGCTTAACATGACCTCCGGAGTTTGGTTAGTTTTGCATTAGCTAGCTAGGATGGTATTAAAACAAACCATAGTCTTTATTATGATTGACGGGTCAGAATCTACCTTCACCGCGCATCTTTAAGGAGGGGGGCCGCCCTGAAGTCCACTTCAGTTATTCCCAGTCGGTCGCTGAGTAAAAACATGCAGGATTTTAACACGCCGGATTTAAAAAGTACAAAAGCTGTACCCCATACAAACAGGAAGGATTGTCTCAGGAGTGATTTGTTCAAGGATACAAGGTAATTATTATATCTTATGTACCATGCATGCATTTTGAAACGCTGTGAAAAAAAATCAATGGGAGAATGGGAACCGCTACGGCATTGGTGTCATTCTTCGACATATTTACGTAAAATAGATGCGTAACTTCCTGTTTTTTTGCTCTTTCAACGAAGAAACAAGACTGTTTTATGTTCATATCTATAAATTTGTTGATTTAGGCATTTATTCACAAGAACGGAAAAAAGCTCTTTGTCTGTGATTCCACTCTGTCAGCTTTGACTGCCACGCCAACAATACAGGCCCCGCGCCCCTTGTCCCGTCAATAGTTATGAAGTCTATGAACAAGCAAAGATCTATTATGACTCAAAATTCGAAAAACCCAAACTACCTTGACCTCAGTGTGTTGCACACTCCAGTGCAAAAGATTTTTTTCCATATACAATAAGCATGTGCAAGGCATATACATAAGCATATTTGATGAAATTGAATTTTCCAACTGTAATGGTTTTTTCCAGGATATGTGTGAGAAGACTTTTTAAATCATTTCATGTCATTCCATACTGCCAGCATTGTATGGTTTTGCTTGTTGGCCGTTGGCCTGCAAAGATATTTTACTTCAACATTATTAGTTTTTTGTTTTTTTTCTTTTCAATGTTCATTATTATTTATTAAAAGACCTCTGGTATATTCATGCACCAACCTGTTTGTGCAAATTTGAAATAATCAACTCGTTAACATAGGTTAGTGAGATAGACTATGCCATGTTTCCAATTTAGGTTACATCAACACTATACACAGGCATGCAAACTGGTTAGGGGTGATAAAGGTGACAAAGTAACATGGACACACGGCATGTGCGGAAAAGTGCCTTTCATAGTGCAACCAGAGACATCTCGAATTAAACACAGTACATAAAAATTTAACATATACAAGTCTAAATCTCTCATCCTGAAATCAGAACATATAAGACACATTAGGTAGCAAATTATACAAAATCTAAATTATAAAATATACAGTATGTCCCATTTACATTAAGCAGAGAACAGCTGTACAGTATAAAATATGAATTTACAGGTACAGTATGAATTCCATTCACTTAACTATTATGTTTTTGTTAGAGAGAGAGAGAGAGAGAGAGAGAGAGAGAGAGAGAGAGAGAGAGAGAGAGAGAGAGAGAGAGAGAGAGAGAGAATAAAAAATTACAAGTCTTCAAAAGCATTAACTGTAGTGATCATAACTTTATTTACATTCAACCAAAGCAATTAGTCCCATGGTCCTTAACTTCGATTGATAGGGCATCATACTGGATAAACAGAAGTACACCTGTAGGCTTTTTTATGAACGGGGGTGTGTACGAACAGCGCGGGAATGGGGGTACTTTCAAATGCGACCTGTAGCGGAGCTCTCCGGTTTGATAAACTCTCGATGGCTAAACAAATGAAACGACCTCCACAACAAGGCAAAACTCTTCTCTTTCTGTAATTATCGGAGAGTATAGAGGGGCCTTAAATAACTCGTTGTCAAAAATAACTGGTGACCATTCAGAACTTTACTAACAGAGCCCTGAACATGACTTGTATGGAAGGCACTAGTTCATCACTCTAGTTACCTCATTGCTCATGATTTATTAATTTTTTTATCGTTAACAAGCGTTTTACAAAGGGGCCTTAAATAACTCGTCAAAACGGCAAGAAGTTAACAATTTTTTACATTAATCCCTTACCTTGCCGCAATTTCCAACGGGTCCGGTGTCCGGCCATTCCTTACTACGCGGCGAAATGTCCTACACCAGACATGTCCAAAGTCCGGCCCGGGGGCCAAATGCGGCCCGTGGTCAAATTTCATCCGGCCCCCAGCCTCTGTCCTAAAATCAATCTGGCCCGCACACAGACTTAATAAATTGGTCAGCAGTACTGCTACCAGCATATGAAGTAGCTTACACACTAAATGCTGCTCCTCATTTACCCACTAAAAGGCAGCAGCACTCAAGATACATTGTGAGAAATTGAAGCAACTTGAAGCTAGTTTATTTCACAGTAGTATTTCGCAAGAGCCCGAGAGACGAAAGAGAACGCCACAAAGGCTAGTTGTGAGATTGTTGAAATTATTAATTAAAAATAATAATAAAGCAAATGTGACGCACAGAATGGCTTGCTAAAATTTGCTTGTATAGTATTGTTCTTAGGGCTGTCAAACGATTACAATTTTTAATCGAATTAATCACAGCTTAAAAATTAATTAATCGTAATTAATCGCGATTCAAACATTCTACAAAATATGCCATATTTTTCTGTAAATTATTGTTGGAATGGAAAGATAAGACACAAGATATAACAATAAATCAACATGATGGCATTAACATTATTAACATTCTCTTAAAGCGATCCATGGATAGAAAGACTTGTAGTTCTTAAAAGATAAATGTTAGTACAAGTTATAGTTATTTTATATGAAAACCCCTCTTAATGTTTTCGTTTTAATAAAGTTTGTAAAATTTTCAATCAAAAAATAAACTAGTAGCTCGCCATTGTTGATGTCAATAATAATTATCGTGCTGAAGCCTGAAACCCATAAAATCAGTTGCACCCAAGCGCCAGCAGAGGGCGGAAAAACACCAAAAAACACAACAAGTGGAAATGACACTTTGCTGTCATTTCAATTTGTTTGAGCGGGGCATGTTCGTTAAACGCGTCAAATATTTTAACGTGATTAATTTTTAAAAAATTAATTAACGCCCGTTAACACGATAATTTTGACAGCCCTAATTGTTCTACGTAAAAAACGTCAGCCAAGGTCGGCCCCCCACATTTTTACGACACCAAATCTGGCCCCCTTTGCAAAAAGTTTGGACACCCCTGTCCTACACAATGCTCAGCACGCTTGTGCATGCATCCACACGCATGCGCACATGGGTTAGAAGCGGCAAGAACTATTTTTGTTTTTATTTAGTTATTTAGAACCTTTTCACTGCCTCAAAGATACTTTTTGCATGTACAGTGGGGAGAACAAGTATTTGATACAGTGTATCAAATACTTGTTCTCCCCATTGTATTACCCTCTCATACTTTTAACCATTGTGTTTTTTGTTAGCTTTGAAGCAGATGACCACATTAGTCACGTAGCGTATTTAAACCGTCCTTATTTGATATAAGTACATTTAAGTGTTTTCTGCAGGCATTTTTTTAGTACGTTATTCCTGTATGCATCTAAACAAAACAACTTTAGAGCGCACCGTAGTACTTTGGGTGTCAAATTCGACTAATGTAAGACGTTTCGCCGATGTATGAGATTTTAGCAGAACACCGGAGAAGCTGGGATGGAGAGGGGTTCGGCCTCCTCATTGCTGATTGGTGATAATTGTGCTCCCGTCTCTCACTCTTGTCAGTTATTTGTTGTCACGAGAAGAGAGGTCGAGGTCATAGGACTAGAGTGTAGTTTTGAGCATGGACTACAGTTTTGAAGTTAACGGTTTCACTCACTCGTTGACATGCCCCACCCCCAATTTTTTTCCCCTCGGATCTACATGATTCAGAAGAATGACCCATTTTGATTTCAAAACGGCAAAATTTCACCAAAGGTGGCAAGATTGCATGCCAGTATACAAACTGAACTCCTGTTGTCCAATCCAATTACCGGTTCCATAATTTTCAGACTATAACACGCGAGTATCAAACCCTCATTTTTTGAACCATTCAGTTTATAGTCCAGTGCATCTTATTAATGGATTTTCGCATGCTAATGAGGTGCATGCGTTTTTGTGTGAATATCAGGTGTTTATAGTTCAATGCGTCTTATACAACCCCTAGCAAAAAGTATGGAATCACCAGTCTCGGACAAGCACTCACTCAGACATTTTATCGTGTAGAACAAACTCAGATAAAAAGCTTGAAAAAATAATGAATTAGTTCAAAAGTGAAACTCTTGAGCATCCAGAAACTCTGTGGTGGTCAGTAAAACTTACTTTTATAGAGCAAGTGCAGGGAAATATATATGTAAATATATAAATATATATATATATAAATATATATAAATTATATGAACTTTCAATTAACTTTGGTATGGATTCCTCACAGGGCCATTTTTAACGTGTATATAAAAATCAGTCTTTGAACTTGAAGATGATGAAGTTTCTTTCCAAAGGAGTGCACTTTCACAAAGATGTTTTTTTTTTTTTTCAAAAGCTTACAGAGAAAACATTTACACATATTCTTTTGCCTATGTTTAAGAGTGTCTTATGCTGCAGGCATTTATTGTATCGTTTGTTTTAGGTGATATTTCTACAATTTAGTTTAGGGCTGAGGAGGGGAGTATTCTGTCCCTTGATCTTAAATTGACTACTTTTCAAGTTTTGATTTCTTTCTAAACTGTTATATTGTTCATCCTTCCACAAGATGTTGCTATTTTACCTCCCAACTCTACAGTTTTTCTTTGGTTTTGCTATGTGCGCTTGGCTTCCCCTAATGGTGACTTACTGGAAGCAGCGGGCAAAAAGAACATTAAGTTGGAAAAGAATCCTTGAGGTGTACAGATGCTAAACACCTCCTCTGCACTACACAGTTGGGAACCCTTGATAAAACAAAATTTGTAAGTTTGCACATTTTAACAGAGGGTCTGATATCATTTTGGTGTGCTTATTCTAGAGGTGTGCAAAATTTCTGATTCTTAGATTATTCGCGATTCGGCCGTGGGAGATTCGAGAACGATTCACAAACATCCAAATTCCGATTATTGAAATATGCCAAGTAAAGCGGAAGTACACAACACTCAGCGCGCCGCGCGGTCTTCGGGACGGAACGGAGCGAGAGTAGCTAAACATCATGCTTCCCATTACCCGGCCCCTCGGGTAATGCCAATGCTCAACTCACGGCTCTAGCTCAACTCATGCAACGAGATCAAAAAACACAACAACATACCTGACTGCTGCCGAAAAGCTGCTACAAGTACATCCATATAATGTTACGGTGGATATCATTTATATAGGACTAGATGCAATATAGATTTGGTAGTGTTAGCAGCACATCTACAAAAAGCTAGATGCGGGCGTTATAAACGGCCGCCATCTTAAAGCAGTACACTTCCCTGCAAGGCTGTTGTAGCGAACCTTCCAAGCAAACCTAATTAACTTTTTATCTAAAATACTCCTAAATCGGTAAAATATTGACTTGAATCTATCTTTAAAATAGTTTCAAAACTTTCCCATGTCGAAAGTAGACAAAAGGGAAATTATGGAATAACGGGAGCAATTTTAACAAATTTAACGGTTGATTCACAACATTAAATTAATTGAATGTAGTTTTAAGCTGCTGATACAGAATGGGGACTGGAGTTTTTTATTTAATGTTATTTTTGTATATTTGTTTACTGCTATATGTTAACTTGATACTGAAATAGTAGTGTGGTTTAGCCTGAGAGTATTTTTGAACAATTTTGGAACTAATGTACAAAACATTAAAAAAAAAGAAAAAAAAAAAAAAAGAGAAAAAAAAAGGAGGGGGGTGCATCAATAATCGTTTTATAATCGAATCGGAGCCTCTGAATCGTAATCGTAATCGAATCGTTAGGTGGCCAGAGATTCCCAGCTCTAGTTTATTCTGTTACTTTGTTGTCATGTATGTGAAGCGAAGCAACTCGTTGTATTGCAAATTAGCCACTTTATTTGATTTGCTCATAACGGAGCAAGTCTTCCTGTGGCTTATTCTTTGTAGTGTTCGGCAGCTATTTTTTCCGTTCGGCGGTGAGAGCATCGAAACTTGGAATCGAAATTAAAAAATTCAAACGGTTCGGGGAGAACAGGAGTGTTAGTCCCGGGTCCCATCGATCCTCGATGCCCAACCCTACTTATATATGAACAAATTTTGATTTCTTCTAAAATTTGATGGGTGCGACTTATAGCCAGGTGTGTCTTACAGTACAAAAATTACAGTAATTTGGATTACACAAAAGATCATTTCTATTTTAAATGACTGTTAAGTATTATAGAATTTAACTGTAATGTTTACTGAGCAGCGGATTTCTATATTTGATGACCCCCCTGAGAAATTAGTTTTAAGTCATGAAGTGATCTTTCAAAGTGCTAATTAATTTAAATACCAAACAGTACATATGCTACTTTCTCCTTCAACCTTCTGAAGGAAATACAATTACAAGAGCAACCTGGTGCTGTTGGCCCACACAAGTAAAAGAGACAAGAGAAGGTTCAGATATGACAGACTGAGTAGTTCTCTCCATTTTAGCAGTGAGGCGGGCTGGAGAAAGCCAAAATCTTCATTAAGCCTTTAAACCCTGCAGAGTCCTTTAAGTCATCACGTCAGCAGCCTGCCTCCTCGGAGAGGGCCCGAGGTAAGGGTGGAAGGAATCAGTTGAGCTTTTAGAATAATTGGACCACTATTGTCTTTAGAACATGCCTCGTGTTTATGAACGAATAAACACTTTACTTTTTGACTCGCAACTTAATTAATACGAGTGAGACAGCGGCAAGCAAAACACATCGCAAGCTATCCAATTACAATGGCAAGGCATTATACTTCCATTTTTCCATTTGGCCATATTGATATTGTGTTAATTTGAATCTTAATTACGTCTTAAAGAGAGGCATTAAGTGCATTCATTACATGTGGCCAAATGTGACCACAGGCTGCACGAAGCAATAAAGCAGACTTATTATTTTCAAACGCGCATTACAGCAACACTGCAATATGGCTGCTGTTGAAATATGTTTGGAGAATAGCAAATCACGGTGCAATAAAAAGGATATCAATTCCAATGGCTCTAACAAGCAGGTACAAGCAATGTAACCATAATCAGCCATAGATAGCACTGCATTTTCACGAACTATTTCCTCATACCGAGAGCGGGAAACCAATAGGGAATGACCTGAAAAGCATTTTAAAACCCTCATCGACTTCACGCAAGCAGAGAGCTATAAACCCTATGCTGCGTTGGACAGAATTAATGGTAAAATAAAGGCTTCAAGGCTACTTTTTCACCATTAGTCAATCATGTCACTAGTAAAAAACACACGGAGCTTAGATTCACAAGAAAGTGCAAATTAAGAGCTCACGATTCCAGTTTAATAGGGTGAGCACGGCGCAAAAATGAGCAAAGTACTGGCATGCCCTGGATGAGAGTGTTTGCAAAGCTGAGTAGGCTAATGAATCTAAATTATTAAGTGTGTCGCGTTGGCTTGGTAAAGAACTCGAGGTCCTTGGCCTCTTGGGAAACTCGGTGCCAATGTGCATTAGGGATCACTATGCCATTTCCTTTTCAAGCACACCGCACCACACACACACAAAGGCATTGTGTTTCGGAAGAGGGCCATCAAGACAGAGGACAGCTTCATTACTTGCCGAGTAAAAGATATACAGCCTTCAAACTCATTACTACGTGACACTGACCAGCACACTATTAAAATGAAATCGTAACTGTTGAATTCACCCATACTGTATTGCTTGCTTTTCTGGGTCTGGAATAATGATGACCCTGTAAACTTGTTCTGTTTGCCCCTGAAGTCCATTTAAAAACAAAAATCCCAAAAAGCAGCAATTCTAAACCAGGGTGTCGAAACACAGTGACAAAATAGCAGCAGCGCCGTGGGAATATGTGAAACTTATTCAGATTTGTCAAAAAAGAATTTTTTTACATTATATTTGTGCATCAAAAACAGGCGGTATAAGTTAAACCTATGTATTCACCTGTTTCCATCCATATACTGTAGTTATATCAGCAACTATATCAGCTTAGTGAAAATTACAAAAGAAAATTGGGATTACTTTAGTGTTTATACATAGTTTCAATTTGGTTTAATGGTGTGTTGTGGGATTAGTCTAAAAATAACGTGTGCTTTTACTCAATAAATGTTGCCCTAAAGCATGAAAACAAACCATCTGTGAAGTGCACTGCTCTTATTGGACGCAAGAATGGAAACATGTAGTGAAAAAAGGAGTAGTAGAGAACAAAAATTATCCTGTGTCACTCAAGCAGGCACATAAATAGCAGAGTCGCAAGCCAATTACCACCATTGCACAGTGAAAACACGTGTGGTTTAAGCGTGTACAATGACATGCTCATGCTCAAGCCCATACATGCTAAGCCAATTGTGGGTTTGGTCATTTACCTGTTTCAACTGTTTGCTAGATTTACTTAGTATAATATTATCCAGCCTGAGGGTGAAACCTAATTGGATAATCTATTACTTTGACACCACACTGAGCAGTGCAACTGAGCCCTACCAGATATTGAGTGGTCAGTTCTGTCTCCACTCAAAGCAGGCATACGAGTCTAACTTTGAAGCATTGAAGTTTAAAAAAATGTTTTGAAATAATCATAATAATACTAGGGCTGCAGCTATCGAATATTTTAGTACTCGAGTAATCGACTGAAAATTCTATCGATTAATCAAGTAATCGGATAAAACAAATATATTTTTAGGTGAAGAGCAATTATAGATATACATGAGAAAACAAGACATTTTATCATTTTCAGTCAATCAATGTCTTTATTTTTTATGTATATTGTTGAAAACAGCCAACAATTGCATCTCAGATGTAACTAGAATTTTAAAAAATGACTAATTCACTGCTTTCACTCAAAAAACCTTTAGATCTTATTTTAAAAAAGTATATATATATATATATATATATATATATATATATATATATATATATATATAAACACACCTAAAAATGCCTTTACGCTTGATAACACACATCACTTAAAAGTTAGGATTTTTTCCCACGTTTTTCAATTAAATTTCTATTTGTGTCAAGCCATTTTTAAGTTCTAGTTAAGTTTTAAGTTAGTCTAAACTGTAAGTCCTGATAGGATTTTGAGTTTTTGCACTGTTCAAAATAAATGTATGATACAGGCTGTATTGGAGCACATTAGGGACTAGTGCTACTTGGTGTTTTATCCTGCAATGACTACTGAGCTAAAATTGATAGTTAGCATTATTGAGTTTTTATTTGACACCCTCATCACTCCACAACGCTATGTTATGTTATAGCCTGTATGTAAGACACGTTAGCAACGCATCGAAAGCGGTCTTAATTAATTGAAACCTAGCCCTCCGCAGTGCTAACGTAAGGTGAGCTAGTAGTGACAGTAACGTTAATCTTATACAGTATATTAGCGTTTAGCGCTCTTTATTAGCGCTTAGCGCTCTACTGCTTTAAGATGGCGGCTGTTTGCTAACGCTGCCCAGACGCGGCCTAGTCTGTCTTTGCGCATCTAGTTCAACATACATGTGATCTCTATGAGACTCACTGGACGCCACCTGCAACTAACGTAGCATGAGCGGGCTAGTATTTAGCAACGTCGGCGTCGTTTGTAGCGGTTGTCGGCTGCAGTAAGTTTTTTTTTTTTTTGCTTCTTCCTCTACGCACGTGACATCAGCGCGTTGTCCCGCATTAAAAGTAGTCCGAGCAAAACGTGATGCTTAGAGCTGTCAAAATAAACGATTACTCGAGGTGAATAAAATTACTCGGATCAGTTTTTAAACTCGAGTTACTCGAGTTGCTCGAGTATTCGTTTCAGCTCTAAATAATACATTTAAAAAAAAAAATGAAGTGAGATTTTTCTAGGAGATATTTGAACTTCAATACAATTTGAAATGTGGACTCAGACCTCAGATGTTTTCCATTTTGAATTATTCTACCTCAGATGAATGAAGCGCAGAGGTTATTAGTAACCAGCGTTGTTAATCTTATTGATTACAATTACAAATTAATTCTCCCAAAAAGTAGAGTTAATAACTCAGTTACGTGAATGTAAGACTAATTAGTTACTTGGCAAAGTAAATGGTGTTATTTTTCTTTTTTTTTTTCCAATTCAAAAAAAAAAAAAAAAAAACATAGGTCACACTATGTGAAGTCCAAAGGGTTTTTGGGACAATTCGCCGTAGCCCAATTCTTTACCCTAAACTTAACTAGAAACAGGGGTACTGTGGATATTGCGATAACTGGATAGTAACTTCTGCTATGTTTGGAAGTCATTTCATGTTGTAAATCAACTGTTAAAGTGGTTAAAATTACTCCTGTTATTGCATTAGTTCCCTTCTGTCTACTTTCTACATGTTTTAAAACTGTTTCATCATTTAAAGATAGATTCAAGTCGAGATTTTGCCGATTTAGGAGTACTTTAGATAAAAAGTTACTTAGGTTTGCTAGGAAGGTTCTATACAACAGAGCCTTTCTGAGAAGTCTACTGCTTTAAGATGGCCGCTGTTTACTAACGCCGGCGAGTGTATCATTTTGCATCTACTTCTCTATACATTTGCTAACACCGCCGAATCCGTCATTTCGCATCTAGTTCTATATAAATGTGATATCTAGTGTAGCATCATCTGGGCGTAGTTTGTAGGCTGTCTACAGTCAGGTATTATTGGAGCCACATAGCCTTGCATCGCGTTTGCAATGGCATCATAACTCCCTTCCCTCCTTCCCACTTCCGCTCTTCTATCTCCGTGTCTCTTAAACTTTTCTCGCGTCACTCAACCAACGTAGTAACGCATAGTAACACACGCCTTTACATCCTCTGTAACGGTAACAGCGCTGCAAAGATGAGAAAAGTAATTAATTCGATTAATCACTAATGAAAAAAATAACACCGTTGAAGTCTAACGCCGTTATTGACAACACTGATAGTAACGTGTTACATTTATTCAGTTACATTTACTTAATTAACTTTTTGAGGAAAATGTCCTTCTAAAAGTAGTTTTACAAAGCCATACTTTTACTTGAGTAAATTTGTCAAAGTAACCACACCCTTACTCCGCTACTTTGGGGAATACTAGTCGTTACATTTTTCCTCTTTATTCTACAGATTAGATTTTACTTCTTTATTTTTGCCTGAGACACCAACAGTGGCTCAACCAGTTTCACCAATGAGACGTCGCAGACTCTTAACAATAATCACAAGACTCCATTACAGTGATCCCTCGTTTTTCATGGATAATGGGGAACAGAAGACGTTATTTCATTTTTTTCCCCAAACTATAATAAAAAAATTTGTATGTGTATATACAGTATACTATATATATATATATATATATATATATATTAGTGAATGGTTTTTAAGCACTTCAAATGTAACTAGGTCTGCAAGCAGGACTGAACGGGCCCTCGCAATCTAGCGCAACTCAGACGTCACGCAACTCGGACAATGTGCAGGTCAGGGTGGCGGCAGATCGTCCTCTATAATCATCTCATTAGAACCTAAGATGCTCGAAAGTCGCCTCTTTACATTCACACACCTAAGAGATAAAAACCCCTATTGGACAGAGTACCACAAAAAAGGAGCGAATAAAGGGTCGTCACGGCAACAGACAGAGACATGTGGACGTGGGCCATAAAATAAGTATTTCAAAAGGTCTTGAAACTACAATGACCAACCTGAAAAGAACTGGACATATATTAGAAAAATGAGTGACTTTCTATTGCCACTAGTTGGCGCTGTAGGGTTGATGCAAATGACCCCTACAGGACCCTTCAGAGTATGACTCAACAAGCACGAGATGTTTGGCGCAGATATGTTGTAGAAGTTATGACTGTTCAAAACTTGTGGTGAGACGAAATGGTTTCAGTCATTTTCCCTTCTCCTGTCGGACTCTTCTGCTTCCACCAAACCTCAGTATTTTTCATCAGGCACCTGAACACATGTCTTATAGCTCCCCTGATGCAGGTTTCAGGTGAATATATTTTTTTTCCTTGGAGGAGGAGCCCGTTTAGTAAAAAAAGACATTTCCTGTTCCCAATAGGGGGCGCTAGGCCTAATGGATAATGTTTCAATGCACTCGTGTTAAGGGTGGGATCCCGCACATACATGCCAGATATGAAAAAGATTGAACGTTGTGTCAAGGAGCTATTAGTCTTTTACTGAATTTGTCATTTTGCCGAAAAAATGGCCGACTTAGGTCCACGCCCAGGTCAGACCCGTGAATGAAAACTAAAGATGCAACGATACCGATACTAGTATCGGGGCGCCGATCCAGCCCGAAATGGTGGTATCGGTATCGGCGAGTACCAACAAAGACGGCGCCGATACCATTTACCGGTCCATTATTATAACATTTGACCGCAGCCTTTTTTTTTTCCTGGCGCTCACTACACTCTGTCTCTGTGTTGTGTGATGACACGTGAACACCAAGCAGCTATCGCTATTGGCCTGCTCCAGACCAATGAGAACGGGCCAATAGCCACTCCTGACCAATGACAAGGCCGCTTGGCACCGCCGACATGGCGGCGCCAAGTGGAAAATATTTCAAAATAGAAATCCCGTCAATTAAAATCAATGGCTGCATGCAAGATTTGCAGCCTGAAAGTTTCGAGATGTGGAGTTAAATCGGCCAGTTTCAATACCTCGAACCTGATAAAACATTTGAAGACGAAACGTGAACGAACACAACGAGTTTGAGCCTGCAAGAGCAGGCAGAGGAAGGGCGCTCGACCGGTCCAACAATCTCTGCTAAGTTCACTACGTCAACTTTACTTTGTCTTTTACTTAAAGAAATGCTGCAGTAATCTGTTTCCAAAGTAGGGTTGCCACCTTTCAGAAATAGAAATAAGGGACTGCCCCCCCTCCCGAAAAAAGGAGGCTAATAGAGAGACGGGATGCTGTGGTCAATTATTATTACTTATAATTGTTAGCGTCCGCAAATGCGGAAACAAGGTTGGACCTCGAAGCGGACAACAAGCGGGGGATACGTACAAGGGTTTAATGATTGCAAACAAAAAATAACACGCGATCGCGGGATAGTAGAAATAACAAAAGGAGTCCGTGACAGCAGGTCGACGAAGCTCAATACTACAAACTCGAAGGTTAACTAAGACGATAGGCAGCGAGCCAAAAAGCCAAAATAAAAACACTCAAATACCTGCACAGGGTAGAGGTTACAAACGTGTGCAGCACACTAACAGAAAAAACCCAATGCAGGGGCGTAACAAGCAAACGTAGCGAGACTATAGTGCGAGATGTCAAATGGCGATCAGCAAAGCAAATATCTCGGCAGCCTTCTCTGAGCTCACCCGTGCTTAAATGCTGCGTTGATGAGCCTGCATTGGATTCAGGTGCGACGTCAGGAACGCCCCCACTAACAGCCCAGCAACAAAACACAATCTAACCAGCAGCAGAATGTGACAATAATTTCATGAAAGTTGCACTGTTTGGCCTTTGAGAGGTTTAAAAAAGAACTCGGTTCATTCAGAGTTTATTATTATGAACTTCTTTCTTCTTTCTTTCTTACTGTTGGGCTAGTATTATACTTTGTACTAGTCTTTTTGCTATTTTGCAAAGGCAAGCAACAGCCTGACAAAGATTTTAGATCTCCTATGTCTCCTGAATAGTCTCACCAATTTTGAAGATGATCCAACTGACTCCCTCTGTGACAAGGTCTCAAATGTGCACCCTGTTAATTGATAAAAATTTCACATTCGATCAAAATACCTGATTTCCTGTTGGGTTTGGAATATGGGTTCAAGAGACTTTTTGGAGCAGTTTTGCACAAGGTATCGACTCCCCAAATTTCATTGCTCTACGTTAAAAAAACCTAATAGGAAACGCCTTTTTGAAAAATTCAAGGGGGCGCCACTGAGCCCTTTTGTTACATTTTTTTGTAACGTCGCAAAATTATCTAAATCCACTCAAAGCCGGATGTATGTGCAAAATTTGGTGAGTTTTCGTGCATGTTCAGGCCTCCAAATGTAAACTGTACTACAAATGGATAAAAATTTCACATTTGATCCAAAATACCAGATTTTCTGTTGGATTCGGAAAATGTGTGCAGGAGACTTTTTGGAGCAGTTTTGCATAAGGTATGGACTCCCCAAATTTCATTGCTCTACGTTGAAAAAACCCAATAGGAAAGGCCTTTTTTTTTAACTCCTTTCTATCGCCACTAGTTGGCACTGTAGAGTTGATGCAAATGACCCCTACAAGACCCTTCAGGGTATGACTCTCAACAAGCACGGGAAGTTTGGCGCAGATATGTTGTATATCTGCTGAGTTATGACTGTTCAAAGTTTTTTGCGAGACAAATTGTTGACGGTCATTTTCAGTTTCCTGTTTGGACCCCTCCGCTTCAACGAAACCTCAATATTTTTCATCAGGGACCTGAACACAGGTCTTAAGGCTCCCCTGATGCAGGTTTGAGGTCAACAGATTTTTTTCCCATTGGAGGAGGAACCTGTCTTGTAAAAAAAGGCATTTCCTGTTCTCACTAGGGGGCGCTAGGCCTAATGGGTAATATTTCAATGCACTCGTGTTAAGGGTGGGATACCGCACATACATGCCGGATATGAAAAAGACTGAACGTTGTGTCAAGGAACTATTAGTCATTTACTGAATTTGTCATTTTGCCAAAAAAATGGCCGACTTTGGCACCACGCCCAGGTCAGACCCATGAATGAAAACGCACCATTTTAAAAACTTAAGATCTCATATGTCTCCTGAACAGTCTCACCAATTTTGAAGATGATCCAACTAACTCCCTCGGTGAAAAGGTCTCAAATGTGCACCCTGTAAATCGGTAAAAATTTCTTATTCGATCCAAAATAACCGATTTCCTGTTGGGTTTGGAATATGGGTGTAAATGCTTTTTTGGAGTGGTTTTGGACAAGGTATAGACTCCCCAAATTTCATTGCTCTACGCTGACAGACCCTAATGTTATAGGCCAATTTAAAAATTTCAAGGGGACGCCACTGAGCCATTTTGTTACCTTTTTTTGCAACGTTGCAAAATTATCGAAATTTACAATTTTCCGCACGTATGTGCAAATTTTGGTGACTTTTCGTGCATGTTCAGGCCTCCCAATTTGGCTGTTTTCATTTGCCCTGAAAAAAAAAAATTAATAATAATCCTTTGCAAAACACTAGGGCCTTCGCACGCTTAGTGCTCGGGCCCTAATAATCCTTTGCAAAACAATAGGGCCATCGCACGCTTAGTGCTCGGGCCCTAATAATTATGATAAGTTTTAAACATGTTACTGTCCCACCAAATTGTTTTTAAACAAGAATTAAGTAGTAGAAAAATGCTTGGCTTTATTATATGCTTCATTGAGTGAGTCCACTCAAATCCGCTCAAGCTGCTCACTAACACACAATGAGTTGCCACAGCAAATGTTTAAGATATTAAACGATGATTGACGCATGCAGCTCTTTGAAGTTAGTGTCTTTGGCGACATCAAACCCAAAATTCTGTCAATTATAGTTAACTTTAATAAGAAACTCCTGTGCACACCTGACAAGCAAAGACCAGGGAGAGGGAGGGAGGGAGAGTGAGATTACGTGATCGGCTCGGGACAGCTCATCTGTATGTTTTTTAATTGAAAAAAAATCTGCAATGGACTAAGGGCGCGAAGTTTGAAGCACGAAGTAGCGACAGATCACTGTATACCAAATCAGACTCAGTCAGCATGACTCGGAAACGCAGATTTTAATCTTTCTCCCAGTTTTCACGCTCTTTGGACAATATTGCTTAATTTCTGTAGATTTCTTTTTTTCTCCTGCCCTCAGTTGTTTTTTTCCCCTTGGGCTGAATGTGGTTATGCAATGTTTTATAGTACAGTATAATATTAACAGTTTATATTGATAACTTTGTCAGTTTCAGCTCAGCCAGAAAGTTGCATTTCAATATAGCACATGAGTGTAAATACTGGTACATTACCGGTCTTCATTGCATGTCTGAAAGGATCTTTACAGTTTTAACTTGCATTTGTAGATGTAGTGATAAAACGCATTTATTTTTCCCAAACAAATTTACAGTGCACCTATGTATATATTCTGGTAGTGCTTAATGAACTAGAACCAATTTTGTTGGAACATTTAACTGTATTAAATGATACTGCTCAAGACATACATTGATCATTCACCAAACCCATAAATAAAAATAATAATCAAATAAATAAGTGAAACAACCATAACAATGTTAAAAGAAAAACAGCAAATGACAAATTCAGTACATTGATGCACTCAAGCGCCTTATAATCAGGTGTGCCTAAATGTTGGAAAATAAAATTGTTAATTTATGTGGCGCCTTATAATCCGGTGTGACTTAAAAATTACAGTAATTTTCATATCTTTTCTAAATAATTTAAAATACCTTTTCACACAGGTGCCAGGTTTTTAATGCAATGCTGCCTGAGCGATCAAAGGTCACAGGGATTCAATGTTGGTTTTCGGCCTTGCTGTTTACATGCAGAGATTACTTCAGAGTCTCTGAATCATTTGCTGATATGATGGACATTAGATGATGGCATTTATAAATTACTTGTTATTGCTCTAATAGAGTCGGGCTATCTCCTCAAGCAGTTATTCACAAAGTGCAGTATGACTGTATCTGAACTGAGACAACATACCAGTTGGTTTGGTCTGTCCGTGACCAGAGTTTGATTTGTGTTCACACCTGACTAAACAAACCACACCAAGGTTAGTAAACAAACTTGGGTTAATTAAAACAAAAGTGCTGGTTTTAAAGGGAAGTGAACTATTACTACTTGCCGGAGTGGCTGGATTTCAGATTGCTATTTGACCGTAACTGAACTAGGACCAGACTGTTTGCAACCGTAACAGAACCACATAACAGCTGGTTTGGTCTTTTAAGAAGACAATCCAATGACTGAATGTATGAATATTAATCTTAGTGGACGTCCACGTCCCTTGTGCTCCAGTTCTAATAACATAGTCAGGGTGGCACTAAAAGAGGTTCCTGTGTGGGCCACTCTGAGAGTATCCCTCGTCAGGCTGCCAAAGAGGACAGCGGCTCTTTGATCCGCGATGGCCCTCTGTACATGCTCATGTTTGCATTTGTGTGTCTCGGGTGAGCTAAAGGGAGCTTTCTCGTCTGGTCACACAGCAAAGCATGACCTGATACCTCCCTTTAAAGGTTAATCTGCCCTTTGGAGTCACCAATGCGTTCAATTTTGCTGTGCAAACGAGTCAAGCAAGGTCAAATCCAGCACGAAACAAAACAGCACAGTGCTTTTACGGAGCTGCATGGCAATAATACAATAGATACTGGACTTCCTGTAGCAAAGGTCCACGCACACAAGGAGGCCTTCAGTGCAGCCGAGGGCTACAGTTGTGGCAGCTGCGCCTGAGAGTCAGCCAGAAAGTCAGCTGAGGCTGACTGTCTCCACTATCAGGCCTAGAGGACCAGTCAAAGCCAACTCAACATGTGTAAGCATGGCATGATATCCCCACCACCGATACCCTCCCCTTAGATGCACTTCCTCCGCAGTAAACGTGCTTGACATTCTGAAGGAGCTGATGTACATTCCACACATGCTTTCAAACAGGACTACAAGCGAACACCCACAGCAGATGCCACGGGGGCATCAACAGGCATTCCTCCTTCAAACAGGAAACCCGTCTGTGCACGTTTCAAAGTGCTATTCGATGTCCCTCCGTGCTAGGCTGAATGAGCATTAAGGCCTTGTGTGCTCAGTGCTGTCGCCTTGGTGTTGAGTGGCGAGGAGGGAGGGATTGCATTGTGAGTAATCAGGTGACCGGGGTTAAGCCGTCTCACATGAGACGTGGAGGCGTCGCCTTCAGGAGTGCATCGGGGTTTTTCTTTCTATTCGAAGGTTGCCTTGTTCCTGAACCTCCTCAACATGGGAACTAATGTACATGAAGATGAACTAATATCCGTCAACACTTCAGCTTGTGTCAAAATTATTCTCCACCTTGTGTGGTCACAATGTGCATTTCCGTGAGCTGACATTATCTGTAGTAAAATTTTCAAATCGATATCAATACTCCCAATGCTAAGATCCTCCAAATCTGTTAAGAGTAGTGCAAAATCAACTTCCCACCATGACAACAATTTTCCAGTGACCTGTGGTAGTGCAAAAACAAATTAATAAAAGGTGCAGCGGCGACTGTATGGGCTGAGTATCAATACATTTGCAATCAAATATTTTATCTGGATACAACATTTCAGTTGAGATATTTTAGACAACCCTAATTATCTGTGAACAGCATTCACAACTCACTGCATTTAAAATGGTAATATTAAGGTTCCTCGTCACATTCGACTACTTTGATTTCATTCTGATCTCGAGGGGTTTGTCTCAGTTGAGTATAGTATGGAAGAGTTACGCATTTCAACTTCTGGAAATCCAGTAATTGGTTGTTGAATGAAATTCCACCTCCACGAGGTAAAGTGTGCTACAAATCTTTTTTTAAGCTTGTCAAATTGGGAGGAAAAAAATACTGTCCCTTTCATTCAAATTAACCAGCAAGATTAACTCATTTGCTCCCAAAAACGTATAAATACGTTCCTTTTTAATTGTTTCTGTGTCCCAGTCTTTTAGGTTTTTTTTAACAAGAGACATCTCTAGGTTCTGATTCAACTTAGCTCCAAAGCACAAAGCTGAAAATCCATTTTAAGCAATAAAACTGGCCACTGGAGGGCAGTAGCGCATTTGGTAAGACCCCCAACCCGATTCAACGGAACGAACTGCTGGCTGCACGGCCAGGGCACCGGCTGAAGACGACCGAATGGACGTCCAGGATGCCAGGCGGCAGACTACCGAGCAGAACAATTGGGAGGATGCCCGGGATGCCAGGCGCTGGACCACCGGGCAGAACAACCGGGACCACCAGTGCAGCGGACGATGCCGTGGTGTCCGTGCTGGAAAGACTAAAAAAAAATCTATCTTTATGAGACAGGTGGCGATGAGGGAAAAGTTTACCCTGGCCGTCGTGGCCACAACAGCTTTATCTCTCAGTTAGTTATTTGTAAATAAATTGTTACTTTGCTATCAAAAGCTCTATTTGTCTTGTTGTTTATGTTATTTTGTAAAAGGAAAACATTATTCAGATGTTTGGGATGTAACTAACGCAAAAAAAGCTGTGTTAAAGTCTAAGTTATGTTTGAAATGTATGTTTTTAGAAAAAGCTCAATTTCTCTTTTTTTTTTTTTAATCAGAAATTGGAAAATTGCTCAAACTAAGCTATTTTCTAATGATGATTTCTAAAGAATGGAAAAACGATATGATATACTGGAAAAAGAAGAAATTTCCTGAAGAAATAGAGCCTAATCTTTCTTTTGGTGGGTTCCTTGTTTATATAGCAATAGAACAGAATATTCTCTGGGCTTTGCAAAATCATTTAAGATCCAGTAAAACGGCCGAGAGTGAAGGGGGTTGCACCGGTGAAAATGGCTGGGAGTGAATGAGTTAAGAAAATGCCTGATAGTATGACACTATGTAAATATGTTGATTCGCACAAGGTGATCATTAATTTGGATAGAGAGAAAATTCTGAATAGGTTACCATCAACTGTAACTAGAAAGAAAATGAAGAAGGCGCATCCTCAAATGTTACAGTTACAAAAATAAAAGGGGGCTGCTGGCATACAAGGAACCCGTGATGACACAACACCTGAGATACAACGAAGGAATTTTGACAGCCCTAACGGCAAGCTTGTTATGAAAAAGCATGACATCTCAAGTGACAGGTCGTGTGAGCGTGCCGCTAAACAGCGCAGAAGCACATGGGGCCATTGTCAATGTAACATTTGATGACATCCGGTTCAGACCACAAAGCTTGACAGCTTTGGACTGTCTCCGTAACCCCCATCATGTTAAACAACCCCCTGAACAAACTCCTCCCTTTCGCATTCCAAACAGCCATCAGCGACTGGACACAGTCGCATTAGGAAGGCCTCCTGAGCTGTGCAACAGCACGTTAACCCGGTTTGGCAGGAAGTTAGTCACTGTGACAGTGGTGCTGCTGCAGGCCAATGGGACAGGCCGCGCATAGCATCTCAATGACCACAGAGTCCACAGAGGGAGTTTTAAACCCTCCCGGCCATGCAGCTCTCACCCACTTCCCTCCATCCACCCACAAAGGCATTCAGCCTTTTCATGGGGAGATGATAATGGGGCGAGAGCTGGAACAGGGCCCCCGTGTCGGAGCGCCATAAGTTGTGGCGGCGGCGGCTTTGTGGTGATGTCATGCGTGTCCATGGGAGCGCAGTGTGCGGCTGTGGTTCGACAAAGGCGCCCGAGGCCCGGAAGAAATAACACAAACAACAATAAAGACCCAGTCATTTAAAGGAGGCCCGATTTGCTCCCATTTCCACTGCAAACCGAGATAACATATTCTGTTTGGACTTAAATTGACATTTGCGACAACTTGTTTGAAGCACTGCGACCGTTTCAGATCAGTCTGGTGGCCTGGGAATCTATGGCCCGTGAGAGCGTTTGAGATTTGGCACACTCTGGACTGGTGACATTCAAACTCCCATTTAAACCCATTGAAAACTCAGCATTCAGCGAATGTTGTAGGAAGACGGGAGTACCCAAAGAATGGTGGAAAACCTAAGATCTGTGAGGTAGATGTGTTAACCAAAAGTCGGACATGCTGCCCCCCCCCCCCCCCCACAATTTATTTTAATCAGTTCAGTTTTTTTTCACCTCTACCACTAGTCTGTGCACCCTTGAGGTTTCCACAAAGCAGCAACAAAGAAATGGAAAACAACATACCTGCATAGAACCGGAGCAAGGAGCCCATTTCTGTGTTAAGCCCTTCCTCTTGAACTCTCCAAGGGTCCTTAAATCCAAGCTTATAGAGAAAGTCATTCTGGATCTGCAGGGGCCTCTCATCTGGGCTAAGCCTCCTGACTGCTTCGCCGTGCAGCTGAACATACAGCGTAGGGCTGGACTCCTCTGAAGAGTCTCCATTGCGACCAGAGGTCAGCTCTGATTTGCCAACACTGCGATCTTGGTCTTGGATGTCAGGTGTGTTACCTGTGGAGCTGTCTCTGGACAAGGAGCCGGCACTACTGCTCGCAGGCAGGCCATTGGGTACGCCACACTGCTTGTAGACAACACAATTTGAGAGGGGATCCAGGTTGGCGCCAGATGCGGGGCAGTCAAGCTCTAGCTCATCTGAAGAGCTGCCGTACATGTCGTGGCCCTCTGTGGCGCTGTCGAATGATGGGCTGAGGATGGACGCATCCGTGCCCAGAATCATGTCGTCGCTGAGAGAGTCCCTGTGCTCGCTGAGCCGGGCCCCAGAGCTCAGGTCGTCAAAAGCGCTGCTCTCCACATCCGAGCCGGAGTTCAGGCCATAGCTGTCTGTGCCGTTCCTATGCTCCGAGTCATCATCATTAGGGGTATCCACGTTGGAGTTCAAGTTCAAGTCTGACAGTGAGCAGGTGATGTTGTCTTGGGACTCCGATTCAGGGCTGAAAAGTTTTCCATCCTGTTGCCTCTCATCCGCATTTGTCATTAATAGCAGTCTCATTTTGTCACCTGGATGACCTCCTAAATCTGTGGGTTCCAGGCTAGATAAGGGATCATATTTGATGCAGGAGTCTTCGGTGACCTTGCACAGATTATAGTTGTACTCGTACTTGACGCTGCAGTTGCCATTTTGGTCCATCTTGGGGTTGTCTTTGCTAAAAATACGCATGACAGAGCTGGACTTGCCGCAGAGTTTACTGAGGCGGCTCGCGACCTCGCCGGCCGTCGTGTCCGCGGTGCAGAGGACCGGCCTGGGAGACGAAGACGTCAATCTATCGTAGACGTGTATGGCGCCTCGGTGGAGGTCGGTTCGCACCCACTCGCGGTCGGCGGGCTGCAGCTGCATGTTCGTCCTGTGCTTGAGCAGGGTCTTGCGGTCCAGACTCCGGGTATGCAGAGAAACAGAGGAGAGGGCCGTGCTCATCTTGGCACCACCGCAGGCTGCCGTGACAGCCGAGGAGGCGGCGGCGGCGCCGGACGCGGTGGCGGCGGCGCTGAGGTTCCGCTTCAAGCGCCTGCGTCTCAGCAGGGAGCCGGAGTTACCCGATAATCCTCGGCCGTTCAACGCCACGACGCGGCCCGCCTGGGGAACACCGTTGCCGTTTTTTGCGTCTGCCAAGGAGGGAGCTAAATGCCCGCCGGTCGCTGCTGGAGTCCGCCGGCCGGTGGACACTCCGCTGGGCTTCTTCGTTAACTTGCCTCCATCGTCAGCTGCAGCATGCACACTCTCCATCTCTGCCAAGGAGAAGTCCCCCGCTCAAAATAAATAACGGTGCGCACTTGGTTCCGCCGACCGCGTCTACATTTAAAAGCCAGAGTAGGTTCCCACCGTGGTGTATACCCGCCAAACGGGCGGCGTCGGTCACTTGTTCCACTAGTCGACATTCACTCCTCGCCTTTCCTTTCCCCTATCGTCTTCTCCTCCGTAGCTCCGAGGGAACATTTTACCGATAAAAGTCGCTGGGAATAAAGAGGCAATCCGCGCAGGGACATATCAGGGCGGAGACGTGACTGCGCGTCCCGCTTGGACCAAAATACACTGCTCGAATATGCAATGAACGTCAGCCGACCTCCTACGCAAATGCCTTCTGATGTATATTCATGAGGAGGAGTTAAGATGGCGTCGCCTCACAACAACAAGACGGTGCATTGTGGGAAATGCATTGCATAGCCTCACTCTCTCACTTGTAAACAGCTTGAGATGAAATGCTTAAAAACTACATCTCCCATTGTCTAAGCCCAGAGTCACGTGAGCCGGCTAGCGCAAAGCAACGTTGAGCGAGTTAATAACAGTTGGTTTAGCTTAGCTCCCGTTAGCCACGCACATTCTCAACAACTGTCATCTGTTGAACATCAGCAAAGTTAAAAAGACGACGGCCCTACTGTAGTATGCGCCGATAAAGTAGTAGAATCCTCAACGGTTGACAAAACAACCCTAGGCGGCATTTCTTAAAAGCGGTGAAGCGATTAATTTGCCATCGGGACGCCATTTCACACGCCGTCAGCCTACTGGCATGTAATACCATGTATTCATTTCATTGCGTTTCCCGCCCTCTGGAGGACAAAAAGCGAATTTATATTTTTAATCTAAGGCCACAGTGATCCTTTAGGCTCGGAGGGGTACTGTAATTATCTAAAAACGCATAAAGGTGAAATCCTGTTAACGGCAATGAGAATTAATATGACGTTATTTGTGTAATTGTAATCCTATTATTTGACCGAAAGAGGCACAAAATTGAAACACATTCAGAAATGGGATTTTAATTGGCGTTATGGATCCTTTACATGGCGTTCTGTATTCCAAAAGTATGTGTCTGTGTGTTGTGGTGAGGGTGTTAAAAAGAACATATTGAAATCTATTAAGATTTTCCAATTACTGCGCGAAAGGAAAAACATTATTGCTTTGTTCATTTTCCTTTCGTTTTTTTTTTTATTCAGTAAAATAAAATAAAAAAATCCTCATGCAGGTCCTGGGAGGTTACGTTTTTATTGATTGTCATGCAGACAATCAAAAGTAGAGTGTTTGGATTCTTAGGATTGTGTTGAATTTATAATAATCAAAACATTAAAACAGTATGGGAAATGCTCACATTTCCAACACTTGTGAGGCTAGTTGCCTCTGTGAATCTGTTACAATGTAAATTGATTTGTGCTTCAAAAAAAAATACAACACTCATGCAAACCACACAGCTTGAACTCATTCTCCAAGACAGAAGACATACTATATTTCCCCACACCTGACATATATTTCACATGTTAATTCAATGGAATACAGTGGAGGGGAAAGTGCAACTGACTTGAACTGAGAGTTTCAAAAAGTTTAAAATCAGTCCATTAAAATCCATTTACCGTCCAGAATTGTCATGATGTTCATTACGTATTGAGGCTGATAATTGGCTCAGTGGTGATGACAGCAGGAAAAGTCATCTTGATGTAGTAAACAGTTAAAAAAAAAATTATAATCACCAACCAAAAAAATGACAGCTTGGAATGTTGTTAAACCCTTCATGAGCAAAGGCTATTGCTAGCGAAAAGCAAAATGGAAATCAAAATTATTGTTACGAGAGATAAATACCAATATAAAAAGACGCTGCGTTAAGTCTTGCTATTGGTATCAATTCCAACATACTTCCACACAAAAAGCAGGAACTTGTACATTTAGGCCTCTATCCCCTGCCCAAAAACCCATAAAAAATTGAAATGATATAAAAACATACACACATCTGTTAGATGCATTTTTTTTTTTTTTTTTACATAAAATGTACATGAATACCTGACACGAGTGAAGGAAATTTGATTCGTGGACTTGGCTGTTATAAACAAAATGTACATTTGTAGAGAGCAAACCCTCAGGATTCACAGTAAGCGACTTGGATGACAACATTGTTGGTACAGTACAATGTATGGGAAGAACAAAACTGCAGACCAAACCCTAGAGGGCCCTTTAGCATAGGAACCAAATTAACTATTGCACATTGTGACATGACACCCCTCCCGACCAATACGGTAAAAGATGGATAGGACCCTCACAGCAAAGTAGCGCCATCAAAAGCTCCGAGAGAGGACGTCATCATCATCAAGAAGAGGTGTTGCGTGACATCCAATGGTGCCGATGAAGACTGAAGCCAGCAAACAGACAGGGGCCTGCTTGAGAGCGAAGCTGGGAGATTTTTGAATGAGCTAATTTCACAAATTGAAGAAACAGGAGGGGTTGCATTGACAGAACTTATATGCTACTAAAGCAGGTGAACTAATTGGTGGGAGTAGTACAGACTCAGTTGTCCCGGATCTTGGAGATTGGGGGGAAGGCATTTCAAAAAGACATGGCCTTATTGACAAAAACGGGCACCGTTTGACTGTCCAGCAATTAAGGTTCTACCCCTGCAGCACTGCTTGACACAGCGATGGTCTACTATGGTCGGTGAAACCTGCCAATAAAAAGAAAACATTTCAGATGTACTACTGAAATAACATTTCAGCACCTTGGTGCTTTGCTACAACATCTAAAACCAAGGGCATAAGTTTGCATATGGACGGTAGGGACATAACACTACCAACTTTTCAGGAAGCTCAAATTGTACCCAACAACTTTTAAGCAACCTTATCTGCATTATAATTATAAAATGACTTCTGTTATATAGGTCATTTAGATTGTCTTCCCACATGTTGTAAGGATAGAATTGACCCGACTATTATTAAGACCTTATAGCCTAATGTATCACATTTGATGCACTTAGAATTTCATTATTTTGAGACTAATTTAGAATTTAGAAATTTATTAAAAAAAAAAAAAAAAAAAAAAAGATGGATGCAAGTGAACACATGCATCTGCAGGTCCCATGAGAAAAAAAATCTGGATTTAGCTAGCGTTATAGATATTAGAGCACTTATTTAAAATATTCATTTTGATTGTCCCTTTTTTACAAATTTGAAAAAAGTACCTTTAGGACCTTATTTTTTAAATTTTGTTTGGGATTCTCTGACAAGTGCTTCATGTTGTAGGCTTTAAAGGGTTACGTGAATTACTTTCATTATGTTCAGATCTACATTGACCCCTTTTCACTTGCTGAATGTGCCAGTCCTTTTTTTTCCTCTAACGCATGTTGTATTGGCTGATGACTTCACCCCCCCACGCCCCCACCTGCAATCACAGCACGACACAAAATATCCTAAACACAACATGCCGCCTCCTCCGCCCCCTTCGAAGATGAGGAATATTACAAGTTTTTTCTGCTAGCAGCAGCCACTATAAGTAAAGTAAAAATTTCAATGTCAATGTTGTGGAAGTGTGGAACACACCACACATTTTGCTACTGAAAGTCCGACCTGCATCAGAGTTAGCATAACATTAATCTGTGTGAATTTCCCAAACTCGAGTAGGAAGCTGCTTTGAGAGAAATATCCTCATGTATGTTTTCTACAGTTAGCATTAATTAAACTGAGAAATGTAGTGAAGCGAGGTTTACCCCCTTCTCCCTAATTTTATTTTTATTTTATTTATGTGGTCTTAAAGCAGCCCAAAGGAGCTTTTAACTTTTTGTTGAGTGTGGCTGTGCTTGTGGACAAAAGCAGTAGTGTTTTACCTGAAGGAAGGCTCAATTTTTATTTATTTTTGTTATTCCCTGACTGAAAAGTTGTTTCAGTTATATTTCTTTATTTAGACAAAGTTGAGTGTTCTTAAGACAAATGTTGAGGTCTAACGAGGCTCCACTTGTTACCTGTATTAATGGCACCTGTTTTAACTCACTATGGGTATAAAAGACACCTGTCCACAACCTCAGTCAGTCACATCAAAACACTATGGCCAAGACCAAAGAGCTGCACCAGAGACAAAATTGCAGACCTGCACCAGGCTGGGAAGACTGAATCTGCAATAGGTAAAACACTTGGTGTAAAGAAATCAATTGTGGGAGCAATTATTAGAAAATGGAAGACATTAGAGCTGAAACGAATACTCGAGCAACTCGAGTACCTCGAGTTTAAAAACTGATCCGAGTAATTTTATTCACCTCGAGTAATGGTTTATTTTGACAGCTCTAAGCATCACGTTTTGCTCGGACTACTTTTAATGCGGGACAACGCGCTGATGTCACGTGCGTAGAGGAAGAAGCAAAAAAAAAAAAAAAAACTTACTGTAGCCGACAGCGCTACAAACGACGCCGACGTTGCTAAATACTAGCCCGCACATGCTACGTTAGTTGCAGGTAGCGTCTGATGAGTCTCATAGAGATCACATGTATGTTGAACTAGATGCTAAATGACAGCCTAGGCAGCGTCTGGGCAGCATTAGCAAACAGCCGCCATCTTAAGGCAGTAGAGCGCTAAGCGCTAATAAAGAGCGCTAAGCGCTAATAAATAAGATTAACGCTACTGTCACTACTAGCTCACGTAACGTTAGCCCTGCGGAGGGCTAGGTTTCTATTAATTAAGACCACTTTCGATGCGTGGCTAACGTGTCTTACATACAGGCTTTAACATAACAGCGTTGTGGAATGATGAGGGTCTCAAATAAAAACTCAATAATGCTAACTATCAGTTTTAGCTCAGAAGTCATTGCTGAATAAAACACCAAGTAGCACTAGTCCCTAATGTGCTCCAATACAGCCTGTATCATACATTTATTTTGAACAATGCAAAAACTCAAAATCCTATCAGGACTTACAGTTTAGACTAACTTAAAACTTAACTAGAACTTAAAAATGGCTTGACACAAATAGAAGTTCAATTTAAAAACGTGGGGGAAAAATCCTAACTTTTAAGTGATGTGTGTTATCAAGCGTAAAGGCATTTTTAGGTATTATATACACACACACACACACACACACACACACACTTTTTTAAAATAAGATCTAAAGGTTTTTGAGTGAAAGCAGTGAATTAGTCTTTGTTTTTTCTAGTTACATCTGAGATGCAATTGTTAGCTGTTTTCAACAATATACATCAAAATAAAGACATTGATTGACTGAAAATGATGAAATGTCTTGTTTTCTCATGTATATTTATAATTGCTCTTCACCTAAAAATACATTTGTTTTATCCGATTACTCGACTAATCGATAGAATTTTCAGTCGATTACTCGATTACTAAAATATTCGATAGCTGCGGCCCTAGAAGACATACATGACCACTGATAATCTTCCTCGTTTTGGGGCTCCATGCAAGATCTCACCCTGTGGCGTCAAAATGATAACAAGAACAGTAAGCAAAAGTCCCACTACCACACAGGGGGACCAAGTGAATGACCTTCAGAGAGCTGGGACCACAGTAACAAAGGTTACTATCAGTAACACAATGTGCCCCAAGGGACTCAAATCCTGCTATGCCAGACGTGTCCACCTGCTGAAGCCAGTACACGACCAGGCCCATCTGCGGTTCGCTAGAGAGCATTTGGATGATCCAGAAGAGGACTGGGAGAATGTGTTATGGTCAGATAAAACCAAAATAGAACTTTTTGGTAGAAACACAGGTTCTCGTGTTTGGAGGAAAAAGAATACTGAATTGCATCCGAAGAACACCATACCCACTGTGAAGCATAGGGGTGGAAACATCATGCTTTGGGGCTGTTTTTATGCAAAGGGACCAGGACAACTGATCTGTGTAAAGGAACGAATGGATGAATGTCTCCAGAGATTTTGAGTGAAAATCTCCTTCCATCAGCAAGTGCATTGAAGATGAGACGTGGCTGGGTCTTTCAGCATGACAATAATCCCAAACACACAGCCAGGGCAACAAAAGAGTGGCTTCATAAGAAGCATTTCAAGGTCCTGGAGTGGCCTAGCTAGTCTCCAGATCCCAACCCCATAAAAAAATCTGTGGAGAGAGTTGAAAGTCCGTGTTGCCCAACAACAGCCCCAAAACATCACTGCTCTAGAGGAGATCTGCATTGAGGAATGGGCCAAAATACCAGCAACAGTGTGTGAAAAGCTTGTGAAGAGTTACAGATAATGTTTGGCCTCCGTTATTAACAACAAAATGTACATAACAAAGTATTGAGATGAACTTTTAGTATTGACCAAATACTTATTTTCCACCATTATTTGCAACTAAATTCTTTAAAAATTAAACAATGTGAATTTCTGGGTTTTTTTCCCCACATTCTGTCTCTCATGGTTGAGGTTTACCCATGTTATGGTTATGTTGTTATACTTGTATAGCGCTTTTCCACCTTTCAAGGTGCTCAAAGCGCTTGACAATTACAGGTCTCTCATATCTTCAAGTGGGAGAGCCTGCACAATTAGTGTATGACTAAATACTATTTTGCCCCACTGTATGTAAAATGATCTGCCAGTGCTTTAGTAAGTTTTACTCAGATTTCTTGAAGAAAAATAGCTGGCTGAAAATAAGTTTTACAGACTTATTTATATAGTATATATTTAATCTTAAAAAAGCTTCTTTGTCAGAAATGTTCTTAATTCAAGAATAGATATTGTTCAAAACATTCTTTAAAAGCAAATTTTTCTGGCTCTAGATGAAAAATGACAAACTTTTAGATGTATGGGCTTAATAATAACAAATAGCAATATTTACTTAAGTGGAATAATGTGAGGTATTAATCTGTTAAATAGTCTTTAACACTCAAAACAAGATGGAGAAAATTATTCGACTAGATTTAAGAAAAAGTATCAGATTAAGACTATATAAATTTGCAGTGTGAAAGTAACAGTCAATACATTTATTTTGCATTGATCATTTAGCCTATCAATTAGATTCATATTCGTGAGAAATGTAGCCCTGACCCCCGTTCACCCAATCTGTTTGGTTTTAATAATGTCCCGTCCACAGCGAAAAATGTACATGCAGGTTGTGCCGTTATATCGTCCCTACCAATATTGAGACCAAACCTACGCCTTTGTCTGCTGCATCAATTTACCAAATGAGCCAATGTACTGTAGTTAGTTAAATAACAGTAGAAAAATCCCAATACTAGAAGTCAGGTGTTTATTTGCGTGGTTAAATGACTGCACAGAAGCTTCATTTAGAAGAAAGTACCCATTACCTGGTTAAATGACGACTGGACTCGTGCACTTCCATCTCGTTGCTTTTAAAGTCGTTGAGCTCTTTTCGTATAGCTGCCTGCAAATGATACATCCACAAAAAAAAGAGACTTGAGATGCACAGTAGACGTTTTCTTGTTTAGTGGTAAATTCCAATTTAGGATGTGGAAATATTTTATTGAAAAGGAAAAAAAAGGACAAATCTAGCCTGACAGCCTGGTGTGCTTTCATCTTCAGAAAAGCACAGCAGGCTAGATTTAAGGATACATCCATTGACAATTCATATTTTGGGGGGCTTTCAAGTGGCACATCTGAGATAAGGCAGCATGAAGATTGAAGATTAAAAGAAAAAAAGGCATAGGATCTACTTTTGAAATCTTAATAAATCATTTCGTTTTCCCCATGTTTAAATAAAGCAATAACAGATGTGTGTTACTTGTAGTGGTGCAACGGTTTGCGGTTCAAAGCCGAACCATACGGTTCGCCCTGTACGGTTCGATACACCTTTATGAAACGCGGCTTTTCGGTTTTGCAATTAATTTATTCCGAACACTTGTGGAATGAATTGTTCGAGCTCTGTGTGCGACGTGAAGCACAGCTGTGGAGAAATTCCCGCCCCGCCGCAAGTAGATGTCCGATCGCTGTCAAACACCTGTGTAATAGAAGCCGAGTAACGCCCTCTCTCGCTTTCGAGCGAAGTGAAAGTTAAACAAGAAAGAAAACAAAAAGCTATGGCGAGCGGAGGAGTGGAGAGACCAAATTTTGAGGAAGCACTGGCTTCTTTCAAATCTGCGTTGTGGCAACATTTCGTTTTCCCCGTGGACTACAATGCGGTGGGAGGGAAAATAGGAGGGAGAGAAAATATTGGAAAAAAAACAAAACAATTTGCAAGCATTGCTCAGCGCTTGTTCCCTATGCTAATGGCAACACTTATAACATGACTCCGCCACCTAAGCCGGCATCACCCACAGATTCACTTTGTCAGAGCAGGACAACCCCGGAGATGACACCAGTGAAAACACACGGCAGGCTTCGTTGATTTATTTGCAACGCTTGACACGCGTTACATTGTTTCCTCGCGCACATATTTCTCCAACAACGTACTCCCCGACATTTATGAAATGTCACGCAAAGCCATCGAAGATGACTTCGCTAAAGCACATAGTTTCGCCATGACCACTAATAGTTGGACGTCCCGTGCTACAGAGTGCTACTACCTAAATGTGACAGTCCACTATAATTCATAACTGTCAAGTTGTACGGTCTCAGCGTAATATGTACAAGTGAGCACTGATTTTTAAATGTGTACGCCGTACGTTACGTTCAAATTCTGTACGTTTTTTGTGCATTACGTTTTTTTTTCCTCCGTTCCTTAACATGTTGGTTGAATGACGTGAGAAAAGTCAGACGCACGGAGAGGGAAGAGTGTTTGTTGTGACACTGTAGCAAACGCGATGCTAGGCTAGGTGCCTCCAATATTTCCTGACTGTAGCCGACAGCCTACAACCTACGCCTAGATATCTCATGCATATAGAACTACATGCGAAATGACAGACTCGGTAGCGTTAGTAAACAGCCGCCATTTTAGAGCAGTAAACGTCTCAGAAAGGCTCTGTTGTAGTGAACCTTCCTAGTGAACCTAATTAACTTTTTTCTCTAAAATACTCCTAAATCGGCAAAATCTTGACTTGAGTCTATCTTTAAATGATGAAACAGTTTTAAAATTTTCACGTCAAAAGTACACAGAAGGGAACTAATGCAAAACGGGAGCAATTTTATCAACTTCAAGGGTTGATTCAGAACATTAAATGACCTCCAAACATAGCAAAGGCAACTTTTTTTTTTTTGAAAAAAGAGGGGGGGAAAAAAAACATGAAAGGTAACACCAGTTACTTTTCCAAGTAACTTTTTCACTACTGTGTGTGTATTTCAGTAGTCAGTCACTAAACTAGCCAAAGAGCTAAGAGGCATTTTAACAGTCGAACATGTTTACATTTTAAGTGTTTATTTCATTTTCTTAAAAGCAAAATAAAGGCAGTTAAAAATAAAAAATGCAAAAAGCAAACCGAAACCGTGATCCCAAAACCAAGGTTCAAACCAAACCGTGGGCTAACTGAACCGTTGCACCCCTAGTTACTTGAAATTCGCACAGCGAATAAAAAATAACACATACGTTAGAAATGAGTATTTGAACCTTTACAGTAAATCTAACCTTAGTGGTTCAAACCAATAATACAATTTGATGTTGGGAGAACAAAAAAGCTTTGCCCACTATAAAAAGAGTAATGCCAACTTTTTTTTTTGCCGTGTCAATATATTGTAGCAAAGCCCTTTAAATGTGGTCGTCATATTTATTACAAATGCATCCATAAATATTTTGGTGTCATTGACCCTCAGCAGTGCGCGTAATAGTTTTGAAAAAACTTTCCCCCAACCACGGAAGTACAAAAATCTCTCCGGCAGGGGGCACTGTGATGCAAGCATACATTCTTTTTAATTCAGCGTCATCTATTGTGACTGATACTATCTTACTGTACAGTACTTCTATTTGACGTTTGGTGTGAGTGTCCCTGAGTGATAGATATGATGATGCCATTTTAGTAGGGATCATTATTAAACAAAAATGGAGTCAAGTTTGACGATTGCTGAAGTCATTGCTAATGTACTACTTTCTATCCTACCATGTATACAGAGCTCGTAGTGTTAAATGTAAACAGGTTTGTACAAGTTTAATAACATTAGTAAACCGGCAAAAAAACTAGAACAACTGTATTTCTGTCAACATTCAAGCAAGTTAATAAACATTAAAAATAGGCGTTTGCTTTTTCTATTGGTGAAGCAGTAAAATTTATGAAAATGATACTTTTGTGGTAAAGAAATTGAAACTTAAATTTGAACCATTACATAGTGATCAGTTTTCATTCACATGTAGAGTATGTTCTGGTTAAAAAATGTTTCAGTAGAAAGCCTCAGTGCACACAAACTTTGTAAAACCTGTAAAAAAAAAAAAAAAGTGATATTTTAAAATATTTTCATATTCAATGTATTTTGCGTTACTTTAGAAAAAAACATTTCAATTTACAATCAAGTTATTACTCCTTATCAAAATGGAGCAAACATAGGCAATGAGTTCCTTTAAGAGCGAGGCAAAATATTAAAATGCGCCTTTGATGTTGGTAACGGGAAGTAGGCATGTCAGCAGCGCAGCACTTGCAGCTCGCCGTCCCGCATCCCCGCTTGTCCGATTACTCCCTTACGTAACGGTAGCGATTGCATAATCAAAACAGTCAGAGCCCCTGTGATTTCTGCGAGTGGTCCTCAGGTGTGATCTCGCATTCTCAAAAGGCGCACAAGCCAAAGGGAAGGCAAAGGAAGGGGGCCAGCAAGGGGAAGAGAAGAAGGTGAGGACACAGCATAAACACTTGTGGCTGTTTATTTCCTAAAGTGTCTAGTTTGAAATAACACAACTGAGAAACTCTTATATACCTATTTCGGAAAATGTTAGAAGAGCAAAGCTAAGTATTCTAAACTTTTTATGAGTAGTGTGTGTGTGTGCCTTGGCTCAAACTCAGGCTCTGCCCCCTGATTGTCATGGTAATGAAAGCCAGACTTGCCTGTGGCCCAGCAAATATATGGGCCTGACTCAAGATCTGGAAACTTTTATTTTGTATAGAAATAATAAATGCTTAATATGTCATTGACTACCATTGATGGAATTCCTTTTGACTGGAAGGGTTGACACCCAGTTTAAATGGCCTGGACGTCAATCGCTGTTAACGGTACTAAAAGATGCTCATTCAGTGCAAGCCCCTCCTACGTGAAACAGATTTGACGTAAATCGTAATCAGTGGCAACCAATGATAAACGTAAAACACTACTGACCTTGTCAGCTGCGGTGAGACGGGTCCAGGGCTTATCCGCCCGCCGGTCGTAGTCCTGCGCGTCGGAGACCTCCACGTAGTCACTGAAACGGATGAGAATTTTGGCCTGTCTCAGCTCTTCCACTGTTGGCCTCTGGCTCAGCTAGAACAACAACAGCTGGATTAAAAAATGCGCTGCGCTTTCATAATATTTTTCATAGCCGTGTATGACCACAAACCATACGCAGTTTCTGATTGGATGGAGATAAATCAATCAAGATAGATTAATTTATTGATTGAGAGATCGAGACAAACTTTGTCATTCTGGTATGCACAAGTCAATACAGAACAAAATGTCGTTGCATTTGACGCGCAGTGTTGAGAGGGTTAAGGGTCTTAGCTCTTTCATGTTGCTGCAAAGAGTATTATCTATCGGAGGTCATGATTTTTTTTTTGGGGGGGGGGGGGGGTTCATTTAGAACAAAAAGCTCACCAGGCGTGATATAGTACAGTGGTATGAAAGGTCTTAGCTCTTTCATGTTGCTGCAAAGAGTATTATCTATCGGAGGTCATGATTTTTTTTGGGGGGGGGGGGGGAGGGGGGTTCATTTAGAACAAAAAGCTCACCAGGCGTGATATAGTACAGTGGTATGAAAAAGTATCTGAACCTTTTGGGATTTCTCACATTTCTGCATAAAATCACCATCAAATGCTATCTGATCTTTGTTAAAATCACACAGATGAAAAAACTGCCCGCTTTAACTAAAACCACTCAAACATTTATAGGTTGTCATACTTCAATGAGGCTAGTATGCAAAAAATGACAGAGGGGGGGAAAATAAGTGAACCATCACATTTAATATTTTGTGGGCCCCCCTTTGGGAGCAATAAGTTCAACAAGACGCTTCCTGTAGCTGCAGATCAGTCTGGCACATCGATCAGGACTAATCTTGGCCCCTTCTTCTCTACAAGACTTCTGTAGTTCAGTCAGATTCCTGGGATCTCTGGCATTAATTGCTGTCTTTAGGTCAGGGGTGGGCAAACTGGTCCTCGAGGGCCGAAGTGGGTCCTGGTCTTTGTTCCAGCTGATTCAGCACAGACAGTTAAAACCAATGAGGTTTGAGCAGAAACAAGCACCTGATTGCAATCAACTGATTGCACTTGTAAGTAGACCTGTCGCGATAACAAATTTTAGTGTGCGATAATTATTCTCATAAATTGCGATATGCGATATTATTGCGCCTCCCCCAATTTTTTAAAAACTAATTTACAATAACACAGTGAGAATACATTATATATTAATAGATCAAGTACACCCATTTAAACGCGATAAATATTGACTAAATTCAAAAATACTTTTTAAGAAATCACTAAAAACAATAGACCATGCCTCTTAAGTAAAAAAAACAACAATATTGATACCGCACAGAAACACAGAATAAATAAAATGTGTTTAAAAAAAAAAATTGCACTTAATAACTTAAGCATTTAGGCAAATGAAAACTTTTTCCGTCATAGCCTCTGCAGCGGTGTTCCATAGGGATGCAACAATACAGTTATGTCACAGTTCGGTACAATTTTTGATACGAGGGACACGATTTTTGATCCGATTCAATACATTTAATGCTAAAAAAATTAAAAAAAAAATTTTTTTATTTTTATTTATTTATTTATTTTTTTCTTCTAACGAGCAAAAATTAAATTGGCATCACATAAACATGCATTTTAGTGTTTAATATTTATGTGCTTACTTCTTACTGATCTGAAAAAAGTTTGTATAAAAGTGCTGAGAACAATCTTTACTGTTTGTAAAGTGAGGCAGGGCACACTGTTGACTGCTACAGCTCTCTTAGCAGCTAGGTTTACTACATGAATGAGCAAGACATCCTATTTGTGGTCCGAATCCATCTGTGTCACGTACTGAATTAACAATATTTGCAACATTATCTATAGTCACTGGTATGGATTGATTTGGCCTTCTTAACTTACATTCACTCATGACAGATTAGAATTCATCTATGTAGTATATGGACTACGTGTCCCATAATCACTCTGGGCTCACGTAGCCAATGGCATGGGACGTAGCACATCTAGTTTGCCATTTCATGATATCTAGTGTGTGGGCGCATTAAAAAAGTTAGCAAGCACCGCTGAGGTCACGTCTGCTCATTACTACACAACACCAGACTTTTATAAACAGGACGAGTTTGAAGCACAGCGCTCTTAATTTCACTCAGCTGTTTGGTGTCAAAGCGAGGTTGTTCGTAGCAGCCAAGTCGGTAACAATGTTTTGGCGGACTTCGTTGTAAATATCCGGCGTTGTGCCAAAAAATAGCCGGCCCGCGTAAAATGTCACTCCTGATGGGAGCTCCCACACGTCAACAACACCGGCGCGCCGTAGATGGTCCACAGTCACTCCGGAGCACTGACGCGGCCGGCATACGTTGAACAATAGGATATAATGGGAACGATTGGCTCCAGCGCTAGTTTTTGCCAGACCTGGAAGGAAGATGCATTTTGCGCAGTTGGTAACGAACTTTTAACAGCACGTCAGCCGCACGCGCGCACGCACGCACGTGCACGCGAGGCGATAAATCGCAGCGGGAAAATTACCGCCTTCATTTTAATTTATCGCGCGATAAATGGAATTATTGCATATTGCGACAGGCTTACTTGTAAGACACCAGATTGGTTAAAGGCTAGCCTCATGATGGGTTGGAACAAAATCCCGCACCCACTGCGGCCCTTTGTGGAATAGTTTGCCCACCCCTGCTTTAGGTCATGCCACAGCATTTCAATGGGATTCAAGTCTGGACTTTGACTTGGCCACTCCAGAATGTGTATTTTGTTCTTCTGAAACAATTCTGAAATTGATTTACTTCTGTGTTTTGGATCATTGTTGCAGCATCCATCCTCTTTTAGCTTCAACTGTCTGACAAATGGCCTCAGGTTTTCCTGCAAACATCCTGATAATAGTTTTTTTTCCTGAAAAAAAAAATCCTGATAAACTTTTGAATTCATTCTTTCATAATGATTGCAAGTTGTCCAGGCCATGATGTAGCAAAACAGCTCCAAATCTTGATGCTTCCTCCACCATGCTTCACGGTGAGGATGAGGATGAGCTGTTCCATTTTTGCTCCACACATGACATTGTATGTTACTCCAAAACAATTCAACTTTGGTCCACAAAATATTTTGCCAAAATGTCTGTGGAGTGTCCAAGTGCCCTTTTGCGAACAGGGGAATTTAATCCGCAGAACGGTTGGACTATCGCTGGAACAGTGGTGAGTCTGGAGTTCCAGGCAAGTGATTTTGTGCAGAAAGGTGAGAAATTCCAAAATGTTCAGATACCTTTTCATACCACTGTATGTGAAATAAGGCATCCTGACAGGACTGAAGTATCACATGACAACAAAAATTATCCTAACTATAATTCAGTTTTTTGAGGCACATTTCATAAGAACAATCTGAACAGAATACCTATTTGGACCACTCTCACTGAGGGGTTGACTTTGGAGGTGCCGCTGGAATAACACGATAAAATATAGCGCGGCAGATGTAAGAATTTTTTTTTCCAAGAGTGTGACGCCTGCAGGGGTACATGAAGTGTTGCTTAATTGAAACGACAGGAGCACATTCGACACCTCTCTACGGGGTACGAAGGTTTTGGCAGCAGACGCCGCCGGGTCCGAAGGCGACAAGGACATAGAGGAGCACGCGACGACTTCCTGCCTACGATTTGTTGTGTTGTATCGCGGTGTGTTATGTTGACTCACCTTTCGAGACAGCCTTCGCTTTATCTCCCGCTTCTCTTCGATTTCTTCTTGCTCATTGCGAGCTGCGGAGAAGGAAGAGCATTACTGTAGCTGTGCAATTACTCACGAGAGAAACCGACACACGCTCCGCATAATGCGGCCAATTAGAGAGAGAGCAATGCTAAACTAAGAGTGAATCTGCTTGTGTAGACTCAAATAGCTTTCATCATCGACTGTTTAATAACATTAGTGATGCACATCAAGGGAGCGCTGTTGCTTTGTTCTCTCAAGTTTTCCCTACGGTGAATGTTCATGATTGCATGATTAGCCAATTGGATTTAAACAGAAATCACTGATCATAAAAATGGATACATGTGTAAGCATGTTAGCATTTTTATGCATGTTTTGTACTGATACATTGGAGCAGCCATCCCAGTTTAAATGGGTCGGATGGATGTATATCACCCTCAATGCCAGCCAATAACTTAAAATAGTAACTGACTGATTACGAGGCAAGGCATCCTTGTTTGTTAAATCTATGAGTTTGATTTAACCTCATGCGTGAGAGTTATAGAGGAGGCTGTGATGCTTTGCTCATAAATTCTTGATTTTTTTTTTTCTTGTGTCGTCTTGTCTGCCGAGCCTTCGGGCCGAGCAGGAAGTGTTGGTAAATCACACTTTGATGTGAAAGTCACAGAGACCCCGGCAACAGAGCTGCGCCTCTCTGATATGGCTTTCGCGTGCGCCTCAGCTAAGAATGCAATCTTGCCGGGCCTGGGTTCCTTGGGGATTGCAGCTTGCCTTTCCCAACATTAAACGTCAAGTTGAGATGGAATAATGTGAAGGACAACGAGCTCGTTCACACAAGGCATTTTATCATTAAAATGGATAATTAAACAACTGATGAAATGAAAAGTATAAATGCTCACGTTTGAGGATGTTCCTCTGCTCCAGCTCTTCCGCTGTCGGCCTTTGACTCAAGCGCCTGGTGAGAAATGCACCAAAAAGTAACTGTTAGGACAATATTTAAAGTTTGGTACATTGGACATAGCAGATGTTCCATCAAACAGATGATGATGCAGAATTGCCTACAAGAACAGTCTACAAAAATATTTAGTCCTCTTCATAGAAACACATTTTCATAAAATGCATATTCTGAGGTTGCTTTAAATTTATAAGCTGTTGAAGTGACTAAATTTACCAAAAAACAGTCGCTGGAGATTCTTAATATAGCAACTGTGTCAGAGCCCTGCTGCTGTAGAGCAGTCAGCAGGCACTGGATTGATTGTCACCACCTCATTATGAATGAGAGCCATCTGGATGTACCAGCCCGGTATTGAAGTGTATCCTGACGATAGCCGCATCAGGAAAAAACAGCTGATTTTCTTAAAACCTTCAGACTCGCGACATACATCCAGATAGGCAAAAGAATTGACTTCACAAAGACACTTGAACAGAATCCTGAAATCCACAGATTTGTGCTTCTTTAGGGAACAAGAGGCTCTAGTAAAATCAGTCAGCCTCAAAATGCCTCCTTTCGAGACTGTTTATCAGGTAACTACCTGGGCTCGTTTTTTTCTGAACCCAACTAACTGTGGTGAAGTACATAAAATAATCAAGAATATGAAGAACTCAAACTCATCTGGAGCAGATGGAATATCCAATAAAATTCTGAAAAGCATCTCCAACATTATCACTGCACCTCTAACCCACTGCATCAATCTGTCTCTGCTCTCTGGAGTGGTGCCCCAAATCGCAAAAATTGCACGAATCATACCAATCTTTAAATCTGGGAATAAAAATGATCTGAGCAATTACCGGCCAATATCAATTCTGCCTACCCTCTCCAAGGTTTTAGAACGAGTAGTCCATAACAAACTCAATAATTATCTAGACAAACTAAACATCATTGTCCCATCACAATATGGATTCAGAAAAGAAAATACTACATATATGGCAATACTTGACTTAACAGAAAAAAGTCTATGATGCAATCGACAAAGGTGACTTTGGAGTTGGCATTTTTTTAGACCTATCCAAAGCATTTGACACCATTAACACTGAAATACTCATCAATAAACTGCAGCATTATGGGATTAGAGGCTTAGCACTAGACTGGTTCCGCAGTTATCTGTCTGGACGACATCAGTATGTCAACATTAACAATTCTAAATCATCATACAAAGTCATCAAACATGGAGTCCCCCAGGGCTCCATCTTAGGGCCGCTCCTCTTCAACCTGTACATTAATGATTTTGTTAACTCCACGTCCGTTTTACATAAGGTAATATTTGCTGATGATACAAATTTGTTTTTTTCCCATAAAAATCCAACTGCACTTGAGCAAATCATAAATAGTGAATTAAAGAAAATAGATACATGGTTAAAATGTAATAAACTATCTCTAAATATCAATAAAACAAATTACATTGTGTTTCGCTCCCATAAAAAACAAGCCACTAAACAAATCTGCCTAAACATAAACGGAGAAAACATTGAAAGGGTCGACTCTACAAAATTTTTGGGAGTCCATATTGATGAGTGCCTTAATTTTAGAAAACATATTGATGAAATTACACATAAACTGTCAAGATATGCTGCTCTTTTCTTTAAACTGAGACACTATCTCCCACTCTCTGCATTTCTCATTTTGTATAAATCTTTATTTGAACCACACTTACAATACTGTAATGTCATATGGTGCAACACATATCCAACTTATTTAAAAAAGCTTGAAATACTACAGAAAAAAGTTATACGTGCCCTAACATGGTCTGAGTTTAATGCTCCAACTAAAATAATTTTTCACCGCCACCACCTCCTGAGGCTTAAAGACCACAACTATTACCAAAATGCTTGTGTAATGTATAAGATTATCTATAGACTAAATTATAAATTAGGTGACCTCGTCCCAGTCTGTACTCCTCAACACACATACACTACCAGAAGAAAACATCAAATCACAGGAAAAAAACGAAGGCTAAAGTGTACAAGTTTTAGCATTGTGTGCAAAGGACCACAGATTTGGAATGAACTGGATGAAACACTTAAAATGTCACACTCCATCTCCATCTTTAAGAAAAAACTCAAAACTCATCTCCGAGCAATGTATATATAATATGCTGATTCTTTGAATAATACTACTGGTGTCTCTTATCAAATCCAATGTAACCAAAATTTTGAAATTGCCCACAGTTAATTGTGTGTGTGTGCATGTGTGTATGTGTGTTTTGTCTAACTGGGCCCCTGCTAAAAGCTTTGAATAGCTTCTTTGGAGTGTCCGATTCGCCCACCTTAACATGTGAACTGCTAGCGTATGATCATGTACTGTATTTGTTGATGTGCGAATAAACTGAAACTGAAACTGAAGAGTAGGCAAATATTAAGTCAAGATGTGCCATGCTGATCAACGCCTACGCAGCAATAATTGAATTGGCAAAACACTGCTGGCTAAAAGTATTCGCACCCCTGCAGTTCTGTCAGATAATGCTCAATTTCTCCCAGAAAATGATTGAAATTACAAATGCTTTGGTAGTAATATCTTCATTTATTTTGCCTGGAATGGAAAAACACAAAAGAGAATGGGAAAAAAATTGAATCATTATAATTTTACACAAAACTCCAAAAATTGGCCAGGCGAGTATTGGCATCCTTTCAAAAATCACGTGATGCTTCTCTAATTTGTGTTATTAACAGCAACTGGTATTTACCTTTGGCACATAACAGGTGGTGGCAGTAACTAAATCACACTTGCTGACAGTTAAAATGGATTAAAGTTGACTCAACCTCTGTCCTTTGTCCTTGTGTGTACCACATTGAGCATGGAGAAAAGAAAGAAGACCAAAGAACGGTTTAAGGACTTGAGAAGCAAAATTGTGAGGAAGCATGGGCAATCTCATGGCTACAAGTCCATCTCCAAAAAATTTAATGTTCCTGTGTCTACCTTGCGCAGTGTCATAAATAAGTGTAAAGCCCATGGCACTGTGACTAACCTCCCTACATGTGGACGGGAAAGAAAAATTGACGAGAGATTTCAATGAAAGAATATGCGGATGGTGGATAAAGAACCTCGCTGAACATCCAAACAAGTTGAAGCTGTCCTGCAGTCCAAGGGTAGCACAGTGGCAACCCGTACTGTCCGTCGACGTCTGAATTAAAAAGGGACTCTTTGGTAGGATACCCATGAAGACCCCACTTCTGACGCAGAGACATAAAAAAGTCAGGCTGGAGTTTGCCAAAGCTTACTTGAGAAAGCCAAAAACGTTATGGAAGAATGTTTTCTGGTCAGATGAGATAAAAGTACAACTTTTTGGGAAAACGCATCAACATGGAGTTTACAGGAAAAAAAAAAAAAAACAGGCCTTCAAAGAAAAGAACACTGTCACCACAGTCAAACATGGCGAAGGTTCCCTGATGTTTTGGGGTTGCTTTGCTATCTCTGGCACTGGACTGGTTGACCATGTGCATGGCATTATGAAGTCTGAAGACTACCAACAAATTTTGCAGCATAATGTAGGGCCCAGTGGGAGAAAACTGGGTCTCCCTCAGAGGTCATGGGTCTTCCAGCAGGACAATGACCCAAAACACACTTCAAAAAGCACTAGAAAATGGTATGAGAAAAAGCATTGCAGACGTCTAAAGTGGCCAGCAATGACTCCAGACCTGAATCCCATACAACACCTGTGGAGAAATCTGAAAATGGCAGTTTGGAGAAGGCACACTTCAAATCTCAGAGACCTGGAGCAGTTGGCCAAAGAAGAATGGTCTAAAATTCCAGCAGAGCATTGTCAGTAACTCATTGTTGGATAGCAGAAGCGGTTGTTTGCAGTTATTTCGTCTAAAGGTTGTGCTACCAAGTATTAGGCTGAGAGTGCCAATACTTTTGTCTGGCCCAGTTTTGGAGTTTTGTGTAAAATGATAATGATATTTTTTTTAAATTCTCTTTTGTGTTTGTTCATTGCAAGCAAAATAAATGCAGGCATGAAAATGGGTCAGGGGTTAAAAAAGTGAGAAGGGTGTGAAGGAAATATGTTCCAGTACACTGTACACCCCAACAAAATATTGAGCTCTGTCGACCCACACTGTGTTTCAGCAGGGCCGTGCAGAGACCGGTGGAGGGGTGGGTGCTCGTAGATCAAAAGGGGCACATGAACAAGTATTTACCGTAATACACCTTAAAACAACATAACTTCAATTTTAACCAGCTTTAGACAATAATTGGCTGCGACTGTGACATACTTTAATTGGGAGGGGGCAACAGTGAATAGAAATCAAAACTGTCATTCTGGCTGTGACTCAGTCAGTCTGCCTCTTTTCTTCCTTCAACCTCTGCATCAAAACTTCCTTCCTCAACTTGTTCATCTGAGAACAAATTACATCAGATGGTCACTGAGCCACCAACAGCACAGTTTTCTTAAAACTATTATTTCATTATTATCCATACTTAACAACTCTAGCACCTAATGATTAATAAAGCAATGACATAAAAATCTTATAGAAAAATAACATTGTGTTTATAATTGTATTTAATACCCGACTATCCTTGCAAACTTGTTCTTACCAGGTCTGCTATTCACCCAGCTGATGAGGTATCCACTGCCTTTAGCAGCCTCATCTAAGTCCTTTTTTTATCCCTCAATCTCCCTTCCCTACGACGCATGTCTATGTAATGAAATATAAATATTTAAAAAAAAAACAAAAAAACAGACTCCCCGGTGGCTTTTAGTTTTAAAGCTTTCTTAATTTCTTTCGCTCTCAATAACGATGGAGGTAGATTTGTGTTTTTATTATTGAATCAAAAAACAAAGTTACTTCTATCAAAAACAAAGTTGCTTCAATCAAAATACAGTATGTACTTTTAATCCCCAAAAAGTCACTTCAATAAAAAAAAAATTGTTTTTGATTGCAAAAATAAATTTGAGACAAAAAAGCATTTGAAAACTATTTTTCTTGATTGAAACAAATTTTTCCATTGAAGTAATGTTGTTTTGTGTTTTGGCCACATTTTGGCTAGGACATTTGTGTCTTTATTATTCAATCAAATAAGTTGCTTCAAACAAAAAAATATATATAAAAAGAAAAACTTTGCACATGTGCCAATCACAGTTTACCAAAGCCTGAGAGGGTTTGAGTAGACTCACTATGAAGATTTTAATAAAGGCAAGCATTTTCTAACTACTTTATTCTTGTTTAAAAATAATTCGGTGGGGCAGTAACATGTTTAAAACTTACCATAATTCTTACATTTTGAAGTGCTTGAAAATCATTTATAAATGATACTTTGGTGAAAAAAGTGAAAAAACATGTCTTATGTATGTATGTATATGTATTTTTTTTCCAATGTAAAATCTGAATAAATGCATTGAACACGCACAAAAAAACGGGCGGGGGGGGGGGGGGGGGGCGCTACTTCGCGGTTTTCACTTATTGCGGCGGGTTCTGGTCCCCATTAACCGCGAAAAACGAGGGATCACTGTATTTCTGAAAAGCTTTAAGAAGCAGGACTCATTCCCACCACTCGTCGGGCCGGTGTTGTGCCGACACCGGCCGACAGCTCAAATCCAAGCCGAAAATAACGCGTCTCCGGCGGACGACGGGAGCGATGTGAGGCGCCCCCTCCGTCCGAGAGCATGCCGCTTAATTTGACTCAACAGTGTGTTTCTTCGTTTATATTACCGCAAAATACACAAGCTTGACGCCAATTTAACGAGAGCTATTTTTTTTCATGGGAGATTTGGCTACCTCTGGCAGTGTTCAACGCAAGCTGCAACGAATGGCAGTAACTTTTTTATATCGCAAAATGTGAAAACGATTGAAACCATTACTCACCAAATTCAATCTGCTGGCAAATACAGGCAAGTGTGTATGCTGCGCGCTGGTCTGCCCCGGTGTGGATAAGGCCTGTTTTTTGTTTTCGCAGCTTTGCAATGCAACCAAAGGCTCTCCGAGCACTCCATGTACAGTAAGGAGTGCGCGCGTTTGGAATAATGGAACGCAGCTTGGACCGATGATTGGTTCTCGTCAGCGAAGCATCTAGAAGGATTTGCTGACTGTGTTCTTAAGTGCTCAGTTTACGTACTACGTTAATCACATGATGATAACAATAATAATTATTAAATAAAACCTCCCGACCCCCCCCCCCCAAATAATTTCTCCTCGGATCTACGCAATTCACGTAGGTCGCCCTTTTTGACTTCAAAACGGCGAATTTCGCCGAAAGGTGAGAGATTTTCATGCCTGTAAATGAAGATATTACTAACACTGCATTTGCAATTGCAATCATTTTCTGGGAGAAATTGAGCATTATCGGACAGAATTGCAGGGGTGCCATTACTTTTGGCCAGCACTGTATGTTTTGGGCTTCTTTTTTCCCTCATTTCTGATCCAATCCACCAAACAAGTTTAATAGCAGAATAAAATGTAAATATTTGGCACATTATGCTTATTTATACAAATGTTATCCCTATAGTGTCTTCCACTTTCTCAGGTCCTTAAAAGTAGAGGCAATAGCATTCTCATGATGAACTATTCTGCTTAAGCTAGCATTAAAGAGCTGACCTTCCAGGACACAATGCTGTGAAAGTGGTGGAAAGAGGGAGGAAAAGATTTTCTGGAAACATGACAAGAAAACAGGCAGGCCTTCTGGGAACATGCACCATATTCCAATCACAGAGGGGAACAGTGACTCGTGTGCCAGCATCTGCAGATGATAACCTTCCATTCCTCTCTTGCAGGCATATTTCTGACTTCTCCTGTCGTTGTAAATTACTGGTGTCGAGGTGGTTTTACGTGGTGCGGAGGAGTCGGGAAGAGATGCTGTATGGTGATTCAGTGTGATGTGTGTTAGCACCGGAGAGAAGATGAGAGAAGGAAAAAAATGAGCTAGTGACGTGTTGCCAAAATTAGGTCAGCACCATTTTAAGAGGCTCATTTCAGCAAGATAAAGAATTTATCCTTGTCGGATGTTGAAATGGAAACATAAAAGGGTATAAAGAAGTGCTTGAAAGGGGTTGTGACGGAAAAAAAGCCTCAGCTTTATAGTGGCTCTGTTGGACAGGAAATTGAAGTGTTGTCAGCCCAAATTAAGACAAGAGTGCTCACTTTGGCAGACAGGAAGAGTGAATGCTGTTTCCAAAATGTTGCCGTTGTTGACTTACAGTGTTATGATGCGCATCCAAGATCCAGAAGGAAAAAAATACTGTAAAGCCTGACACGATGCTATATGAATCACTACAGTTCCATTCTGAGACAGTATTCAGTCACGTTTGTAAAAGATCATTCTGAGCGAATATCCTAATCACATTTTAGAACCATAAGTTTTTAAAAAGTCGTTTTGGAATTATATTTAAATTTATAGTTTCTTTATATTGTTACTTGGGTTCCTGTTTATAATTATTCTTGTACATTCTGTCTTATGTCAATAAGGGCTGGAGCTTATAGATAATATTTTAGAATATAAAATATATAATATTTTAATATTTTAGTAATCGAGTATTCGACTGAAAATTCTATCGACTAATCGAGTAAACGTTAAAAGTAGGTAAAGAGCAATTATGGATATACATGAGAAAACAAAACATTTCACCTAATATTGAACCGCTTTCACACCATCAGTGTCTTTATTTTCGATGTACATTGTTGAAAACAGCCAACAATTGCATCTCAGATGTGATTGGAAAAAAACAACAAATTCACAGCTTTCACTTAAAAAAAAAAATCTAGATCTTATAAAAAAAAAAAACGTACGTCTTACCTAAAATTTATCTTTATGCTTGATAACACACATCACTTAAAAGTTAGGTTTTTTTCCCCTACGTTTCAATTGAATTTCCATTCGTGTCAAGCTATTTCTAAGATCTAGTTAAGGTTTAAATTAGTCTAAATTGTAAGTCCTGATAGGATTTTGAGTTTTTGCAGTGTTCAAAATAAATGGTAAATGCCTGCTGTATTGGATCACATTAGGCACCAGTGCTACTAAGTGTTTTATTCAGCAATGACTACTGAGCTAAAACAGAGTTAGCTTTACTATGTTTATGTTTTATTTTACACCCTCATCACTCTACAGCGCTTTGTTTTTACAGATTAAATAAAGCCTGTATGTAAGACACTTAGCCACGCATCGACAGTGATCATAATTAATAGAAACCTAGCTCTCAGCAGGGCTAACGTTATATTAGCAAGGTACAGAAACGTTAATCTTATTTATTAGCGCTGAGAAGTCTACTGCTTTAAGATGGCGGCTGTTTACTAACGCCGGCAAGTCTGTCATTTCACATCTAGTTCACACATCTACTAACGCTGCCGAGTCTGTCATGTCGCATCCAGTTCCTTATACATGTGATATCTATGAGACGCATCGGACGCTACCTGCTACCACCGTAGCATCACGCAGGTGTAGTTTGTAGAAACGTTGGCATAGTTTGTAGCGGCTGTCGGCTGCAATCAGGTATTCTTGCTTCTTCCTCTGCAGACGTGACGTCAGCACGTTGTCCCGCTTTAAAAGTAGTCTGGGCAAAACGTGCTGCTATGAGCTGGCAAAAATTAAACGATTTCTCGAGGCAAATAAAATTACTCGGATCAATTTTTAAACTCGAGTTACTCGAGTATTCGTTTCAGCTCTAATGTCAATATATATTTCCTTTTTGGTCATAGGAATTCCGCAAAAACACAATTCCCTGGCGGCCATTAACGGCAATAGATGCTAAATCCGCTTTGACTGGTTGGGCTGACAGTGTCTCTCCCAGTAAAAATGGACTGGATGTCTATCCCTGTCAACGACACTGGAGCATGATCATTCACTGCCCGCACTCCCTGTTCAAATGGAGTGGACATCTCCTGCTGTCAATGACACTGCCCGTTTCCTTTCAACAAATAACACAGTTACCTGCCCAACACTGACATCAACCACAGTTATGCCTCACCTGGTGAGTTTTGTGCCAATCTGCTGCCTCGACTCCAGCCTTTCCTCATCTGTCTGCACTGGCAGGATATTTTTCTCCTCCAGCTCCCTCTTAGATGGACGGTTGCTCAGTTTGATGGCCAGCGAGTCTTTGCGGAGCACCTTCTGAGCAAGCGTGCCTGAAATTACAAATTGCAAGGCCTCAGGTGTGAATACAAATGTACTTTAGAAGGTATTGCCAAAAGTAACGAAGGATAGAAAAGGCTTACTACTACAGCACTAAATAATGTATGTGTAAATAACATGAAGGGCACAGAGTGCTTTAAATATTTTACGAAGGTTTTCAAAGTGTTGAATTGTTTTCACTCCTCCAAATGACACAGAAGGTCTTGTTGTAAAGGTTTTTTTCATTACCATATTATTTCAAAAGGTGGCCTCCACTGTCTTAGACACCAGATCTCAATTGATCTCTGGCTGCAGAAACCAAAAAATACCTCTCCCCGAATTTAATGTGTGTGCTTTTTTTCACCCCTCAGGAAAACAACCACGTAACTGTAAATATCTTTCTCTGACTTATGCACACATTTCCCCCCTCTCTCACACAAACACAAAAACTATCTTTGAGACACAATCTTTCCTTCAATGTCACATACACACCCTCCAACACGCGCACTCACAGTGAAAACTAGTAAATTCACACATCCAAATGTGATTTGGGATTTTTTGTCATCATAACCTTCAAAAAATAAAGATGAACTCAGGTGAAAAACACCAAATATGTCACCAAATACACAAGAGGCTCTGCACACTTGAGCAGTTATTGCCAAGATGAGCAGAACAATTTGTGCCTGCGGGCGACGGCACAGTTGTGGACACATTTATAAGATGAATTTTAGTTTTCTGCATTTAAGGTCAAAGCACAAATGTATTTTGAGAGTTAGCAGGTCATTCTAAAAGTCTTGACAGCCTGGATTATTGAAGCAAAATGTGATAAAACTACATTTTCTACGATGGAACAACTGGTAATTCTGCTATAGGTACATACTGTATCGCCACATGACAAAACAGCACCTCAGATATAAATGGCGGAAAACAGACACAAGGCTGTACAAGCAGTTTCTGCTCTTGCCCCCCTCTTTTAAAATAAAATGCTGTATTTTAAGACAAAAGAACTGTTGTGTTTGATAGAACAATATTTCTATATGCTTCCATAGCAGTTTCATGGCGCAATATGCCCCCGGAACTATTTTAAAATTGTCCGTTTCAGAGACATTTTCCCCGATATTTTAGATTTAATTCATTAATCCAAACAAAGAAAAATTGAAAAAAAATTCAAAAGGCTAAATATCCGAAAATCTTAACCACTCATTTTTGTCTATGACTTCCACGTCGCGCCCCTTGCGAAATGAACATGTTTCAACCATAAAATCCAAGCAAAGTCCGGCCATGGCCATTCACAGCTGTGCCTTTACACTTGGTGATACATGTTTCTGGATCGAAACAAGGTAAGTACTAAGGATGCAACAATACTCGGTTTAATATCGAACCGTTCGATACGCCGTCTTTGATTCAATACGCAAAAACATTCGATGCAAATGAAAAGCTCTCAAAATTATTTTCCGAATTTTTTTTGTCGTCTCTCTCACTAAAATGTCCGGCGCAGCTTTGCCTTGAAAAAACAAACTCTGCTGCTTGCAGCCCCCCTCCTCCACTCCTCCCCCAAACTGCACGAAAAGCTGTGGCGCACGCGAATCCTTGCTCGTGAGGAAAGTCAGAAACTTAAGAAGGCGGCTTGCCGGCTTCAATATCGTACAGATCTGTTGTTTTGGCAGCATTTTGGGTGTGCTGATATGCTATCCCCACTCATACATATTAAACAGAGACTGTCTTTTCGGATACATACAAGAAAGACCGTCAATATATTATTGCCGACTTGACTGCTACGAATAACCTCGCTTTGACAACAGGCAAGTTAAGACCGTGGGTCACAGAGACTTAATTGAGGGTTACATGATGAACATTTATTGGCAAATTAAGAGCACTGTACTTCCAACTCATCCGTTTTATGAAAGTTGATTGGCAAATGATAGTGTTGTGCAGTAATGAGCAGACATGACTTCTGTGGCATTTGTTAACTTTTTTTAATGCCTGACAACACTCGCGCGCACACAGTAGATATCATCAAATACCAACCCAGATGTGCTACGTTACATCCGCCCCAAGTCCCATGCCATTGGCTGCGTCAGCCCAGAGGGATCGTGTGACGCGTAGTCCATATACTACATTGATGAATTAAAAACCACCATGACTGAATGGAAGTTAAGCAGGCCAAATCAATCCATACAAGTGACTATACACTCAACGGCCACTTTATCAGGTGCACCTGTCCAACTGCTCTTTAACACTTAATTTCTAATCAGCCAATCACATGGCGGCAACTCAGTGCATTTAGGCATGTAGACATGGTTTAAGATAATCTCCTGCAGTTCAAACAGAGCATCAGTATGGGGAAGAAAGGTGATTTGAGTGACTTTGAACGTGGCATGGTTGTTGGTGCCAGAAGGGCTGGTCTGAGTATTTCAGAAACTGCTGATCTACTGCGATTTTCACGCACAACCATCTCTAGGGTTTACAGAGAATGGTCCGAAAAAGAAAAAAAATATCCAGTGAGTGGCAGTTCTGTGGGCGGAAATGCCTTGTTGATGCCAGAGGTCAGAGGAGAATGGCCAGACTGGTTCGAGCTGATAGAAAGGGAACAGTGACTCAAATAACCACTCGTTACAACCAAGGTAGGCAGAAGAGCATCTCTGAACGCACAGTACGTTGAACTTTGAGGCAGATGGGCTACAGCTGCAGAAGACTATGCCGGGTGCCACTCCTTTCAGCAAATAACAGGAAACTGAGGCTACAATTTGCACAAGCTCATCGAAATTTGGACAATAGAAGATTGGAAAAACGTTGCCTGGTCTGATGAGTCTCCATTTCTGCTGCGACATTCGGATGGTAGGGTCAGAATTTGGCGTCAACAACATGAAAGTAGGGATCCATCCTGCCTTGTATCAACGGTTCAGGCTTGTGGTGGTGGTGTAATGGTGTGGGGAATATTTTCTTGGCACTCTTTGGGCCCCTTGGTACCAATTGAGCATCGTTGGAACGCCACAGCCTACCTGAGTATAGACCCTACTCACCTACGTCACAAAATGACGTGTCGCTGTATCCAGCCGCCATATTGTCCGTATTTTTTAGACCTATTCTCACTGTTTTCAATTAGTCGTGCAAGTTATAGAGCAATTCATGGAAGCCCCGGTGTTATCTGACGCTGTAAACTCATTGGATGCGTTGTATAAAAGGCGTTATGTGGAAAAGCTTCAGTTTATCCATTCGCCAGATCCATATTTGATGCTTAAATCGATGTTTTTCGACCCGCTGTCTTCGCCGTCTTTGCCTGACATCTGCTATCCTGATATTTACAACTATCTTGTCCACACAAAATCAGCCTATTCTCACGAAAGTTTGAAAAACTAAGAGCTTGGAGGCTTATAAATACTTCGTTGCTGGTTGGGTGAAACAGGTCCTCGTCCACGAAAATTCGGCAGGAATCTATCTTGTGCTCCGGAAGGTGAGTTACGAAATTTTCAATTCAAAATCTTTTGTTCTTGCTAACATCCACTGTCAAGTCTAATGTATTTCATGTCATTTGTCAATGGAGCTAGGGCTTTTAATGTTTATATGGTTTAGCGATAGCACTCTCACTACATACATATATAATATGTAATAAATATGAAGTGCGATAGCACTACTCCAGATTGTCCCTAGTTGAATTTATTTTTTGGCTTTTGACCTCAATAGTGAAATTGTAAATTAATTGTATGACAACTGTATTATTATCCCCTTATAATTATATATTTCAGGTAGTTCATTCACAACGTCTGAGTGTATGTTGTCGGCGATTAGCCTAGCACTGATCTTAATTGTGGTTGTCAGCCCAAAACCCTCTAAATATATATTAAATGGATCTTACCAGATATAAAATGACTACTACATAATCTGTGGTAGTCGTTTGGAGCCCAGTTTTCTCGTCCAATTGCAGCAGTCAATCTCGCTCTCCTCTCCGGGTCTCTCGGAATATGGTAAAACTTCAAGTCTCTCCGTCTATCTTCTCTGTTTTTGCAATCGACCGCCACACACAACTTCACCATTTTGATTATTAATGTTAACGAGCAGAAAAACACGCCATAATAGGAGGAATTTACGAAGCGCTAATGCATTAACATGACGAGTAGACGGACAACATGGCGCGGGGGCGTGGCTGTGACATCACGTGAGTAGGGTCTATTGTTGCTGACCATGTCCATCCCTTTATGACCACAACGTACCCAACTTCTGATGGTTACTTTCAGCAGGATAATGTGCCATGTCATAAAGCTGGAATCAGGTCAGACTGGTGTCTTGAACATGACAATGAGTTCACTGTACTCAAAGGGCCTCCACAGTCATCAGATCTCAATCCAATAGAGCATCTTTGGGTTGTGGGGGAACGGGAGATTCACATCATGGATGTGCAGCCGACAAATCGGCACTGTGTGATGCCATCATGTCAATATGGACCAAACTCTCTGAGGAATGCTTCCAGCACCTTGTTGAATATATGCCACGAAGAATTGAGGCAGTTCTGAAGGCAAAAGGGGGGACAAACCCGTTACTAGCATGGTGTACCTAATAAAGTGGTCGGTGAGTGTATATAATGCTGCAAATATTGTTAATTCAGTACGTAACACAGATGGACTTGGACAACAAATAGGATGTTTTTCTCATGTGGTAAACACACCTGCTAAGAGAGTAATAGCAGTCAACAGTGTGCTCACTTTACAACCAGTCAAGATTGTTCTCAGCACTTCTATACAAAATTTCTTCAGATCAGTAAGAAGTAAGCAGATAAATATTATGCACTATGATGCATATTTATATGATGGCATTGCTATTTTTGCTCATTAGCAAAAAAAAAAAAAAAACACATTTAAAAATAAATAAATAAAAACACTTGTATTTTTTCTTTAAGAGCATTAAATGTACTGGATCTAATTGAAAATCGTGTCCCTCATACCAAAAATCAGCACCGAACCGTGACTTAACTGTATCGTTGCATCCCTGGTAAGTACGCAATAATATCTCGTTAAAAATCAGTGTGTCTTTAATGTTGCTCGCACCGCAAGTTATCAGAAATGTGGCGCAAGCCACAAAAAAGATGTACATTGCAGTCGAACGCTAGCGCGAGGATTATGAACACAACTAACTGACTAGCGTGCTATCCATTATATTTTCGACCCGTGTTGCCGTTTGGCTTGCTTATTATGGGGATCATATCGATGTATTAGACACTTTACATTCACATTCTTGAATCACAATTGAAAAAATATTTTAAAAGCCCACTTGCAAAAGTTCAAAAATTAAAACGTTATGGTATTGAAAATTAGCCCATAAAATCACCCAGGAAATGTTTTGATTGCACGGATTAAAACCAAGCCAAATCCTAAAATGGCTGCAGTAAATTTTACCATTAACTTTACAGGTAACTCCCAGTTTAGTTATGTTTATTTACAAAATACTAAATGAAATATCCCCAGCAGTAGAGTGGTACAAAAAAAAATCCCTAAATGATCATTAGGAGGACCAGAATAAATACATTAGAATAAAGGATAGCTTATGAGGCCTTTTGAAAGGCAAGCAGGTCTTTTAATGTTCGGCTTTTTCTACAACTTTATTAATTTTGAATTTCTGCAAAAATGCTTCTATCAATTTTAATCATATTTCAAAGATTTTTACAATTTTGGAAAACTTCTCAATAGTACGTACAATAAATACAACTGAAAAGTTCATGTTTCAAGTTTTGAACCAGGTGCATACTTTTGGTGGAATTGCCTAAATATGGTTATGTCTCTCTCTGCAGTACACCATACACTAGCAGTAAGAACAAAGTCACTCTTTTTCCTTCGTCAATCACTTTTCATGTGTACCCATTCTCTACTCACTGGTAAATATGGAGTCGTCATCTTCTTCATCGTCATCGTTGTCGACGTCGTCCTCGTCCTTGTACATGCTAGGCAGATCCTCGTAGTCTGACTCGTTGGGCATGTTTTCCTTGTCATCCTCGTAGTCGATGATAACTGACGGTACTTCTCTTCTGTCCAGAGGAGCGCACTGATTGCCTACGTGCAACAAAGAGCTAGAAGAGAAGGCAATTGAGAAGTAAATGCATGAGTTGCATTTTCGTTACAATTTGAAACAGTTCCAGTGTGGGTCAATAAAAGAGGAATTGCAGCACATTTTCCTTGGCTTGTATTAACATATTTCCAGCCATTGCATTCCATGTACTTCTGATATGTCCCATTGATTAATCACTTTCTTCTCATCAGAGCTTCTTATGACGACCCCCCCCCCCCCCCCATTACGTAACCACATCCAGCTTTCAGACTAATTGTACGTAGTGTCATGACCATACTTTACATCCTTATATCCCTGCCCAAATGGCTTTTGGCGACTACAAGACGGCAGCGTAGGAGCTTACTAAGATCCAATCAGATATCCTGTCCCTTTTCTGCAAACAGGAAGATAGTAAGGAGCTCTTGTAAAGGAGCAGCTGATCACGTTATGTCAGGCCAACTTGCTGGCGGAAACGCCTACGCTGCGAGCTGCCATGCCCACACAAACACACACCGAGTTCAAATAAATTAGGCCATGTTGCACTGTGTTCTCGGTGTTGAATTTGGACTGGGCGACCATGTTAATACAAGGGTGTATTTGGTAATAGCAGGTGACTTCAAAGACACACACAAGTAGACACCTAATAAACAGCATGTGCTTTGCTAATTAAAGTGAAGTCATGCTCTGATTAGAGTTAATTCAAGTGATAAGGAAAACACAGCATGAAGGCTGGATAAACACTGCATGGTGTGACACAATTGGGATACGCATCATGGTGTGAAGAAATGCATGGAATGAATTAATATCGTGCCAGAATCAGGCCTCGGTCAATAATTAATCAATATCAGATGGATCAACTACCACTTTTATGAATCAAACTTAAAACTGTCCAAATCTTCTTATATTCATTAGTGCTGCAAATTACACATTTAAAAAAAAAAACGATATGTAATTGATCAAGAAACGGTTTGACAACCACTTGGATAATCACATAATACTGTATGTCTAAATTTCTAAATGTCTAACTTAAAATTTGGCAATCCTCCTCTTTCTACCTCTTGATAGTAAATATTTATCTGGATTCTGTGGGGGATTCTTTTTTTTTTTTTTTAATGAATCCAAATAAGACATTTTCAAAAAATCTGCTTTTGTATTGGGTAATGCTACAGACTAAACCAGTAAATGAATCATAATCACCCTATGGTATGAAAAAAAAATAAAAGTCAATCAATCTATTTTTAATAAAGATCATTTGCAGCCATAGTATGAATAATCTGCAATTAACATGTACTGTCGATGAACCTGAAGCGGCGTCAGTTGTTTTTCTTATACAATTGTAGCCTTTTAAATGAATATCAAGAGCCAAAAACTTTCAAAAAGGTTAGCAAGTATACAATATTACTCCTACTCATGTGATATTCCGTTTTGTTTTTTTTATTTTTTATTTTTTATTTTATTTTTTATTTGGATTGCATTAGGGCTGCAGCTATCGATTATTTTAGTAGTCGATTAATCAATGAACTCCTTAGTTCGAATAATCAAGTAATCAGACAAGGAACATAAAATATTAAAATACTTGAGCTGAGCTTCAAACAGTATGAAAAAAAAAAAAAAGATCTACATAAAACAAAAGAACAATTGGCTAACTTACATAGCAAAAGTCCGCTAGCTTAAATGCAATAAAAATGCTCATGTTTTTTTTACCATGCTCCAAACAAATGGTTCAAACACATATGCCCACAAAAATTGGCTAAATATACCTATGAACTAAATTACAAATGCATTTAAAAAAAAAACAAAAAAACATGAGGCCAAACAAAAACTTAGCTTATGTTGGTCTTAACAGGGAGCAGCTGGATTCAGCCATGTGAAATGAGGCAGACTAAAGGGCAGTGTATCCACCCAAATCAATACAACTAAATGCAAACATTTTCAAAACAAACCATTACAACACCACTTTAATTAAACTAATACTAGAAGCAGCAAAATTTAATCCGAATCTTTCTTTCTTATCGAATACTCGAGTTAATCGATTAATCGTTGCAGCACTATATTGCATTTAATGGTGTTATACTTTTATAGCTCCTTTCCACCATCAAGGCACTCAAAGCGCTTTACACTACATTGCCATTACGTACTGGTGACGCAGCACCAGGAGCAACGTGGGGTTCAGCATCTTGCTCAAGGATACTTAGACGAGCTCATCAGGGAGGAGAATCGAACGCACAACCTCTGGGTTGTGGGACAACTACTCTACCACTGAGCCACGCCACTCCAATTATTAACAACATACCAAATCAACAAAGATATTTTTTTAGGTTTTCCATTTTCCACTGAGGAAATTCTACAATGCATTTCAATGTTTAGCAGATAGGTCGGTGGCATGAACAATTCAATTATTGAGTCTAAGAAATACTTGATAATAATAGTCCTATTTTGAATTGGATTCAAAGAATAATATCAAAACCTTGATCCATAATCCCTCCCTCAGCTTTAGTGACCCCAACGACTGACCTCTCAAACCTCTGCATGGACAACGCCAGGGTTTTGTTGAGCTCCTCGATGATGCGGCTAGGCGCGTGCAAGCTGCCGTACTGGAGTTGCAAAGGATGCCCGTGGTTCTGGTGGAGAGTGGACAGAGCGGCGAGCTGGGAGGGCAGTAGGGCCCCGTGGTGGCCCGGCATCACTTGGGTAGCCCCACACTTTTGGGATAGAGCGCTGAGGGAGTTGGGGGACGGGGACGTGGTGCCGTCCAGTCCCCCAGGAGGCACGCAAATCATCACTTTCTTCGGCGGGAGTGGCGGGGAGTGTTTAGCCCCAGGCATGCAGGGCAATTTCACTGGCTGGCAAGAGTCTGGAAAAGACAACAAATTAGGACTTTCCCTTATTTGAATTGCACTTTTGTTTTTTTCAGACAGACGAACAAAGCTCACGAAGCTCAGACACACAGTGATGGAATTAGGTCAGCCTAATGCCACTTTGCGCTGACTGACAGATTGACAATGACAGTCAGGGCTGACCACAGGAGAATTGAATACAACCACAAAACTTCACATGTGGCTCTCAACCAAAGTAGAACAAAACAAATTTCGGAATTCTAAACGGTGCATGATAAACTGGCTTGGGCAACGGCAACTCTGAAATCATTCATAGCCATTGATTCCCACAGGTAATGACAATATAGAAAGGGACTGTGCAATCATTTTGATTATTTGTTTCTAAATACATTAAATATCTTTGAATATAAATGCTGAAAACGCATGCACTGGTTGAGAACAACTGAGTGCTAAATCTCCGAGTTAGAGCAAGAAACTTCTCTTCTCCTCATTCGACAGGGTTTTTGGGCAGGCCTGAGAAGGGACAAAGGTGACGTCACCTAGTGCTCTTGCTTTCTAGCCCGCCATACCACGAAAGACTAAGTGCAGTCAGTGGCTATTTGGCACAATTGCGACTTCAATTACTTTACTTTACCATTAAGTGGTATGAAAAATTATCTGAACCTATTGGAATTTCTCACATTTTTGCATAAAATCCCCATCAAATGTGATCTGATCTTTGTAAAAATCACACATGAAAATACAGCGTCTGCCTCAACTAAAACCACCCAAACATTTATAGGTTTTCACATTTGAATGAAGATAGCATCCAAACAATGACAGATCGGGGGAAAAAATAAGTAAGTGGACCCTCTGCCTAAGGAGACTTAAAAAGCAATTGAAACCAATTTTACCAAACAATTTAAGTCAGGTGTGTGCCCAATCACTGATTAGTGGTTTAAAGCTGCCATGCCCACTATATACACACACCTGGTAAGAATTGTCTTGATGAGAACCATTGTCTGATGTGCATCATGGCTCGGTCAAAAGAGCTGTCTGAAGACCTGTGATCAAGGATTATTGATTTCTATAAAGCTGGGAAAGGATGCAAAACCATCTCTAAAAAAGTAGATGTTCATCAATCGACAGTTAGAGAAGTTGTCTACTAATGGAGAGAGTTTGGCACTGTTGCTTCCCTCCTAAGGGGTGTCCGTCCACCAAAGATGACGCCAAGAGTTCAGAGCAGAATACTCAGATGTAAAAAAGAACCCAAGAGTGTCTGCTAAAGACTTACAGAAATCACTGGTACAGTCCATTACCTCTATGCACACATCAACTATATGTAAAACTGTTGCCAAGAATGGTGTTCATGGGAGGACTCCACGGAGGAAGCCACTGCTGTCTAAAAAAACATTGTTGCTCGTTTAATGTTCGCAAACAGGCACTTGGACACTCCACAGAAAATTTGGCAAAACATTTTGTGGACAGATGAAACCAAAGTTGAATTGTTTCAGAGTAAAACCCAACGTCATGTGTTGAAGAAAAATGGAACGCCAACATCAACACCTCATCCCCCACGAAGCATGGTGAAGGGAGCATCATGATTTGGGGCTGTTTTGCTACCTCATGGCCTGGACAACTCGCAATCATTAATGGAAGAATGAATTCAAAAGTTTATCAGGATGTTTTGCAGGAAAAGCTGAGGCCGTCTGTCAGACAGTTGAAGCTAAAAAGAGGATGGATGCTGCAACAAGACAATGATCCAAAACACAAGTAAATCAATTTCGGAATGGTTTCAGCAGAACAAAATATACGGTCTGGAGTGGCCAAGTCAAAGTCCAGACTTGAGATGCTGTGACATGACCTAAAGACAGCGATGCCAGACATCCCAGGAATCTGACTGAACAGCTAACTACTGCCTGTAGTTAGCTGGGATAAGCTCCAGCACCCTCGAATGAATGAATTATGTTCTATGTAGACAGTTAGAATGCTGACCTGTGCTATGGTTTGGGATGCGGGAAAAAGGTTTGGGAGGGAGAGCTGGCGGCTGCTTGTGGTACAGTGGCGGTTTGGCAGAGTTGTCCTGAAGATCGCCTGGATATGTGGCAGATTTCTTGGGGGCGAGGAGCAAGGATGACTTAACGGGTGGCTCTTGAGTGCAGACGCCGCCATCCATCGTGGATCGAAACTCACCCGTTGCTGAGCAGACAGAGGAGAGGAGGGGGACGTTAGTAATTAAAAATTGTTTCGAAAAGTAAAAATTAATCATGCATATCGGTGTTGTAGTTGCTGTAGTTTCTATACTGGAATTTGCAAATCTCTGACATTTTCACTCCAGTTGCACGTTGGTTTGGTTTTTCCTTAGGATGAAAAGTAGCACGGCGATAACTGCTTGACATGTCATGCACTGATTACATGAGATCAAGCAAGAAGAGACAAGGTGCTGTGTTCACAGTTCCATATTATTGTCATTAAATTGCATCGGTGCGTTACATGTTAGAACTCGATACTGATGCAAGTATTTTAGTGCTGTATCGGTGCCCCTTCTAAATACCTAATATCTATTGTTGTCCGAAATTATCGGGTAGCCGATGATATTGGCCGATAAAAGCATTTTAAAATGATATCAGACAATATCGACATCGCTTTTTCATTATCAGTTTTGGGCCAATGTGCATATGGCAATGCTGTCATGTCCACTTATTGCCTGCCTGTGTTTCTGGTGTTTTGGTTTAATTACTTTTGAACAGTTCCAGCACATTCTGCTGACGTAATCATATATCGACACGAGCCCGTTGCGAAAAGAGAGCGCTAAATGGACGAGCTAAGGTCTGCAACCAGTGTACCATGGCAGGTCCTGCCATGTCACCACGTTGTTTGTGCCTTATACAAGCATTGCTTGTAAGTTAAATTCTTCCTTTGTTTTATGTTCATGGGCGTTGTGTAGTATACTGGACATGTTTATGTTTCGTTTTGTTTGCATTTGTAGTGAAATGTGGTTACATTATTTCATTGCTTGCAAGCAGTACTACCAGTTGCTATTTAAATTGATACATGGTGTATACTTGGCTTTTTTTGTTGGTTTTAGTTTTACAAAAAACTATCAGAGTGCTTGTCAATAGAAAGATGACCACAGTAAAGCCATTTTAACTTTAATCCAGCGTCCGACTTCTGATTTGCCTGATTTGTTTGCTATTTAATGATTTGTGAACCCACACACATTGAAGACTGAATAATTACCTTATTGGCACTTTGCACCCGAGCCAAAAAACTGTTTGCACCATTATAATTTCAGCAATAAATATAGTGGTGCAATATAGACACTTTTCCCATAACTTCAGTTGAAGTTGCGATCCTATTTTTCACAGAGTATTTATTTGGACAACCTTGTAGTTGGTACATTTATAATTATTAAAGCATACAGTGGGGCATCACAATACAATTAGCCATAATACGTTAAGTCCACAACCACATATACCGGTATCGGTTTGATATTGGTATCGGATTTTTGGAGCTTGACAAAATCAGGATATCGGTTAAAAAGTCATTATCGGCCAACTCTACAAATATCGGTACAAAAGTAATCAAAATATTATCCTTAGGAAAAAAAATATCACATGTGCTTGCCACTTTATTTACATTTATCACATTATTTTTCTAAAATTAGACATTTGAATCCTTCTTAAAATACTTAAGCCACTAAACTTGAGATGAATTTTTTACCCTCAAAAATATTGCATCATTCTTCTTTTTCAGTGTCTGTAGCATTACAGGAATATCTATTAATGCACAAGTCTATTATTTAAATATGCCATCTTTGGTGATGAAGAAATCCACACAATAAAATACATACTGTGTGTGTTCACTTCTCTTTCGCGTTATTCACTGCCGGTGGCTGAAGTCAAAATTTTTTTACTCATGTCCTGATGCATTAAGTCCCCGACCACAAAGTGCCTTTAATTTTACACTCTGCTTTGAATTTGGGCCGTCCGAGGCACATCCCATCAAGAACAAAGCATTTGTACAATCTACCCCAAAAATTATATAATGTAAGATCGTCTCAGTGAGAGAGTCTTGAAGTGCACTTGAGAGACTACTGATTAATGAAGAGATGGGGAAATCATACGGTAGCTAGCTGCTGAAGCGCTTTCATCTTACAGGCATCATTTGAGAGAAAAAGTACTTTGACATTATGGTTATATGATATGATATTGTATGAGGCAACTCACCTTTCTCAAAGATTTCCTTTAACACTCCCCTCTTGATCAGTTCATCTCGACTCTGTCGCACAGACATCTTCCTTTCCAACGCTGGGTGAGTGGGGGAGGAAAGACAAATTATCAAACATCCATTTTCTTTTAGAATGTACTTTCCACAATATATATTTAAATAACCTATAGCGACCAAAGGGCGGTACTTCACTAACAATTTCTCTTGCTGTATCTTTTGCTCAAGACAATAAAACTGCTAGAATACGGAGCAGAGCACCCCCATCACCCCAATCAAAAACTTAACTCACGACTACATAAAAAGCCATGAACTTGACAGCAAACACCCGTTTTCCATTATCTTACCAAACTTTTTTTCTTGGTTTAATAGTCCAACTGCTGAAAAGCTCTCAATAATTCATCATATCGTGGTTAGTAGAGGCGTGCGAAATTTCCGATTCTTGCATTATTCGCGATTCGGCCGTGGAAGATTCGAGAAAGATTCACAAACATCCAAATTCCGATTATTGAATTTTACCAGGTAAAGCAGAAATAAAACACAGTCAGCGCGGTCTTCAGGATGCAATGAGGAACGGACCGAGAGTAAATATGTTCAACTCATGCCGCTAGATAAAAAAAAATAATAATAATGAATGAATGAATGAATGAATAATAATAATACCTGTCTGCGGCCGACAGCCGCTACAAACAGCGCCCAGTTGCTAGTTGCTACAAACATACTGCAACATACAGCTATGGTAGCTATCACATACAGTGGGGCAAATAAGCATTTAGTCAACCACCAATTGTGCAAGTTCTCCTACTTGAAAAGATTAGAGAGGCCTGTAATTGTCAGCATGGGTAAACCTTAACCATGAGAGACAGAATGTGGAAAAAAAAACAGAAAATCACAGTTTGATTTTTAAAGAGTTTATTTCCAAATTAGAGTGGAAAATAAGTATTTGGTCACCTACAAACAAGCAAGATTTCTGGCTGTCAGAGGTCTAACTTCTTCTAACGAGGTCTAACGAGGCTCCCCTCGTTACCTGTATTAATGGCACCTGTTTTAACTCAATATTGGTATAAAAGACACCTGTCCATAACAACAGTCAGTCACACTCCAAACTCCACTATGGCCAAGACCAAAGAACTGTCGAAGGACACCAGAGACAAAATTGTAGACCTGCACCAGGCTGGGAAGACTGAATCTGCAATAGGTAAAACGCTTGGTGTAAAGAAGTCAACTTGGGAGCAATTATTAGAAAATGGAAGACCTACAAGACCGCTGATAATCTCCCTGGATCTGGGGCTCCATGCAAGATCTCACCCCGTGGCGTCAAAATGATAACAAGAACGGTGAGCAAAAATCCCAGAACCACACGGGGGGACCTAGTGAATGACCCACAGAGAGCTGGGACCACAGTAACAAAGGCTACTCTCAGTAACACAATGCGCCGCCAAGGACTCAAATCCTGCACTGCCAGACGTGTCCCCCTGCTAAAGAAAGTACACGTCCAGGCCCATCTCCGGTTCGCTAGAGAGCATTTGGATGATCCAGAAGAGGACTGGGAGAACGTGTTATGGTCAGATGAAACCAAAATAGAACTTTTTGGTAGAAACACAGGTCCTCATGTTTGGAGGAGAAAGAATACTGAATTGCATCCGAAGAACACCATATCCACTGTGAAGCATGCAGGTGGAAACATCATGCTTTGGGGCTGTTTTTCTGCAAAGGGACCAGGACGATTGATCCGTGTAAAGGAAAAAATAAATGGGGCCATCTGTCAAGATTTTGAGTGAAAATCTCCTTCCATCAGCAAGTGTACTGAAGATGAGACATGGCTGGGTCTTTCAGCATGACAATGATCCCAAACACTAAGCCAGGGCAACGAAGGAGTGCCTTCGTAAGAAGCATTTCAAGGTCCTGGAGTGGCCTAGCCAGTCTCCAGATCTCAACCCCATAGAAAATCTGTGGAGGGAGTTGAAAGTTTGTGTTCCCCAACGACGGGCCCAAAACATCACATCACATCAGAAATAGGCCAAAATACCAACAACAGTGTCTGAAAAGCTTGTGAAGACTTACAGAAAACATTTGGCCTCAGTTATTGCCAACAAAGGGCACATAACAAAGTATTGAGATTAACTTTTGGTATTGACCAAATACTTATTTTCCACCATGATTTGCAAATAAATTCTTTAAAAATCAAACAATGTGATTTTCTGGGGGTTCTTTCCACATTCTGCCTCTCATGGTTGAGGTTTACTTATCCATGTTGACAATTACAGGCCTCTCTAATATTTTCAAGTGGGAGAACTTGCACAATTAGTGGTTGACGAAATACTTGTTTGCCCCACTGATATATTTTTATCTAAAATACCCTTAAATCGGCAAAATCTTGACTTGAATCCATCTTTAAATGATGAAACGGTTTTAAAACTTTGACATGTCGAAAGTGGACAGAAGGAAAATTATGGAATAAAAGGACCAGAAAATTAATTGAATATAGTTTAAAGCTGCTGATACAGAATGGGTACTGGAGTATTTTATTTAATGTTTTTAACTGTTAACTTGATACTAAAATCAGGGGTCGCGTTAACCAAATATTTTCCGTCGTTGACCGATTTTTTAAAACGGTGACGGAAAAAACTGAAGTCCATCTGTCATTTTGACAGGTTGCAATTCACACTCCAGACCACAGGGTGGCGAGTGAGCATATTAATTAGCTATTGTCTCTCTTGATGCATGACGTCGTTGGCCTTACTCTGAAAAATGTCAAGGCAACTGAGTGTCCGAAGTTTCTTCAAAAAGCCCCAAAACAACGATGGTGTTGAAGAGGTGAAAAAAGAGGGACTGCACAAGCGGGCACGCAATTCAAGTCCATGCGCACCAGGAGAAAAGTGTGAGACTGCGTTCAGGCCACAGCAGGTGAACTGTTAATTTCATTGTTCCATATGTAGCCTACCTACTGGGGCCACAGTCAGCTGTTTTTGTCACTGCGGAGAAAAAGTTACATATTCATCTGCTTGATGTGTGATGGCACGTTGTGGATTCTCTGTTAAGCTTGTTTGGACAGAATATAAATTTACAATGAATGAAAACTAAATACTATTGAATATGTTGAAGCGGTATGCAATGTTAAGAGTCTTGTTAGCTCGAATTGCTGTGTCCAGCCGCTGTACGCTGTAGCTCTGTTGCTCTCTGTGAACTCTCTATTCAAGCCGGAACGTGCGCAGCTCTTAAGTGTCTCTGTCACGTGACTGTGTCGTAACCGGTAACGCGCTCGGCCAAATGGACACACAAGTACGGAAGGTGAATTATGCCAAACAAAGGGTCACCACAATGTCATTATCATCATTTTAAAAATGTAAGTGACGGGTAAAAATAGATTAAGACTGGATTTTTATGACCCTGTCAGTCAAAATGACAGACAACGAAAAAGTCTAGCGCAACCTCTGACTAAAATAGTAGTTTGGTTTAGCCTGAGAGGATTTTTGATCAATTTTGGAACTAATGTACCAGACATTGAAGGGGGGGGGGGGGGGGGCTCTCTGAATCCTAATCGAATCGTTAGGTGCCCAAAGATTCCCACCTCTAGTGGTTAGTTAAATTTTTACCACACTTAAGTTTTTTTTTTTTTTTTATGCCAGTCATTAAATTTTATTTTTGCCGTATTTTTCTGTCACACCTAGAATGCCGGTCTGTGACATTTGTGGTGCTTTTTTTAAGTTTCACTTTACCCAGATTTATTTTATTATCTTGAAAATGCAATAGATTCTGTAAAGGTGCTTGTTTTATGGAGGGAGACGGTACAGTCAAAGTAGCCAATGCTAGCTTTGTGCAGGCACCATTCATTTGCCATCTGGACATGGTAGGATGAGCAACTGCTGCTCTATCATCTCTGTCTCGTTTCGCTGTATATTTAAGCTCAAACCAAAATGCGGAATGGTTTTGCCACTATATGAACACAGGGCCTTCATTAATTTAGGAGGGCCGATAAAAGCACAAAACTATTCAAACAACACTTTCGTGTGCTGCATAATGCACAAAATGGCCCGTGGCTACCGTGCACATCTATTTTTAGTCTTCAAAACGTAGAGGCACTTAACATCCTCTGTCGGGAGGGCTACAGCATAGCTGTTAAGAAATCACATTCCTTGTTTCAAAAATCTAAGCTTGCAATACAACCAATTTGGAAAGTGTAATGAAGATGAGCTGCAACACTCTGCATCATGTACACTTAACATATCATCAAGGGGTACCATCTAATATAATTCCACACTGTCTATTTATAGCATTTGTGGATTCTAATTAACTGGCCCTATGACAGTGTGGATTTAAACAGCATATGAGGTGTGACTATAGAGAAAAGAGGAGCCATTCAAAATCTCATAAAATGGAAACATGGCTTCTATTGACTGGCTCCTAGCTCAAATGGAGTGAAAGTCTATTGCTCTCAATGACTGAAGTACTGTAAATAGTAGCTTTTCCCGTATTTACTGGTTTACTGTCTGTATTGCTGTAACACCCGCAATAAAAAAAAAGGCATTTAATCATAGTTTAGGAACAGAAGTAGACTATATTTGGAGTATGAGCGTTGTATGAATGCTTTTGGGCAGACAAAAGAGCCCAGGTGTGAATGACCAGGGAGTGGTCCAAGGAGATGAAAGCCACGGCGGTGCGTCATACAGCTTAGAGAGCGGAATCGGTGCTGACCAGTGTTGGGCACGTTACTTTAAAAGGGGAAATGTGAACTAAGGTTGGCCAAACATGTTTTTGAATAATATCAATGGCTAAACAATTATAAGCATATTTTCTTTTTTTTTTAACGCAACCCTTTCAGATTCTTTGTTTACCCCATAGCAACGCCCTTGACAACGAAAATGATTTTCTTCGGAAATCTTCGGAAATTACGTCACACCGGGAAGTGCGAGGGAAGTCCGCCTTAGAACAGTATTGTTTGTTGCATTGCTTCTCGGTAAGATGCCACGGCGGTGTGTGGCAATGTTTTGTTCTCACTCAAACGAAAAGTTGTATGAGTGGCCAAAGGATAGCAGGGCACGTAAATGGACATCTTTCGTTCACACGAAGCAAATGAATTTCATGCCATCATCGAGTAGTGTTCTCTGCTGCAAACACTTCGAAGATGCCTGCTTCTTTAACCGGTCTGCTTATGATCAAGGATTTGCCAAAAAGTAAGTGTGATTTTTGGATAGATGACTGATGACTTTGTCAAAGCAGAGCTGCCAACTGTTGTGGTATGAACAGTACAAGCTAGCAACGTTAGCCAAGGCTATCCCCGATCGTAGTTGTTGTTGCGTTCGCTAGGTTAAGCGTGTTTAAATTGTGCGTCATCTACGATCTTGTCCGAACGGGATTATCCACTGTCAATCGGGAAAGGGGTGTGGATGTGCACATAAGAGGGTCGGCGTTGCGGTAATTCACGGTCACGTTGCAGATAGCCTTCTAGTTTGTGTTTCGCCGCTTCGCGAGAGCCGCTGACAGGTGACAACTGTTGCTTTTAATGTCTGGCAGCGAATCAGCGAGCGCGCAGGCCACACAGTGAATCATGGGAAATGTAGTCTCGGGACAACACTGAAGTGGTGCTTTGTAATCTGTTCGCTTGTTTGAAAAAACTACATTTCCTCACGCCATTAGACGCCACTTTGTTTTCTTACTGTTGCCACAATAAAGTGGAGAAAGCCATGGCGACTGTGATATAGTGGATATTATTAAGTTGTAATACGGGAGTTCACCAGTAGAGTGTACGCATGTCATTACCTTGGTCTTTCCAAGGGAAAGAACAAGGTTATGTTATTGTACAACTTTATTGTACTCTTTCTTTATTACCTTGGTCTTTCCTATGGAAAGAACAAGGTATTGTTATTCTGCAACTTTATTCGTCTTATTATTATTATTACCTTGGTCTTTCCTATGGAAAGAACAAGGTATTGTTATTCTGCAACTTTATTCGCCTTATTATTACCTTGGTCTTTCCTATGGAAAGAACAAGGTATTGTTATTCTGCAACTTTATTCGCCTTATTATTATTATTTATTATATCTTCATCTTATTCTCCGCGTTTTTTCGGCGCGCCGCGCAGCCCGAACCATACCACCGATCGGCACCGTTGAAGTATCGGCACGACCGGATTTTTCGCGCGACGCAGGGACTTTTTCAAAATCCCCCGAAAAATTTTCCGTTCGCCCGTAAACGGCAATTTTCCGAAAAAAAAAAAAAGTTAAAAAATGTATCTAGTCCTACAATTTTTGACCAAATCACATAATTTGGGTATCAAAAATTCCGGGACGATGAGGGGCATAAAAGTTGTATACAGAATTTGGCAAAAATTTACGGTTCCCCGGAAATTTGCCAAAAACTTTCCTATTCATTTTGAATGAAAAAAAAACGCACGCTGCACAGCCCGAACCGTTTGACCGATCGGCACCGTTCAAATATCGGCACGACCGGAATTTTCGCGCAACGATGCGAATTTTTCAAACGGACCCGAAAAATTTTCCCTTCGCCCGTAAACGGCAATTTTCCGGAAAAAAAAAAAAGTTTCAAAATGTATCTAGTCCTACAATTTTTGACCAAATCACACAATTTGGGCATCAAAAATTCCGGGACGGTGAGGGGCATAAAAGTTGTATACAGAATTTGGAAAAAAATTACGCTTCCTCGGAAATTTGCCAAAAACTATCCCATTCATTTCGAATGGGAAAAGTCCCATTCACTTCCAATGGGATTTCCAATGGAATTTACATTGCATTGATGCCATTGACGGCCATGCATGTCGAATCTACTGATGCCAATGTACTTGGATTCAATTGACTATATGGATGTCGATGCCATTGACGGCCATGGACGTCCAAAATTTTTCCCATTCATTTTCAATGGGGAAAAAACTAAATTTCCCCAAATCAACAGAAAATGACCAGATATCAATAGGACGTGTCCCCCAAACTTCCCCAATTCCATTGACGCTTATGAAGGGTGCCGCCATTGACTTCCATGGACGTCCAAAATTTTTCCCATTCATTTTCAATGGGGAAAAAACTAAATTTCTCCAAATCAACAGAAAATGACCAGATATCAATAGGACGTATACCCCAAACGTCCCCAACTCCATTGACGCTTATGAAGGGTGCTGCCATTGACGTCCATGGACGTCCAAAATTTTTCCCATTCATTTTCAATGGGAAATTTTTTTTTTCCCCAAATCAACAGAAAATGACTAGATATCAATAGGACGTGTCCCCCAAATGTCCCCGATTGCATTGCTGCTTATGGAGGGTGATGCCATTGGCGTCCACGGACGTCCAAACTTCCCATTAATTTCCAATGGCGTTTCTTCATGTTTGTTCATTCTATTGATGCCAATGTATTTGGATTCCATTGACGCTTATGTAAGTTGATACCATTGACGTCCATGGACGTCCAAAATTTTTCCCATTCATTTTCAATGGGAATTTTTTTTTTTTCCCCAAATCAACAGAAAATGACTAGATATCAATAGGACGTGTCCCCCAAATGTCCCCGATTGCATTGCCTCTTATGGAGGGTGATGCCATTGACGTCCACGGACGTCCAAACTTCCCATTCATTTCCAATGGCATTTCTTCATGTTTGTTCATTCTATTGATGCCAATGTACTTGGTATCCATTGACGCTTATTTAAGTTGATACCATTGACGTCCATGGACGTCCAAATTTCCCATTCATTTCTAATGGCATTTAATTATGTTTTTTCATTTTATTGATGCCAATGTACTTGGATTCCATTGACGCCTATGTAAGTTGATACCATTGACGTCCATGGACGTCCAAAATTTTTCCCATTCATTTTCAATGGGAATTTATGGGACGTCGGCGTCATCCGCACGTTGGACTTCGTCGACTGGACGTCGGCGTCATCCGCATGTTGGACGTCGGCGACGTTTGCTAGTTGGACGTCATCACCGTCCGCTCATTGGACGTCGGCGCCGTCCGCTCGTTGGAAGTCGGCGCCGTCTTTATGTTGGATGTCGGCAGCGTCAGCACTTTGGACGTCGGCAGCGACAGCAATTAGGACGTCGGTGACGTCCGCTCGTTGGACGTCGCCAAACTTTGGACGTCGGCGTCGTCCACTCTTTTGACATCGTCACCATCCGCTCGTTGGACGTAAGACGGCGCATTCTGCACTTTTGACGTTTGCTTGTTGAACGTCGTCATTGTCCCACGTTGGACGTCGGCACCGTCCGCTCGATGGACGTCGGCAGCGTCAGCACTTTGGACGTCGGTGACGTCCGCTCGTTGGACGGCGCATTCTGCACTTTTGACGTTTGCTTGTTGAACGTCGTCACTGTTCCACGTGAGATGTCGGCACCGTCCTCTCGATGGACGTCGGCGTCATCTGCTCTTTTGACGTCTTGGACGTTGGTGACGTCCGCTCGTTGGACGTCGCCAAACTTTGGACGTCGGCGTCGTCCACTCTTTTGACATCGTCACCATCCGCTCGTTGGACGTAAGATGGCGCATTCTGCACTTTTGACGTTTGCTTGTTGAACGTCGTCATTGTCCCACGTTGGACGTCGGCAGCGTCAGCACTTTGGACGTCGGTGACGTCCGCTCGTTGGACGTCGGCGCCGTCAGCAGTTTGGAAGTCGGTGATGTCCGCTCGTTGGACGGCGCATTCTGCACTTTGGACGTCGGTGACGTCCGCTCGTTAGACGGCGCATTCTGCACTTTTGACGTTTGCTTGTTGAACGTCGTCACTGTTCCACGTGAGATGTCGGCACCGTGCGCTCGATGGACGTCGGCGTCATCTGCTCTTTTGAGGTCTTGGACGTCGGTGACGTGCGCTCGTTGGACATCGTATTCTGCACTTTTGACTTTTGCTTGTTGAACGTTGTCACTGTCCCACATGGGATGTCGGCGTCATCTGCTCTTTTGACGTCGATGACGTCGACCTCTCACGCTAACTTTTGACGTCGGCGCCGTTTGCTCGTTGGACGTCGTCACCATCCGTTTGTTGATCGTCGGGGACGTCGGCGTCATCTGCTCTTTTGACATCGCATTCTGCACTTTTGACGTTTGCTTGTTGAACGTTGTCACTGTCCCACGTGGGATGTCGGCATCATCTGCTCTTTTGACGTCGGTGACGTCAGCCTCTCGCGCTAACTTTTGACGTCGGCGCCGTTTGCTCGTTGGACGTCGTCACCATCCGTTCGTTGATCGTCGGCGCCGTCCTCTCGATGGACGTTGGCGTCATCCGCTCTTTTGACGTCGGCGACGTCCAATCCACTCTGAGGTATACGCATAAAGTAGGACACTGACCGGGGATCGAACCACCATCCTCTCGTACCAAGGTCAGCGATATTAACACTGAGCTATCCATCTGCTAAATGCAGTGTTGTGTGATATGTATATAAAGTTATCATGTATGTGATACAGGCATTGACAAAAGTTAACTTGGTATTGACAGAGGTTCGATCCTACGACCTCCCGCATCAAAGTCATTTTCAATTGGAATTTTTTTTTCTTCCAAAAATCAAAAGAAAATGACTAGATATCAATAGGACGTGTCCCCCAAACTTCCCCAATTCCATTTACACTTATGGAGGGTGATGCCATTGACGTCCATGGACGTCCAAATTTCCCATTTATTTTTAATTATGTTTTTTCATTCTATTGATGCCAATGTACTTGGATTCCATTGTAAGTTGATACCATTGACGTCAATGGACGTCCAAAATTTTTCCCATTCATTTTCAATGGGAATTTTTTTTCCCCCCAAATCAACAAAAAAACGACCTGATATCAAAAGGACGTGTCCCCCAAACTAGTCCAATTCCATTGACGCTTATGAAGGGCGCCGCCATTGACGGCCATGTACGTCCAAATTTCCCATTCATTTCTAATGCCATTTAATTATGTTTTTTCATTCTATTGATGCAAATGTACTTGGATTCTATTGACGCTTATGTAAGTTGATACCATTGACGTCCATGGATGTCCAAAATTTTTCCCATTCATTTTCAATGGGAATTTTTTTTTTTTCCCCAAATCAACAGAAAATGACTAGATATCAATAGGACGTGTCCCCCAAATGTCCCCGATTGCATTGCTGCTTATGGAGGGTGATGCCATTGACGTTCATGGACGTCCAAACTTCCCATTCATTTCCAATGGCATTTCTTCATGTTTGTTCATTCTATTGATGCCAATGTACTTGGATTCCATTGACACTTATGTAAGTTGATACCATTGACGTCCATGGACGTCCAAAATTTTTCCCATTCATTTTCAATGGGAATTTTTTTTTCCCCCCAAATCAACAAAAAATGACTACATATCATTAGGACGTGTCCCCCAAATGTCCCCGATTGCATTGACGCTTATGGAGGGTGCTGCCATTGACGGACATGGACGTCCAATTCTCCCAATCTTTTCTCATGGCTTTTACTTTGTTTAGTGCCATTGACTGGCATTATGGTCCATTCTATTGATAGACCTGAGTGGGGCTAAGATCTGTATCTCCACAGAGGAAAGACCAAGGTGTGTAATTTCTCCCGAAATTGCAGTTTCTAGTTCAGCATGTTGTTCTCTATTGTATTTTTATTACCTTGGTCTTTCCAAGGGAAAGAACAAGGTAATGCTGTTCTGCAACTTTATCGTACTTATTACCTTGGTCTTTCCAAAGGAAAGAACAAGGTTATGTTATTCTACAACTTTATTATTATTATTATGCAATGGTTTCTCCGCGTTTTTTCGGCGCGCCGCGCAGCCCGAACCGTACCACCGATCGGCACCGTTCAAGTATCGACACGACCGGAATTTTCGCGCGACGATGGGAATTTTTCAAACGACCCCGAAAAATTTTTCGTTCGCCCGTAAACGGCAATTTTCCGATTTTTTACAACTTTTTCAAAACGCTACTTGTCCTACAATTTTTGACCAAATCACATAATTTGGACATCAAAAATTCCGGGACGGTGGGGGGCATAAAGATTGTATACAGAATTTGGAAAAAATTTACGGTTCTCCGGATATTTGCCAAAAACTATCCCATTCATTTCCAATGGGAAAAGTTCCCATTCACTTTCAATAGTATTTCCAATGGACTTTACATTGCATTGATGCCATTGACGGCCATGCATGTCGAATCTATTGATGCCAATGTACTTGGATTCATTTGACTATATGGATGTCGATGCCATTGACGGCCATGGACGTCCAAAATTTTTCCCATTCATTTTCAATGGGGAAAAAACTAAATTTCCCCAAATCAACAGAAAATGACCAGATATTAATAGGACGTATACCCCAAACGTCCCCAACTCCATTGACGCTTATGGGGGGTGCTGCCATTGACGTCCATGGACGTCCAAAATTTTTCCCATTCATTTTCAATGGGGAAAAAACTAAATTTCCCCAAATCATCAGAAAATGACCAGTTATCAATAGTACGTCTCCCCCAAACGTTCCGAACTCCATTGACGCTTATAGGGGGTGCTGCCATTGACGTCCATGGACGTCCAAAAATTTTCCCATTCATTTTCAATGGGGAAAAAACTAAATTTCCCCAAATCAACAGAAAATGACCAGATATTAATAGGACGTATACCCCAAACGTCCCCAATTCCATTTACGCTTATGGAGGGTGATGCCATTGACGTTCATGGACGTCCAAACTTCCCATTCATTTCCAATGGCATTTCTTCATGTTTGTTCATTCTATTGATGCCAATGTACTTGGATTCCATTGACGCCTATGTAAGTTGATACCATTGACGTCCATGGACGTCCAAAATTTTTCCCATTCATTTTCAATGGGGATTTTTTTTTTTTTCCCCAAAATCAACAAAAAATGACTAGATATCATTAGGACGTGTCCCCCAAATGTCCCCGATTGCATTGCCGCTTATGGAGGGTGATGCCATTGACGTCCATGGACGTCCAAAATTTCCATTCATTTCCAATGGCATTTCTTCATGTTTGTTCATTCTATTGATGCCAATGTACTTGGATTCCATTGACGCTTATGTAAGTTGATACCATTGACGTCCATGGACGTCCAAAATTTTTCCCATTCATTTTCAATGGGAATTTTTTCTTTTTTTCCCCAAATCAACAGAAAATGACTGGATATCATTAGGACGTGTCCCCCAAATGTCCCCGATTGCATTGCCGCTTACGGAGGGTGATGCCATTGACGTTCATGGACGTCCAAACTTCCCATTTATTTCCAATGGCATTTCTTCATGTTTGTTCATTCTATTGATGCCAATGTACTTGGATTCCATTGACGCTTATGTAAGTTGATACCATTGACGTCCATGGACGTCCAAAATTTTTCCCATTCATTTTCAATGGGAATTTTTTTTTTTTCCCCAAATCAACAGAAAATGACTAGATATCAATAGGACGTTTCCCCCAAATGTCCCCGATTGCATTGACGCTTATGGAGGGTGCTGCCATTGACGTCCATGGACGTCCAAACTTCCCATTCATTTCCAAAGGCATTTCTTCATGTTTGTTCATTCTATTGATGCCAATGTACTTGGATTCCATTGACGCTTATGTAAGTTGATACCATTGACGTCCATGGACGTCCAAAATTTTTCCCATTCATTTTCAATGGGATTTTTTTTTTTCCCAAATCAACAGAAAATGACTAGATATCATTAGGACGTGTCCCCCAAATGTCCCCGATTGCATTGCCGCTTATGGAGGGTGATGCCATTGACGTTCATGGACGTCCAAACTTCCCATTCATTTCCAATGGCATTTCTTCATGTTTGTTCATTTTATTGATGCCAATGTACTTGGATTCCATTGACGCTTATGTAAGTTGATACCATTGACGTCCATGGACGTCCAAAATTTTTCCCATTCATTTTCAATGGGAAATTTTTTTTTTTCCCAAATCAACAGAAAATGACTACATATCAATAGGACGTGTCCCCCAAACTTCCCCGATTCCATTAACAATTATGGAGGGTGCTGCCATTGACGGACATGGACGTCCAATTCTCCCAATCTTTTCTAATGGCTTTAACTTTGTTTAGTGCCAATGACTGGCATTATGGTCCATTCTATTGATAGACCTGAGTGGGGCTAAGATTTGTATCTCCACAGAGGAAAGACCAAGGTGTGTAATTTCTCCCGAAATTGCAGTTTCTAGTTATTATTATTACCTTGGTCTTTCCAAGGGAAAGAACAAGGTTATGTTGTTGTACAACTTTATTGTACTTCTTTATTATTATTCTTTATTATTATTATTATTCAATAATTGTTGACGTTTTTTTCGGCGCGCCGCGCAGCCCGAACCGTAGCACCGATCGGCACCGTTCAAGTATCGGCACGACCGGAATTTTCGCGCGACGATGGGAATTTTTCAAACGGCCCCGAAAAATTTTCCGTTCGCCCGTAAACGGCAAATTTCCGAAAAAAAAAAAAAGTTTCAAAACGCTACTTGTCCTACAATTTTTGACCAAATCACATAATTTGGGTATCAAAAATTCCGGGACGGTGAGGGGCATAAAAGTTGTATACAGAATTTGACAAAAATTTACGGTTCCCCGGAAATTTGCCAAAAACTTTCCTATTCATTTTGAATGGAAAAAAAACGTGCGCTTCACAGCCCGAACCATAGCACCGATCGCCATCGTTCAAGTTTTGGCATGACCGGAATTTTCGTGCGACGCAGGGTCTTTTTCAAACGGCCCCGAAAAATTTTCCGTTTGCCCGTAAACGGCAATTTTCCGTAAAAAAAACAAAAGTTTCAAAACGCTACTTGTCCTACAATTTTTGACCAAATCACATAAATTGGACATCAAAAATTCCGGGACGGTGGGGGGCATAAAGATTGTATACAGAATTTGGAAAAAAATTACGGTTCCCCGGATATTTGCCAAAAACTATCCCATTCATTTCTAATGGGAAAATTTCCCATTCACTTCCAATGGGATTTCCATTGGAATTTACATCATTGATGCCATTGACGGCCATAAATGTCGAATCTATTGATGCCAATGTACTTGGATTCAATTGACTATATGGATGTCGATGCCAATGACGGCCATGGACGTCCAAAATTTTTCCCATTCATTTTCAATGGGGAAAAAACTACATTTCCCCAAATCAACAGAAAATGACCAGATATCAATAGGACGTGTCCCCCAAACGTCCCCAACTCCATTGACGCTTATAGGGGGTTCTGCCATTGACGGCCATGGACGTCCAAAATTTTTCCCATTCATTTTCAATGGGGAAAAAACTAAATTTCCCCAAATCAACAGAAAATGACCAGATATTAATAGGACGTATACCCCAAACGTCCCCAACTCCATTGACGCTTATGGGGGGTGCTGCCATTGACGTCCATGGACGTCCAAAATTTTTCCCATTCATTTTCAATGGGGAAAAAACTAAATTTCCCCAAATCAACAGAAAATGACTAGATGTCAATAGGACGTGTCCCCCAAACTTCCCCAATTCCATTTACGCTTATGGAGGGTGATGCCATTGACGTTCATGGACGTCCAAACTTCCCATTCATTTCCAATGGCATTTCTTCATGTTTGTTCATTCTATTGATGCCAATGTACTTGGATTCAATTGACGCTTATGTAAGTTGATACCATTGACGTCCATGGACGTCCAAAATTTTTCCCATTCATTTTCAATGGGAATTTTTTTTTTTCCCCAAATCAACAGAAAATGACTAGATATCATTAGGACGTGTCCCCCAAATGTCCCCGATTGCATTGCCGCTTATGGAGGGTGATGCCATTGACGTCCATGGACGTCCAAACTTCCCATTCATTTTTCCAATGGCATTTCTTCATGTTTGTTCATTCTATTGATGCCAATGTACTTGGATTCTATTGACGCTTATGTAAGTTGATACCATTGACGTCCATGGACGTCCAAAATTTTTCCCATTCATTTTCAATGGGAATTTTTTTTTTTTCCCCAAATCAATAAAATATGACCAGATATCAATAGGACGTGTCCCCCAAACTTCCCCAATTCCATTGAAGCTTATGGCGGGTACCGCCATTGACGGCCATGGACGTCCAAATGTCCCATTCATTTCTAATGGCTATAAATTATGTTTTTTCATTCTCTTGATGCCAATGTACTTGGATTCCATTGACGCCTCTATAAGTTGATACCATTGACGTCCATGGACGTCCAAAATTTTTCCCATTCATTTTCAATGGGAATTTTTTTTTTTTCCCCAAATCAACAGAAAATGACTAGATATCATTAGGCCGTGTCCCCCAAATGTCCCCGATTGCATTGCCGCTTATGGAGGGTGATGCCATTGATGTCCATGGACGTCCAAATGTCCCATTCATTACCTTGGTCTTTCCAAGGGAAAGAACAAGGTTATGTTGTTGTACAACTTTATTGTACTTTTTATTATTACCTTGGTCTTTCCAAGGGAAAGAACAAGGTAATGCTGTTGTGCAACTTTATTATACTTATTACCTTGGTCTTTCTGAAAGAAAGAACAAGGTATTGTTATTCTGCAACTTTATTTTTTATTACCTTGGTCTTTCTGAAAGAAAGAACAAGGTATTGTTATTGTGCAACTTTATTGTACTTATTATTTATTCATCTTATTCTCCGCGTTTTTTTGAGCCAACGCACAGCCCAAACCGTAGCACCGATCGGCACAGTTCAAGTATCGGCACGACCGGAATTTTCGCGTGACGATGGGAATTTTTCAAACCGCCACGAAAAATTTTCCGTTCGCCCGTAAACGGCAATTTTCCGAAAAAAAAAAAAAGTTTCAAAATGTATCTAGTCCTACAATTTTTGACCAAATCACATAATTTGGGCATCAAAAATTCCGGGACGGTGAGGGGCATAAAAGTTGTATACAGAATTTGGCAAAAATTTACGGTTCCCCGGAAATTTGCCAAAAACTTTCCTATTCATTTTGAATGGAAAAAAAACGCGCGCTTCACAGCCCGAACCGTTAGACCGATCGGCACCGTTCAAGTATCGGCACGACCGGAATTTTCGCGTGACACAGGAAACTTTACAAATGGCCCCGAAAATTTTTCCGTTCGTCCGTAAACGGCAATTTTCCGTGAAAAAAAAAAACGTTTCAAAATGTATCTAGTCCTACAATTTTTGACCAAATCACATAATTTGGGCATCAAAAATTCCGGGACGGTGAGGGGCATAAAAGTTGTATACAGAATTTGGAAAAAAATTACGCTTCCTCGGAAATTTGCCAAAAACTATCCCATTCATTTCGAATGGGAAAAGTCCCATTCACTTCCAATGGGATTTCCAATGGAATTTACATTGCATTGATGCCATTGACGGCCATGCATGTCGAATCTACTGATGCCAATGTACTTGGATTCAACTGACTATATAGATGTCGATGCCATTGACTGCCATGGACGTCCAAAATTTTTCCCATTCATTTTCAATGGGGAAAAAACAAAATTACCCCAAATCAACAGAAAATGACCAGATATCAATAGGACGTGTCCCCCAAACTTCCCCAATTCCATTGACGCTTATGAAGGGTGCCGCCATTGACTTACATGGACGTCCAAAATTTTTCCCATTCATTTTCAATGGGGAAAAAACTAAATTTCTCCAAATCAACAGAAAATGACCAGATATCAATAGGACGTATATCCCAAACGTCCCCAATTCCATTGACGCTTATGGGGGGTGCTGCCATTGACGTCCATGGACGTCCAAAATTTTACCCATTCATTTTCAATGGGAAATTTTTTTTTTTCCCCAAATCAACAGAAAATGACTAGATATCAATAGGACCTGTCCCCCAAATGTCCCCGATTGCATTGCTACTTATGGAGGGTGATGCCATTGACGTCCAGGGACGTCCAAACTTCCCATTCATTTCCAATGGCATTTCTTCATGTTTGTTCATTCTTTTGATGCCAATGTACTTGGATTCCATTGACGGTTATGTAAGTTGATACCATTGACGTCCATGGACGTCCAAAATTTTTCCCATTCATTTTCAATGGGAATTTTTTTTTTTTCCCCAAATCAACAGAAAATGACTAGATATCATTAGGACGTGTCCCCCAAATGTCCCCGATTGCATTACCGCTTATGGGGGGTGATGCCATTGACGTCCATGGACGTCCAAACTTCCCAATCATTTCCAAAGCCATTTCTTCATGTTTGTTCATTTTATTGATGCCAATGTACTTGGATTCCATTGACGCTTATGTAAGTTGATACCATTGACGTCCATGGACGTCCAAAATTTTTCCCATTCATTTTCAATGGGATTTTTTTTTTTTTTTCCCAAATCAACAGAAAATGACTAGATATCATTAGGACGTTTCCCCCAAATGTCCCCGATTGCATTGCTGCTTATGGAGGGTGATGCCATTGACGTTCATGGACGTCTAAACTTCCCATTCATTTCCAATGGCATTTCTTCATGTTTGTTCATTTTATTGATGCCAATGTACTTGGATTCCATTGACGCTTATGTAAGTTGATACCATTGACGTCCATGGACGTCCAAAAATTTTCCCATTCATTTTCAATGGGGAAAAAACTAAATTTCCCCAAATCAACAGAAAATGACCAGATATCAATAGGACGTATACCCCAAACGTCCCCAACTCCCTTGACGCTTATGGGGGGTGCTGCCATTGACGTCCCTGGAAGTCCAAAATTTTTCCCATTCATTTTCAATGGGGAAAAAACTAAATTTCCCCAAATCATCAGAAAATGACCAGTTATCAATAGTACGTCTCCCCCAAACGTTCCGAACTCCATTGATGCTTATAGGGGGTGCTGCCATTGACGTCCATGGACGTCCAAAAATTTTCCCATTCATTTTCAATGGGGAAAAAACTAAATTTCCCCAAATCAACAGAAAATGACAGATATTAATAGGACGTATACCCCAAACGTCCCCAATTCCATTTACGCTTATGGAGGGTGATGCCATTGACGTTCATGGACGTCCAATTCTCCCAATCTTTTCTAATGGCTTTTACTTTGTTTAGTGCCATTGACTGGCATTATGGTCCATTCTATTGATAGACCTGAGTGGGGCTAAGATCTGTATCTCCACAGAGGAAAGACCAAGGTGTGTAATTTCTCCCGAAATTGCAGTTTCTAGTTATATCATCAAATTATTCTCCGCGTTTTTTCGGCGCGCCGCGCAGCCCGAACCGTACCACCGATCGGCACCATTCAAGTATTGACACGACCGGATTTTTCGCGCGACGCAGGGACTTTTTCAAAATCCCCCGAAAAATTTTCCGTTCGCCCGTAAATGGCAATTTTCCGAAAAAAATAAAAAGTTAAAAAATGTATCTAGTCCTACAATTTTTGACCAAATCACATAATTTGGGTATCAAAAATTCCGGGACGATGAGGGGCATAAAAGTTGTATACAGAATTTGGCAAAAATTTACGGTTCCCCGGAAATTTGCCAAAAACTTTCCTATTCATTTTGAATGAAAAAAAAACGCACGCTGCACAGCCCGAACCGTTTGACCGATCGGCACCGTTCAAATATCGGCACGACCGGAATTTTCGCGCAACGATGGGAATTTTTCAAACGGACCCGAAAATGTTTCCCTTCGCCCGTAAACGGCAATTTTCCGGGAAAAAAAAAAAGTTTCAAAATGTATCTAGTCCTACAATTTTTGACCAAATCACACAATTTGGGCATCAAAAATTCCGGGACGGTGAGGGGCATAAAAGTTGTATACAGAATTTGGAAAAAAATTACGCTTCCTCGGAAATTTGCCAAAAACTATCCCATTCATTTCGAATGGGAAAAGTCCCATTCACTTCCAATGGGATTTCCAATGGAATTTACATTGCATTGATGCCATTGACGGCCATGCATGTCGAATCTACTGATGCCAATGTACTTGGATTCAATTGACTATATGGATGTCGATGCCATTGACTGCCATGGACGTCCAAAATTTTTCCCATTCATTTTCAATGGGGGAAAAAACAAAATTACCCCAAATCAACAGAAAATGACCAGATATCAATAGGACGTGTCCCCCAAACTTCCCCAATTCCATTGACGCTTATGAAGGGTGCCGCCATTGACTTACATGGACGTCCAAAATTTTTCCCATTCATTTTCAATGGGGAAAAAACTAAATTTCTCCAAATCAACAGAAAATGACCAGATATCAATAGGACGTATATCCCAAACGTCCCCAATTCCATTGACGCTTATGGGGGGTGCTGCCATTGACATCCATGGACGTCCAAAATTTTACCCATTCATTATCAATGGGAATTTTTTTTTTTTCCTCAAATCAACAGAAAATGACTAGATATCAATAGGACCTGTCCCCCAAATGTCCCCGATTGCATTGCTGCTTATGGAGGGTGATGCCATTGACGTCCACGGACGTCCAAACTTCCCATTAATTTCCAATGGCATTTCTTCATGTTTGTTCATTCTATTGATGCCAATGTACTTGGATTCCATTGACGCTTATGTAAATTGATACCATTGACGTCCATGGACGTCCAAAATTTTTCCCATTCATTTTCAATGGGAATTTTTTTTTTTTTCCCCAAATCAACAGAAAATGACTAGATATCAATAGGACGTTTCCCCCAAATGTGCCCGATTGCATTGCTGCTTATGGAGGGTGATGCCATTGACGTCCACGGACGTCCAAACTTCCCATTAATTTCCAATGGCATTTCTTCATGTTTGTTCATTCTATTGATGCCAATGTACTTGGATTCCATTGACGCTTATGTAAGTTGATACCATTGACGTCCATGGACGTCCAAAATTTTTCCCATTCATTTTCAATGGGAATTTTTTTTTTTTCCCCAAATCAACAGAAAATGACTAGATATCATTAGGACGTGTCCCCCAAATGTCCCCGATTGCATTGCCGCTTATGGGGGGTGATGCCATTGACGTCCATGGACGTCCAAACTTCCCATTCATTTCCAAAGGCATTTCTTCATGTTTGTTCATTCTATTGATGCCAATGTACTTGGATTCCATTGACGCTTATGTAAGTTGATACCATTGACGTCCATGGACGTCCAAAATTTTTCCCATTCATTTTCAATGGGATTTTTTTTTTTTTCCCAAATCAACAGAAAATGACTAGATATCATTAGGACGTGTCCCCCAAATGTCCCCGATTGCATTGCCGCTTATGGAGGGTGATGCCATTGACGTTCATGGACGTCCAAACTTCCCATTCATTTCCAATGGCATTTCTTCATGTTTGTTCATTTTATTGATGCCAATGTACTTGGATTCCATTGACGCTTATGTAAGTTGATACCATTGACGTCCATGGACGTCCAAAATTTTTCCCATTCATTTTCAATGGGAATTTTTTTTTTTTTTCCCAAATCAACAGAAAATGACTAGATATCAATAGGACGTGTCCCCCAAACTTCCCCGATTCCATTAACAATTATGGAGGGTGCTGCCATTGACGGACATGGACGTCCAATTCTCCCAATCTTTTCTAATGGCTTTAACTTTGTTTAGTGCCAATGACTGGCATTATGGTCCATTCTATTGATAGACCTGAGTGGGGCTAAGATTTGTATCTCCACAGAGGAAAGACCAAGGTGTGTAATTTCTCCCGAAATTGCAGTTTCTAGTTTATTATATCTTCATCTTATTCTCCGCGTTTTTTCGGCGCGCCGCGCAGCCCGAACCGTACCACCGATCGGCACCGTTGAAGTATCGGCACGACCGGATTTTTCGCGCGACGCAGGGACTTTTTCAAAATCCCCCGAAAAATTTTCCGTTCGCCCGTAAACGGCAATTTTCCGAAAAAAAAAAAAAGTTAAAAAATGTATCTAGTCCTACAATTTTTGACCAAATCACATAATTTGGGTATCAAAAATTCCGGGACGATGAGGGGCATAAAAGTTGTATACAGAATTTGGCAAAAATTTACGGTTCCCCGGAAATTTGCCAAAAACTTTCCTATTCATTTTGAATGAAAAAAAAACGCACGCTGCACAGCCCGAACCGTTTGACCGATCGGCACCGTTCAAATATCGGCACGACCGGAATTTTCGCGCAACGATGGGAATTTTTCAAACGGACCCGAAAAATTTTCCCTTCGCCCGTAAACGGCAATTTTCCGGAAAAAAAAAAAAGTTTCAAAATGTATCTAGTCCTACAATTTTTGACCAAATCACACAATTTGGGCATCAAAAATTCCGGGACGGTGAGGGGCATAAAAGTTGTATACAGAATTTGGAAAAAAATTACGCTTCCTCGGAAATTTGCCAAAAACTATCCCATTCATTTCGAATGGGAAAAGTCCCATTCACTTCCAATGGGATTTCCAATGGAATTTACATTGCATTGATGCCATTGACGGCCATGCATGTCGAATCTACTGATGCCAATGTACTTGGATTCAATTGACTATATGGATGTCGATGCCATTGACGGCCATGGACGTCCAAAATTTTTCCCATTCATTTTCAATGGGGAAAAAACAAAATTTCCCCAAATCAACAGAAAATGACCAGATATCAATAGGACGTGTCCCCCAAACTTCCCCAATTCCATTGACGCTTATGAAGGGTGCCGCCATTGACTTCCATGGACGTCCAAAATTTTTCCCATTCATTTTCAATGGGGAAAAAACTAAATTTCTCCAAATCAACAGAAAATGACCAGATATCAATAGGAGGTATACCCCAAACGTCCCCAACTCCATTGACGCTTATGAAGGGTGCTGCCATTGACGTCCATGGACGTCCAAAATTTTTCCCATTCATTTTCAATGGGAAATTTTTTTTTTCCCCAAATCAACAGAAAATGACTAGATATCAATAGGACGTGTCCCCCAAATGTGCCCGATTGCATTGCTGCTTATGGAGGGTGATGCCATTGACGTCCACGGACGTCCAAACTTCCCATTAATTTCCAATGGCGTTTCTTCATGTTTGTTCATTCTATTGATGCCAATGTATTTGGATTCCATTGACGCTTATGTAAGTTGATACCATTGACGTCCATGGACGTCCAAAATTTTTCCCATTCATTTTCAATGGGAATTTTTTTTTTTCCCCAAATCAACAGAAAATGACTAGATATCAATAGGACGTGTCCCCCAAATGTCCCCGATTGCATTGCCTCTTATGGAGGGTGATGCCATTGACGTCCACGGACGTCCAAACTTCCCATTCATTTCCAATGGCATTTCTTCATGTTTGTTCATTCTATTGATGCCAATGTACTTGGTATCCATTGACGCTTATTTAAGTTGATACCATTGACGTCAATGGACGTCCAAATTTCCCATTCATTTCTAATGGCATTTAATTATGTTTTTTCATTTTATTGATGCCAATGTACTTGGATTCCATTGACGCCTATGTAAGTTGATACCATTGACGTCCATGGACGTCCAAAATTTTTCCCATTCATTTTCAATGGGAATTTATGGGACGTCGGCGTCATCCGCATGTTGGACGTCGGCGACGTTTGCTAGTTGGACGTCATCACCGTCCGCTCATTGGACGTCGGCGCCGTCCGCTCGTTGGAAGTCGGCGCCGTCTTTATGTTGGATGTCGGCAGCGTCAGCACTTTGGACGTCGGCAGCGACAGCAATTAGGACGTCGGTGACGTCCGCTCGTTGGACGTCGCCAAACTTTGGACGTCAGCGTCGTCCACTCTTTTGACATCGTCACCATCCGCTCGTTGGACGTAAGACGGCGCATTCTGCACTTTTGACGTTTGCTTGTTGAACGTCGTCATTGTCCCACGTTGGACGTCGGCACCGTCCGCTCGATGGACGTCGGCAGCGTCAGCACTTTGGACGTCGGTGACGTCCGCTCGTTGGACGGCGCATTCTGCACTTTTGACGTTTGCTTGTTGAACGTCGTCACTGTTCCACGTGAGATGTCGCGATGGACGTCGGCGTCATCTGCTCTTTTGACGTCTTGGACGTTGGTGACGTCCGCTCGTTGGACGTCGCCAAACTTTGGACGTCGGCGTCGTCCACTCTTTTGACATCGTCACCATCCGCTCGTTGGACGTAAGACGGCGCATTCTGCACTTTTGACGTTTGCTTGTTGAACGTCGTCATTGTCCCACGTTGGACGTCGGCACCGTCCGCTTGATGGACGTCGGCAGCGTCAGCACTTTGGACGTCGGTGACGTCCGCTCGTTGGACGTCGGCGCCGTCAGCAGTTTGGAAGTCGGTGATGTCCGCTCGTTGGACGGCGCATTCTGCACTTTGGACGTCGGTGACGTCCGCTCGTTAGACGGCGCATTCTGCACTATTGACGTTTGCTTGTTGAACGTCGTCACTGTTCCACGTGAGATGTCGGCACTGTGCGCTCGATGGACGTCGGCGTCATCAGCTCTTTTGAGGTCTTGGACGTCGGTGACGTCCGCTCGTTGGACATCGTATTCTGCACTTTTGACTTTTGCTTGTTGAACGTTGTCGGCGTCATCTGCTCTTTTGACGTCAGCCTCTCACGCTAACTTTTGACGTCGGCGCCGTTTGTTCGTTGGACGTCGTCACCATCCGTTTGTTGATCGTCGGGGACGTCGGCGTCATCTGCTCTTTTGACGTCTTGGACATCGCATTCTGCACTTTTGACGTTTGCTTGTTGAACGTTGTCACTGTCCCACGTGGGATGTCGGCATCATCTGCTCTTTTGACGTCGGTGACGTCAGCCTCTCGCGCTAACTTTTGAGGTCGGCGCCGTTTGCTCGTTGGACGTCGTCACCATCCGTTCGTTGATCGTCGGCGCCGTCCTCTCGATGGACGTTGGCGTCATCCGCTCTTTTGACGTCGGCGACGTCCAATCCACTCTGAGGTATACGCATAAAGTAGGAAACTGACCGGGGATCGAACCACCATCCTCTCGTACCAAGGTCAGCGATATTAACACTGAGCTATCCATCTGCTAAATGCAGTGTTGTGTGATATGTATATAAAGTTATCATGTATGTGATACAGGCATTGACAAAAGCTAATTAGGTATTGACAGAGGTTCGATCCTGCGACCTCCCGCATCAAAGTCATTTTCAATGGGAATTTTTTTCCCCCCCAAATCAACAAAAAAACGACCTGATATCAATAGGACGTGTCCCCCAAACTAGTCCAATTCCATTGACGCTTATGAAGGGCGCCGCCATTGACGGCCATGGACGTCCAAATTTCCCATTCATTTCTAATGCCATTTAATTATGTTTTTTCATTCTATTGATGCAAATGTACTTGGATTCTATTGACGCTTATTTAAGTTGATACCATTGACGTCCATGGACGTCCAAAATTTTTCCCATTCATTTTCAATGGGAATTTTTTTTTTTCCCCAAATCAACAGAAAATGACTAGATATCAATAGGACGTGTCCCCCAAATGTCCCCGATTGCATTGCTGCTTATGGAGGGTGATGCCATTGACGTCCAGGGACGTCCAAACTTCCCATTTATTCCAATGGCATTTCTTCATGTTTGTTCATTCTATTGATGCCAATGTACTTAGATTCCATTGACGCTTATGTAAGTTGATACCATTGACGTCCATAGACGTCCAAAATTTTTCCCATTCATTTTCAATGGGAAATTTTTTTTCCCCCCAAATCAACAGAAAATGACTAGATATCATTAGGACGTGTCCCCCAAATGTCCCCGATTGCATTGCCGCTTATGGGGGGTGATGCCATTGACGTCCATGGACGTCCAAACTTCCCATTCATTTCCAAAGGCATTTCTTCATGTTTGTTCATTCTATTGATGCCAATGTACTTGGATTCCATTGACGCTTATGTAAGTTGATACCATTGACGTCCATGGACGTCCAAAATTTTTCCCATTCATTTTCAATTGGATTTTTTTTTTTTCCCCAAATCAACAGAAAATGACAAGATATCATTAGGACGTGTCCCCCAAATGTCCCCGATTGCATTGCCGCTTATGGAGGGTGATGCCATTGACGTTCATGGACGTCCAAACTTCCCATTAAATCCCAATGGCATTTCTTCATGTTTGTTCATTCTATTGATGCCAATGTACTTGGATTCCATTGACGCTCATGTAAGTTGATACCATTGACGTCCATGGACGTCCAAAAATTTTCCCATTCATTTTCAATGGGAAATTTTTTTTTTTCCCCAAATCAACAGAAAATGACTAGATATCATTAGGACGTGTCCCCCAAACTTCCCCGATTCCATTAACAATTATGAAAGGTACCGCCATTGACGTCCATGGACGTCCAATTCTCCCATTCATTTCTAATGGCTTTTACTTTGTTTTGTGCCAATGACTGGCATTATGATCCATTCTATTGATAGACCTGAGTGGGGCTAAGATCTGTATCTCCACAGAGGAAAGACCAAGGTGTGTAATTTCTCCCGAAATTGCAGTTTCTAGTTACCTTGGTCTTTCTGAAAGAAAGAACAAGGTATTGTTATTCTGCAACTTTATTACCTTGGTCTTTCTGAAGGAAAGAACAAGGTTATGTTGTTGTACAACTTTATTGTACTTTTTTTTATTTATTATTATTATAGGTCAATAATTGTTGACGTTTTTTTCGGCGCGCCGCACAGCCCGAACCGTACCTCCGATCGGTACCGTTCAAGTATCGGCACGACCGGAATTTTCGCGCGACGATGGGAATTTTTCAAACGGCCCCGAAAAATTTTCCGTTCGCCCGTAAACGGCAATTTTCCGAAAAAAAAAAAAAGTTTCAAAATGTATCTAGTCCTACAATTTTTGACCAAATCACATAATTTGGGCATCAAAAATTCCGGGACGGTGAGGGGCATAAAAGTTGTATACAGAATTTGGCAAAAATTTACGGTTCCCCGGAAATTTGCCAAAAACTTTCCTATTCATTTTGAATGGAAAAAAAACGCGCGCTTCACAGCCCGAACCGTTAGACCGATCGGCACCGTTCAAGTATCGGCACGACCGGAATTTTCGCGTGACACAGGAAACTTTACAAATGGCCCCGAAAATTTTTCCGTTCGTCCGTAAACGGAAATTTTCCGTGAAAAAAAAAAAAGTTTCAAAATGTATCTAGTCCTACAATTTTTGACCAAATCACATAATTTGGGCATCAAAAATTCCGGGACGGTGAGGGGCATAAAAGTTGTATACAGAATTTGGAAAAAATTTACGGTTCCCCGGATATTTGCCAAAAACTATCCCATTCATTTCTAATGGGAAAAGTTCCCATTCACTTTCAATAGGATTTCCAATGGACTTTACATTGCATTGCCATTGACGGCCATGCATGTCGAATCTATTGATGCCAATGTTCTTGGATTCAATTGACTATATGGATGTCGATGCCATTGACGGCCATGGACGTCCAAAATTTTTCCCATTCATTTTCAATGGGGAAAAAACTACATTTCCCCAAATCAACAGAAAATGACCAGATATCAATAGGACGTGTCCCCCAAACGTCCCCAACTCCATTGACGCTTATAGGGGGTGCTGCCATTGACTTACATGGACGTCCAAAATTTTTCCCATTCATTTTCAATGGGGAAAAAACTACATTTCTCCAAATCAACAGAAAATGACCAGATATCAATAGGACGTATACCCCAAACGTCCCCAACTCCATTGACGCTTATGGGGGGTGCTGCCATTGACGTCCATGGACGTCCAAAATTTTACCCATTCATTTTCAATGGGAATTTTTTTTTTTTCCCCAAATCAACAGAAAATGACTAGATATCAATAGGACGTTTCCCCCAAATGTCCCCAATTGCATTGCTGCTTATGGAGGGTGATGCCATTGACGTCCTGGGACGTTCAAACTTCCCATTCATTTCCAATGGCATTTCTTCATGTTTGTTCATTCTATTGATGCCAATGTACTTGGATTCCATTGACGCTTATGTAAGTTGATGCCATTGACGTCCATGGACGTCCAAAATTTTTCCCATTCATTTTCAATGGGAATTTTTTTTTTTTCCCCAAATCAACAGAAAATGACTAGATATCAATAGGACGTTTCCCCCAAATGTGCCCGATTGCATTGCTGCTTATGGAGGGTGATGCCATTGACGTCCACGGACGTCCAAACTTCCCATTAATTTCCAATGGCATTTCTTCATGTTTGTTCATTCTATTGATGCCAAAGTACTTGGATTCCATTGACGCTTATGTAAGTTGATACCATTGACGTCCATGGACGTCCAAAATTTTTCCCATTCATTTTCAATGGGATTTTTTTTTTTTTTTTCCCAAATCAACAGAAAATGACTAGATATCATTAGGACGTTTCCCCCAAATGTCCCCGATTGCATTGCCGCTTATGGAGGGTGATGCCATTGACGTTCATGGACGTCCAAACTTCCCATTCATTTCCAATGGCATTTCTTCATGTTTGTTCATTCTTTTGATGCCAATGTACTTGGATTCCATTGACGGTTATGTAAGTTGATACCATTGACGTCCATGGACGTCCAAAATTTTTCCCATTCATTTTCAATGGGAAATTTTTTTTTTTCCCCAAATCAACAGAAAATGACTAGATATCATTAGGACGTGTCCCCCAAATGTCCCCGATTGCATTGCCGCTTATGGGGGGTGATGCCATTGACGTCCATGGACGTCCAAACTTCCCATTCATTTCCAAAGGCATTTCTTCATGTTTGTTCATTCTATTGATGCCAATGTACTTGGATTCCATTGACGCTTATGTAAGTTGATACCATTGACGTCCATGGACGTCCAAAATTTTTCCCATTCATTTTCAATGGGATTTTTTTTTTTTCCCAAATCAACAGAAAATGACTAGATATCATTAGGACGTGTCCCCCAAATGTCCCCGATTGAATTGCCGCTTATGGAGGGTGATGCCATTGACGTTCATGGACGTCCAAACTTCCCATTCATTTCCAATGGCATTTCTTCATGTTTGTTCATTTTATTGATGCCAATGTACTTGGATTCCATTGACGCTTATGTAAGTTGATACCATTGACGTCCATGGACGTCCAAAATTTTTCCCATTCATTTTCAATGGGAATTTTTTTTTTTTCCCAAATCAACAGAAAATGACTAGATATCAATAGGACGTGTCCCCCAAACTTCCCCGATTCCATTAACAATTATGGAGGGTGCTGCCATTGACGGACATGGACGTCCAATTCTCCCAATCTTTTCTAATGGCTTTAACTTTGTTTAGTGCCAATGACTGGCATTATGGTCCATTCTATTGATAGACCTGAGTGGGGCTAAGATTTGTATCTCCACAGAGGAAAGACCAAGGTGTGTAATTTCTCCCGAAATTGCAGTTTCTAGTTTTTTATTACCTTGGTCTTTCTGAAAGAAAGAACAAGGTATTGTTATTGTGCAACTTTATTACCTTGGTCTTTCTGAAGGAAAGAACAAGGTTATGTTGTTGTGCAACTTTATTATTATTATTATTCAATAATTCTCCGCGTTTTTTTGAGCCAACGCACAGCCCAAACCGTAGCACCGATCGGCACCGTTGAAGTATCGGCACGACCGGATTTTTCGCGTGACGATGGGAATTTTTCAAACCGCCACGAAAAATTTTCCGTTCGCCCGTAAACGGCAATTTTCCGAAAAATAAAAAAAGTTTCAAAATGTATCTAGTCCTACAATTTTTGACCAAATCACATAATTTGGGCATCAAAAATTCCGGGACGGTGAGGGGCATAAAAGTTGTATACAGAATTTGGCAAAAATTTACGGTTCCCCGGAAATTTGCCAAAAACTTTCCTATTCATTTTGAATGGAAAAAAAACGCGCGCTTCACAGCCCGAACCGTTAGACCGATCGGCACCGTTCAAGTATCGGTACGACCGGAATTTTCGCGTGACACAGGAAACTTTACAAATGGCCCCGAAAATTTTTCCGTTCGTCCGTAAACGGCAATTTTCCGTGAAAAAAAAAAAAGTTTCAAAATGTATCTAGTCCTACAATTTTTGACCAAATCACATAATTTGGGCATCAAAAATTCCGGGACGGTGAGGGGCATAAAAGTTGTATACAGAATTTGGAAAAAAATTACGCTTCCTCGGAAATTTGCCAAAAACTATCCCATTCATTTCGAATGGGAAAAGTCCCATTCACTTCCAGTGGGATTTCCAATGGAATTTACATTGCATTGATGCCATTGACGGCCATGCATGTCGAATCTACTGATGCCAATGTACTTGGATTCAATTGATTATATGGATGTCGATGCCATTGACTGCCATGGACGTCCAAAATTTTTCCCATTCATTTTCAATGGGGAAAAAACAAAATTACCCCAAATCAACAGAAAATGACCAGATATCAATAGGACGTGTCCCCCAAACTTCCCCAATTCCATTGACGCTTATGAAGGGTGCCGCCATTGACTTACATGGACGTCCAAAATTTTTCCCATTCATTTTCAATGGGGAAAAAACTAAATTTCTCCAAATCAACAGAAAATGACCAGATATCAATAGGACGTATATCCCAAACGTCCCCAATTCCATTGACGCTTATGGGGGGTGCTGCCATTGACGTCCATGGACGTCCAAAATTTTACCCATTCATTTTCAATGGGAATTTTTTTTTTTCCCCAAATCAACAGAAAATGACTAGATATCAATAGGACCTGTCCCCCAAATGTCCCCGATTGCATTACCGCTTATGGGGGGTGATGCCATTGACGTCCATGGACGTCCAAACTTCCCAATCATTTCCAAAGCCATTTCTTCATGTTTGTTCATTTTTTTGATGCCAATGTACTTGGATTCCATTGACGCTTATGTAAGTTGATACCATTGACGTCCATGGACGTCCAAAATTTTTCCCATTCATTTTCAATGGGATTTTTTTTTTTTTTCCCAAATCAACAGAAAATGACTAGATATCATTAGGACGTTTCCCCCAAATGTCCCCGATTGCATTGCCGCTTATGGAGGGTGATGCCATTGACGTTCATGGACGTCTAAACTTCCCATTCATTTCCAATGGCATTTCTTCATGTTTGTTCATTTTATTGATGCCAATGTACTTGGATTCCATTGACGCTTATGTAAGTTGATACCATTGACGTCCATGGACGTCCAAAATTTTTCCCATTCATTTTCAATGGGAAATTTTTTTTTTTCCCCAAATCAACAGAAAATGACTAGATATCAATAGGACCTGTCCCCCAAATGTCCCCGATTGCATTGCTACTTATGGAGGGTGATGCCATTGACGTCCAGGGACGTCCAAACTTCCCATTCATTTCCAATGGCATTTCTTCATGTTTGTTCATTCTTTTGATGCCAATGTACTTGGATTCCATTGACGGTTATGTAAGTTGATACCATTGACGTCCATGGACGTCCAAAATTTTTCCCATTCATTTTCAATGGGAATTTTTTTTTTTTCCCCAAATCAACAGAAAATGACTAGATATCATTAGGACGTGTCCCCCAAATGTCCCCGATTGCATTACCGCTTATGGGGGGTGATGCCATTGACGTCCATGGACGTCCAAACTTCCCAATCATTTCCAAAGCCATTTCTTCATGTTTGTTCATTTTATTGATGCCAATGTACTTGGATTCCATTGACGCTTATGTAAGTTGATACCATTGACGTCCATGGACGTCCAAAATTTTTCCCATTCATTTTCAATGGGATTTTTTTTTTTTTTTCCCAAATCAACAGAAAATGACTAGATATCATTAGGACGTTTCCCCCAAATGTCCCCGATTGCATTGCCGCTTATGGAGGGTGATGCCATTGACGTCCACGGACGTCCAAACTTCCCATTCATTTCCAATGGCATTTCTTCATGTTTGTTCATTTTATTGATGCCAATGTACTTGGATTCCATTGACGCTTATGTAAGTTGATACCATTGACGTCCATGGACGTCCAAAATTTTTCCCATTCATTTTCAATGGGAATTTTTTTTTTTTCCCCAAATCAACAGAAAATGACTAGATATCATTAGGACGTGTCCCCCAAACTTCCCCGATTCCATTAACAATTATGAAAGGTGCCGCCATTGACGTCCATGGACGTCCAATTCTCCCATTCATTTCTAACGGCTTTTACTTTGTTTTTTGCCAATGACTGGCATTATGATCCATTCTATTGATAGACCTGAGTGGGGCTAAGATCTGTGTCTCCACAGAGGAAAGACCAAGGTGTGTAATTTCTCCCGAAATTGCAGTTTCTAGTTGTACTTATTATTTATTCATCTTATTCTCCGCGTTTTTTTGAGCCAACGCACAGCCCAAACCGTAGCACCGATCGGCACAGTTCAAGTATCGGCACGACCGGAATTTTCGCGTGACGATGGGAATTTTTCAAACCGCCACGAAAAATTTTCCGTTCGCCCGTAAACGGCAATTTTCCGAAAAACAAAAAAAGTTTCAAAATGTATCTAGTCCTACAATTTTTGACCAAATCACATAATTTGGGCATCAAAAATTCCGGGACGGTGAGGGGCATAAAAGTTGTATACAGAATTTGGCAAAAATTTACGGTTCCCCGGAAATTTGCCAAAAACTTTCCTATTCATTTTGAATGGAAAAAAAACGCGCGCTTCACAGCCCGAACCGTTAGACCGATCGGCACCGTTCAAGTATCGGCACGACCGGAATTTTCGCGTGACACAGGAAACTTTACAAATGGCCCCGAAAATTTTTCCGTTCGTCCGTAAACGGCAATTTTCCGTGAAAAAAAAAAAAGTTTCAAAATGTATCTAGTCCTACAATTTTTGACCAAATCACATAATTTGGGCATCAAAAATTCCGGGACGGTGAGGGGCATAAAAGTTGTATACAGAATTTGGAAAAAAATTACGCTTCCTCGGAAATTTGCCAAAAACTATCCCATTCATTTCGAATGGGAAAAGTCCCATTCACTTCCAATGGGATTTCCAATGGAATTTACATTGCATTGATGCCATTGACGGCCATGCATGTCGAATCTACTGATGCCAATGTACTTGGATTCAATTGACTATATGAATGTCGATGCCATTGACGGCCATGGACGTCCAAAATTTTTCCCATTCATTTTCAATGGGGAAAAAACAAAATTTCCCCAAATCAACAGAAAATGACCAGATATCAATAGGACGTGTCCCCCAAACTTCCCCAATTCCATTGACGCTTATGAAGGGTGCCGCCATTGACTTCCATGGACGTCCAAAATTTTTCCCATTCATTTTCAATGGGGAAAAAACTACATTTCTCCAAATCAACAGAAAATGACCAGATATCAATAGGACGTATATCCCAAACGTCCCCAATTCCATTGACGCTTATGGGGGGTGCTGCCATTGACGTCCATGGACGTCCAAAATTTTACCCATTCATTTTCAATGGGAAATTTTTTTTTTTCCCCAAATCAACAGAAAATGACTAGATATCAATAGGACCTGTCCCCCAAATGTCCCCGATTGCATTGCTGCTTATGGAGGGTGATGCCATTGACGTCCAGGGACGTCCAAACTTCCCATTCATTTCCAATGGCATTTCTTCATGTTTGTTCATTCTATTGATGCCAATGTACTTGGATTCCATTGACGCTTATGTAAGTTGATACCATTGACGTCCATGGACGTCCAAAATTTTTCCCATTCATTTTCAATGGGAAATTTTTTTTTTTCCCCAAATCAACAGAAAATGACTAGATATCATTAGGACGTGTCCCCCAAATGTCCCCGATTGCATTGCCGCTTATGGGGGGTGATGCCATTGACGTCCATGGACGTCCAAACTTCCCATTCATTTCCAAAGGCATTTCTTCATGTTTGTTCATTCTATTGATGCCAATGTACTTGGATTCCATTGACGCTTATGTAAGTTGATACCATTGACGTCCATGGACGTCCAAAATTTTTCCCATTCATTTTCAATGGGATTTTTTTTTTTTTCCCAAATCAACAGAAAATGACTAGATATCATTAGGACGTGTCCCCCAAATGTCCCCGATTGCATTGCCGCTTATGGAGGGTGATGCCATTGACGTTCATGGACGTCCAAACTTCCCATTCATTTCCAATGGCATTTCTTCATGTTTGTTCATTTTATTGATGCCAATGTACTTGGATTCCATTGACGCTTATGTAAGTTGATACCATTGACGTCCATGGACGTCCAAAATTTTTCCCATTCATTTTCAATGGGAAATTTTTTTTTTTTTCCCAAATCAACAGAAAATGACTAGATATCAATAGAACGTGTCCCCCAAACTTCCCCGATTCCATTAACAATTATGGAGGGTGCTGCCATTGACGGACATGGACGTCCAATTCTCCCAATCTTTTCTCATGGCTTTTACTTTGTTTAGTGCCATTGACTGGCATTATGGTCCATTCTATTGATAGACCTGAGTGGGGCTAAGATCTGTATCTCCACAGAGGAAAGACCAAGGTGTGTAATTTCTCCCGAAATTGCAGTTTCTAGTTATTATTATTATTCAATAATTCTCCGCGTTTTTTTGAGCCAACGCACAGCCCAAACCGTAGCACCGATCGGCACCGTTGAAGTATCGGCACGACCGGATTTTTCGCGTGACGATGGGAATTTTTCAAACCGCCACGAAAAATTTTCCGTTCGCCCGTAAACGGCAATTTTCCGAAAAATAAAAAAAGTTTCAAAATGTATCTAGTCCTACAATTTTTGACCAAATCACATAATTTGGGCATCAAAAATTCCGGGACGGTGAGGGGCATAAAAGTTGTATACAGAATTTGGCAAAAATTTACGGTTCCCCGGAAATTTGCCAAAAACTTTCCAATTCATTTTGAATGGAAAAAAAACGCGCGCTTCACAGCCCGAACCGTTAGACCGATCGGCACCGTTCAAGTATCGGCACGACCGGAATTTTCGCGTGACACAGGAAACTTTACAAATGGCCCCGAAAATTTTTCCGTTCGTCCGTAAACGGAAATTTTCCGTGAAAAAAAAAAAAGTTTCAAAATGTATCTAGTCCTACAATTTTTGACCAAATCACATAATTTGGGCATCAAAAATTCCGGGACGGTGAGGGGCATAAAAGTTGTATACAGAATTTGGAAAAAATTTACGGTTCCCCGGATATTTGCCAAAAACTATCCCATTCATTTCTAATGGGAAAAGTTCCCATTCACTTTCAATAGGATTTCCAATGGACTTTACATTGCATTGCCATTGACGGCCATGCATGTCGAATCTATTGATGCCAATGTTCTTGGATTCAATTGACTATATGGATATCGATGCCATTGACGGCCATGGACGTCCAAAATTTTTCCCATTCATTTTCAATGGGGAAAAAACTACATTTCCCCAAATCAACAGAAAATGACCAGATATCAATAGGACGTGTCCCCCAAACGTTCCGAACTCCATTGACGCTTATAGGGGGTGCTGCCATTGACGTCCATGGACGTCCAAAAATTTTCCCATTCATTTTCAATGGGGAAAAAACTAAATTTCCCCAAATCAACAGAAAATGACCAGATATTAATAGGACGTATACCCCAAACGTCCCCAATTCCATTTACGCTTATGGAGGGTGATGCCATTGACGTTCATGGACGTCCAAACTTCCCATTCATTTCCAATGGCATTTCTTCATGTTTGTTCATTCTATTGATGCCAATGTACTTGGATTCCATTGACGCCTATGTAAGTTGATACCATTGACGTCCATGGACGTCCAAAATTTTTCCCATTCATTTTCAATGGGAATTTTTTTGTTTTCCCCAAAATCAACAAAAAATGACTAGATATCATTAGGACGTGTCCCCCAAATGTCCCCGATTGCATTGCCGCTTATGGAGGGTGATGCCATTGACGTCCATGGACGTCCAAACTTCCCATTCATTTCCAATGGCATTTCTTCATGTTTGTTCATTTTATTGATGCCAATGTACTTGGATTCCATTGACGCTTATGTAAGTTGATACCATTGACGTCCATGGACGTCCAAAATTTTTCCCATTCATTTTCAATGGGAATTTTTTTTTTTTTCCCCAAATCAACAGAAAATGACTGGATATCATTAGGACGTGTCCCCCAAATGTCCCCGATTGCATTGCCGCTTACGGAGGGTGATGCCATTGACGTTCATGGACGTCCAAACTTCCCATTTATTTCCAATGGCATTTCTTCATGTTTGTTCATTCTATTGATGCCAATGTACTTGGATTCCATTGACGCTTATGTAAGTTGATACCATTGACGTCCATGGACGTCCAAAATTTTTCCCATTCATTTTCAATGGGAATTTTTTTTTTTTTCCCCAAATCAACAGAAAATGACTAGATATCAATAGGACGTTTCCCCCAAATGTGCCCGATTGCATTGCTGCTTATGGAGGGTGATGCCATTGACGTCCACGGACGTCCAAACTTCCCATTCATTTCCAATGGCATTTCTTCATGTTTGTTCATTCTATTGATGCCAATGTACTTGGATTCCATTGACGCTTATGTAAGTTGATACCATTGACGTCCATGGACGTCCAAAATTTTTCCCATTCATTTTCAATGGGAAATTTTTTTTTTTCCTCAAATCCACAGAAAATGACTAGATATCATTAGGACGTGTCCCCCAAATGTCCCCGATTGCATTGCCGCTTATGGGGGGTGATGCCATTGACGTCCATGGACGTCCAAACTTCCCATTAATTTCCAAAGGCATTTCTTCATGTTTGTTCATTCTATTGATGCCAATGTACTTGGATTCCATTGATGCTTATGTAAGTTGATACCATTGACGTCCATGGACGTCCAAAATTTTTCCCATTCATTTTCAATGGGATTTTTTTTTTTTTCCCAAATCATCAGAAAATGACTAGATATCATTAGGACGTGTCCCCCAAATGTCCCCGATTGCATTGCCGCTTATGGAGGGTGATGCCATTGACGTTCATGGACGTCCAAACTTCCCTTTCATTTCCAATGGCATTTCTTCATGTTTGTTCATTTTATTGATGCCAATGTACTTGGATTCCATTGACGCTTATGTAAGTTGATACCATTGATGTCCATGGACGTCCAAAATTTTTCCCATTCATTTTCAATGGGAATTTTTTTTTTTTTTCCCAAATCAACAGAAAATGACTACATATCAATAGGACGTGTCCCCCAAACTTCCCCGATTCCATTAACAATTATGGAGGGTGCTGCCATTGACGGACATGGACGTCCAATTCTCCCAATCTTTTCTAATGGCTTTAACTTTGTTTAGTGCCAATGACTGGCATTATGGTCCATTCTATTGATAGACCTGAGTGGGGCTAAGATTTGTATCTCCACAGAGGAAAGACCAAGGTGTGTAATTTCTCCCGAAATTGCAGTTTCTAGTTTTTTATTATTATTATTCAATAATTCTCCGCGTTTTTTTGAGCCAACGCACAGCCCAAACCGTAGCACCGATCGGCACCGTTGAAGTATCGGCACGACCGGATTTTTCGCGTGACGATGGGAATTTTTCAAACCGCCACGAAAAATTTTCCGTTCGCCCGTAAACGGCAATTTTCCGAAAAATAAAAAAAGTTTCAAAATGTATCTAGTCCTACAATTTTTGACCAAATCACATAATTTGGGCATCAAAAATTCCGGGACGGTGAGGGGCATAAAAGTTGTATACAGAATTTGGCAAAAATTTACGGTTCCCCGGAAATTTGCCAAAAACTTTCCAATTCATTTTGAATGGAAAAAAAACGCGCGCTTCACAGCCCGAACCGTTAGACCGATCGGCACCGTTCAAGTATCGGCACGACCGGAATTTTCGCGTGACACAGGAAACTTTACAAATGGCCCCGAAAATTTTTCCGTTCGTCCGTAAACGGAAATTTTCCGTGAAAAAAAAAAAAGTTTCAAAATGTATCTAGTCCTACAATTTTTGACCAAATCACATAATTTGGGCATCAAAAATTCCGGGACGGTGAGGGGCATAAAAGTTGTATACAGAATTTGGAAAAAATTTACGGTTCCCCGGATATTTGCCAAAAACTATCCCATTCATTTCTAATGGGAAAAGTTCCCATTCACTTTCAATAGGATTTCCAATGGACTTTACATTGCATTGCCATTGACGGCCATGCATGTCGAATCTATTGATGCCAATGTTCTTGGATTCAATTGACTATATGGATATCGATGCCATTGACGGCCATGGACGTCCAAAATTTTTCCCATTCATTTTCAATGGGGAAAAAACTACATTTCCCCAAATCAACAGAAAATGACCAGATATCAATAGGACGTGTCCCCCAAACGTTCCGAACTCCATTGACGCTTATAGGGGGTGCTGCCATTGACGTCCATGGACGTCCAAAAATTTTCCCATTCATTTTCAATGGGGAAAAAACTAAATTTCCCCAAATCAACAGAAAATGACCAGATATTAATAGGACGTATACCCCAAACGTCCCCAATTCCATTTACGCTTATGGAGGGTGATGCCATTGACGTTCATGGACGTCCAAACTTCCCATTCATTTCCAATGGCATTTCTTCATGTTTGTTCATTCTATTGATGCCAATGTACTTGGATTCCATTGACGCCTATGTAAGTTGATACCATTGACGTCCATGGACGTCCAAAATTTTTCCCATTCATTTTCAATGGGAATTTTTTTGTTTTCCCCAAAATCAACAAAAAATGACTAGATATCATTAGGACGTGTCCCCCAAATGTCCCCGATTGCATTGCCGCTTATGGAGGGTGATGCCATTGACGTCCATGGACGTCCAAACTTCCCATTCATTTCCAATGGCATTTCTTCATGTTTGTTCATTTTATTGATGCCAATGTACTTGGATTCCATTGACGCTTATGTAAGTTGATACCATTGACGTCCATGGACGTCCAAAATTTTTCCCATTCATTTTCAATGGGAATTTTTTTTTTTTTCCCCAAATCAACAGAAAATGACTGGATATCATTAGGACGTGTCCCCCAAATGTCCCCGATTGCATTGCCGCTTACGGAGGGTGATGCCATTGACGTTCATGGACGTCCAAACTTCCCATTTATTTCCAATGGCATTTCTTCATGTTTGTTCATTCTATTGATGCCAATGTACTTGGATTCCATTGACGCTTATGTAAGTTGATACCATTGACGTCCATGGACGTCCAAAATTTTTCCCATTCATTTTCAATGGGAATTTTTTTTTTTTTCCCCAAATCAACAGAAAATGACTAGATATCAATAGGACGTTTCCCCCAAATGTGCCCGATTGCATTGCTGCTTATGGAGGGTGATGCCATTGACGTCCACGGACGTCCAAACTTCCCATTCATTTCCAATGGCATTTCTTCATGTTTGTTCATTCTATTGATGCCAATGTACTTGGATTCCATTGACGCTTATGTAAGTTGATACCATTGACGTCCATGGACGTCCAAAATTTTTCCCATTCATTTTCAATGGGAAATTTTTTTTTTTCCTCAAATCCACAGAAAATGACTAGATATCATTAGGACGTGTCCCCCAAATGTCCCCGATTGCATTGCCGCTTATGGGGGGTGATGCCATTGACGTCCATGGACGTCCAAACTTCCCATTAATTTCCAAAGGCATTTCTTCATGTTTGTTCATTCTATTGATGCCAATGTACTTGGATTCCATTGATGCTTATGTAAGTTGATACCATTGACGTCCATGGACGTCCAAAATTTTTCCCATTCATTTTCAATGGGATTTTTTTTTTTTTCCCAAATCATCAGAAAATGACTAGATATCATTAGGACGTGTCCCCCAAATGTCCCCGATTGCATTGCCGCTTATGGAGGGTGATGCCATTGACGTTCATGGACGTCCAAACTTCCCTTTCATTTCCAATGGCATTTCTTCATGTTTGTTCATTTTATTGATGCCAATGTACTTGGATTCCATTGACGCTTATGTAAGTTGATACCATTGATGTCCATGGACGTCCAAAATTTTTCCCATTCATTTTCAATGGGAATTTTTTTTTTTTTTCCCAAATCAACAGAAAATGACTACATATCAATAGGACGTGTCCCCCAAACTTCCCCGATTCCATTAACAATTATGGAGGGTGCTGCCATTGACGGACATGGACGTCCAATTCTCCCAATCTTTTCTAATGGCTTTAACTTTGTTTAGTGCCAATGACTGGCATTATGGTCCATTCTATTGATAGACCTGAGTGGGGCTAAGATTTGTATCTCCACAGAGGAAAGACCAAGGTGTGTAATTTCTCCCGAAATTGCAGTTTCTAGTTTTTTATTATTATTATTCAATAATTCTCCGCGTTTTTTTGAGCCAACGCACAGCCCAAACCGTAGCACCGATCGGCACCGTTGAAGTATCGGCACGACCGGATTTTTCGCGTGACGATGGGAATTTTTCAAACCGCCACGAAAAATTTTCCGTTCGCCCGTAAACGGCAATTTTCCGAAAAATAAAAAAAGTTTCAAAATGTATCTAGTCCTACAATTTTTGACCAAATCACATAATTTGGGCATCAAAAATTCCGGGACGGTGAGGGGCATAAAAGTTGTATACAGAATTTGGCAAAAATTTACGGTTCCCCGGAAATTTGCCAAAAACTTTCCAATTCATTTTGAATGGAAAAAAAACGCGCGCTTCACAGCCCGAACCGTTAGACCGATCGGCACCGTTCAAGTATCGGCACGACCGGAATTTTCGCGTGACACAGGAAACTTTACAAATGGCCCCGAAAATTTTTCCGTTCGTCCGTAAACGGAAATTTTCCGTGAAAAAAAAAAAAGTTTCAAAATGTATCTAGTCCTACAATTTTTGACCAAATCACATAATTTGGGCATCAAAAATTCCGGGACGGTGAGGGGCATAAAAGTTGTATACAGAATTTGGAAAAAATTTACGGTTCCCCGGATATTTGCCAAAAACTATCCCATTCATTTCTAATGGGAAAAGTTCCCATTCACTTTCAATAGGATTTCCAATGGACTTTACATTGCATTGCCATTGACGGCCATGCATGTCGAATCTATTGATGCCAATGTTCTTGGATTCAATTGACTATATGGATATCGATGCCATTGACGGCCATGGACGTCCAAAATTTTTCCCATTCATTTTCAATGGGGAAAAAACTACATTTCCCCAAATCAACAGAAAATGACCAGATATCAATAGGACGTGTCCCCCAAACGTTCCGAACTCCATTGACGCTTATAGGGGGTGCTGCCATTGACGTCCATGGACGTCCAAAAATTTTCCCATTCATTTTCAATGGGGAAAAAACTAAATTTCCCCAAATCAACAGAAAATGACCAGATATTAATAGGACGTATACCCCAAACGTCCCCAATTCCATTTACGCTTATGGAGGGTGATGCCATTGACGTTCATGGACGTCCAAACTTCCCATTCATTTCCAATGGCATTTCTTCATGTTTGTTCATTCTATTGATGCCAATGTACTTGGATTCCATTGACGCCTATGTAAGTTGATACCATTGACGTCCATGGACGTCCAAAATTTTTCCCATTCATTTTCAATGGGAATTTTTTTGTTTTCCCCAAAATCAACAAAAAATGACTAGATATCATTAGGACGTGTCCCCCAAATGTCCCCGATTGCATTGCCGCTTATGGAGGGTGATGCCATTGACGTCCATGGACGTCCAAACTTCCCATTCATTTCCAATGGCATTTCTTCATGTTTGTTCATTTTATTGATGCCAATGTACTTGGATTCCATTGACGCTTATGTAAGTTGATACCATTGACGTCCATGGACGTCCAAAATTTTTCCCATTCATTTTCAATGGGAATTTTTTTTTTTTTCCCCAAATCAACAGAAAATGACTGGATATCATTAGGACGTGTCCCCCAAATGTCCCCGATTGCATTGCCGCTTACGGAGGGTGATGCCATTGACGTTCATGGACGTCCAAACTTCCCATTTATTTCCAATGGCATTTCTTCATGTTTGTTCATTCTATTGATGCCAATGTACTTGGATTCCATTGACGCTTATGTAAGTTGATACCATTGACGTCCATGGACGTCCAAAATTTTTCCCATTCATTTTCAATGGGAATTTTTTTTTTTTTCCCCAAATCAACAGAAAATGACTAGATATCAATAGGACGTTTCCCCCAAATGTGCCCGATTGCATTGCTGCTTATGGAGGGTGATGCCATTGACGTCCACGGACGTCCAAACTTCCCATTCATTTCCAATGGCATTTCTTCATGTTTGTTCATTCTATTGATGCCAATGTACTTGGATTCCATTGACGCTTATGTAAGTTGATACCATTGACGTCCATGGACGTCCAAAATTTTTCCCATTCATTTTCAATGGGAAATTTTTTTTTTTCCTCAAATCCACAGAAAATGACTAGATATCATTAGGACGTGTCCCCCAAATGTCCCCGATTGCATTGCCGCTTATGGGGGGTGATGCCATTGACGTCCATGGACGTCCAAACTTCCCATTAATTTCCAAAGGCATTTCTTCATGTTTGTTCATTCTATTGATGCCAATGTACTTGGATTCCATTGATGCTTATGTAAGTTGATACCATTGACGTCCATGGACGTCCAAAATTTTTCCCATTCATTTTCAATGGGATTTTTTTTTTTTTCCCAAATCATCAGAAAATGACTAGATATCATTAGGACGTGTCCCCCAAATGTCCCCGATTGCATTGCCGCTTATGGAGGGTGATGCCATTGACGTTCATGGACGTCCAAACTTCCCTTTCATTTCCAATGGCATTTCTTCATGTTTGTTCATTTTATTGATGCCAATGTACTTGGATTCCATTGACGCTTATGTAAGTTGATACCATTGATGTCCATGGACGTCCAAAATTTTTCCCATTCATTTTCAATGGGAATTTTTTTTTTTTTTCCCAAATCAACAGAAAATGACTACATATCAATAGGACGTGTCCCCCAAACTTCCCCGATTCCATTAACAATTATGGAGGGTGCTGCCATTGACGGACATGGACGTCCAATTCTCCCAATCTTTTCTAATGGCTTTAACTTTGTTTAGTGCCAATGACTGGCATTATGGTCCATTCTATTGATAGACCTGAGTGGGGCTAAGATTTGTATCTCCACAGAGGAAAGACCAAGGTGTGTAATTTCTCCCGAAATTGCAGTTTCTAGTTTATTATTATTATTCAATAATTGTTGACGTTTTTTTCGGCGCGCCGCACAGCCCGAACCGTACCACCGATCAGCACCGTTCAAGTATCGGCACGACCGGAATTTTCGCGCGACGATGGGAATTTTTCAAACGGCCCCGAAAAATTTTCCGTTCGCCCGTAAACGGCAATTTTCCGAAAAAAAAAAAAAGTTTGAAAATGTATCTAGTCCTACAATTTTTGACCAAATCACATAATTTGGGCATCAAAAATTCCGGGACGGTGAGGGGCATAAAAGTTGTATACAGAATTTGGCAAAAATTTACGGTTCCCCGGAAATTTGCCAAAAACTTTCCTATTCATTTTGAAAGGAAAAAAAACGCGCGCTTCACGGCCCGAACCGTTAGACCGATCGGCACCGTTCAAGTATCGGCACGACCGGAATTTTAGCGTGACACAGGAAACTTTACAAATGGCCCCGAAAATTTTTCCGTTCGTCCGTAAACGGCAATTTTCCGTGAAAAAAAAAAAAGTTTCAAAATGTATCTAGTCCTACAATTTTTGACCAAATCACATAATTTGGGCATCAAAAATTCCGGGACGGTGAGGGGCATAAAAGTTGTATACAGAATTTTGAAAAAAATTACGCTTCCTCGGAAATTTGCCAAAAACTATCCCATTCATTTCGAATGGGAAAAGTCCCATTCACTTCCAATGGGATTTCCAATGGAATTTACATTGCATTGATGCCATTGACGGCCATGCATGTCGAATCTACTGATGCCAATGTACTTGGATTCAATTGACTATATGGATGTCGATGCCATTGACGGCCATGGACGTCCAAAATTTTTCCCATTCATTTTCAATGGGGAAAAAACAAAATTACCCCAAATCAACAGAAAATGACCAGATATCAATAGGACGTGTCCCCCAAACTTCCCCAATTCCATTGACGCTTATGAAGGGTGCCGCCATTGACTTACATGGACGTCCAAAATTTTTCCCATTCATTTTCAATGGGGAAAAAACTAAATTTCTCCAAATCAACAGAAAATGACCAGATATCAATAGGACGTATATCCCAAACGCCCCAATTCCATTGACGCTTATGGGGGGTGCTGCCATTGACGTCCATGGACGTCCAAAATTTTACCCATTCATTTTCAATGGGAAATTTTTTTTTTTCCCCAAATCAACAGAAAATGACTAGATATCAATAGGACCTGTCCCCCAAATGTCCCCGATTGCATTGCTGCTTATGGAGGGTGATGCCATTGACGTCCAGGGACGTCCAAACTTCCCATTCATTTCCAATGGCATTTCTTCATGTTTGTTCATTCTTTTGATGCCAATGTACTTGGATTCCATTGACGCTTATGTAAGTTGATACCATTGACGTCCATGGACGTCCAAAATTTTTCCCATTCATTTTCAATGGGAATTTTTTTTTTTTCCCCCAATCAACAGAAAATGACTAGATATCAATAGGACGTTTCCAACAAATGTGCCCGATTGCATTGCTGCTTATGGAGGGTGATGCCATTGACGTCCACGGACGTCCAAACTTCCCATTAATTTCCAATGGCATTTCTTCATGTTTATTCATTCTATTGATGCCAATGTACTTGGATTCCATTGACGCTTATGTAAGTTGATACCATTGACGTCCATGGACGTCCAAAATTTTTCCCATTCATTTTCAATGGGAATTTTTTTTTTTTCCCCAAATCAACAGAAAATGACTAGATATCATTAGGACGTGTCCCCCAAATGTCCCCGATTGCATTGCCGCTTATGGGGGTTGATGCCAATGACGTCCATGGACGTCCAAACTTCCCATTCATTTCCAAAGGCATTTCTTCATGTTTGTTCATTCTATTGATGCCAATGTACTTGGATTCCATTGACGCTTATGTAAGTTGATACCATTGACGTCCATGGACGTCCAAAATTTTTCCCATTCATTTTCAATGGGAAAATTTTTTTTTTCCCCAAATCAACAGAAAATGACTAGATATCATTAGGACGTGTCCCCCAAATGTCCCCGATTGCATTGCCGCTTATGGGGGGTGATGCCATTTACGTCCATGGACGTCCAAACTTCCCATTCATTTCCAATGGCATTTCTTCATGTTTGTTCATTCTATTGATGCCAATGTACTTGGATTCCATTGACGCTTATGTAAGTTGATACCATTGACGTCCATGGACGTCCAAAATTTTTCCCATTCATTTTCAATGGGAAAATTTTTTTTTTCCCCAAATCTACAGAAAATGACTAGATATCATTAGGACAAGCCCCCAAATGTCCCCGATTGCATTGCCGCTTATGGGGGGTGATGCCATTGACGTCCATGGACGTCCAAACTTCCCATTCATTTCCAAAGGCATTTCTTCATGTTTGTTCATTCTATTGATGCCAATGTACTTGGATTCCATTGACGCTTATGTAAGTTGATACCATTGACGTCCATGGACGTCCAAAATTTTTCCCATTCATTTTCATTGGGATTTTTTATTTTTTTTCCCCAAATCAACAGAAAATGACTAGATATCATTAGGACGTGTCCCCCAAATGTCCCCGATTGCATTGCCGCTTATGGAGGGTGATGCCATTGACGTTCATGGACGTCCAAACTTCCCATTCATTTCCAATTGCATTTCTTCATATTTGTTCATTCTATTGATGCCAATGTACTTGGATTCCATTGACGCTTATGTAAGTTGCTACCATTGACGTCCATGGACGTCCAAAAATTTTCCCATTCATTTTCAATGGGAATTTTTTTTTTCTTCCCCCAAATCAACAGAAAATGACTAGATATCAATAGGACGTGTCCCCCAAATGTCCCCGATTGCATTGCCTCTTATGAAGGGTGCCGCCATTGACGGCCATGGACGTCCAATTCTCCCAATCTTTTCTAATGGCTTTTACTTTGTTTAGTGCCATTGACTGGCATTATGGTCCATTCTATTGATAGACCTGAGTGGGGCTAAGATCTGTATCTCCACAGAGGAAAGACCAAGGTGTGTAATTTCTCCCGAAATTGCAGTTTCTAGTTTAGATGTGTTATTGTTTGTGCCTTACTCCTTCACTAAAAGAGAGAAACGTTGTTGTTCAGTCACTTGGCAAGACGTTGAGTAAAGTTGTAAAAGCCAATAAAGGTGTCCTGTGGGTCACTCGGTCAAGATATAACAACTACTCATCGACTTCTTTCCCCCCCAACGTTTTTATATTATTATTTTATATGCACGAGAGCTGCCGGATCTGCCAAAATGAACATGAAGTCTGATTATTATTTTTTTTTAACAATGTCATCAGATAGACAAAAACATAAAATTAAGAGCAAATGCCTGCATCTTCAAATCATGAAAATAATAACAGCCTATATCTTACCAATGTTGTAATCTCGATGGGTCTTGTATACATTCCATGTCAGGAAGTCTAGGCACATTGTTTGCATCCTGATTAGCGTCTGGCTAATAACATAAAATTCCAATCTCCTCTTCTTCCTCCAACTCCTCAAAAACTTGGATCTCCTCCCTTGCACTTGATCTATTGCTTATATCGCTGTTTGAATCATTGTTTGAAGGGCTTTGTATGGCGGCCGTATGTATGGAGGTGCCATCGCGTTCCCGGTGTGACGTATCACTTCCGGGTTCGTCCCCTTTCAGGCTCGAACTTCGGAAACGCGATTTTTTTGTCAAATATACAACATATAAATTATTTTTTCATGCTTTATTTGTTGAACAATGTTTAATTACTTTACTTGTGACCCTATTTGGCATGTGAAGAAATTACTTCACATTACTGCTTTAAAAAAGTAATTATAGTTACTCACTACTTCTTCCAAAAAGTAACTGAGTTAGTAACTGAATTACTCTATAGTAAAAGTAACTAGTTACCAGGGAAATAACTATTTCCGTTACTTTAAAAAGAAGTTGTTGTATGTCAAAGAATTTGAAATTTTTTGAGCAGTATTCGAGTCAGTTGAATAGAGAAGAACAGACAGGTAGTTGTGTTATAGAACGTTGTAATATTGCACCTCAGCAGCAACAGATTTATCCTACACTTGAAGTGCAACAAAAATAAACAGATTTGAATTGCTTACCACAGATGTGGACAAAAGCTTTGCCCCGGGACATAAATTACACTTTACATGCACGTTCTTTCCTTTAATTTCGACCAACTTGAAATAGTGTTTACATCTCCACCACGTAAAGGACAAATTTTCCTCTGAATGCTCTGCCATCTTATCGCTCTGCATCTGTTTTGCGTGTGTGTGTTTGCCGCACGCGCTGTTCCAGTTTGTGTGTGAAAACACCGGTTCTGATTTTTTTTTTTTTTTCAATCAAACTTAATTAACAACAAATACATATATACAAACATAGGGCGAGACAATTCACATATAAACAACCGGCTCTGAAGTACGTGCGCTATTAGGCTCAAGCGTTTACGTCACAAAATGGGGGATCACGTGAGATTTGACAACAACGCAGCCATATTGGAAGCAGGTCTGGCTCACGGGACATTAAACTTGCCAGTTCGATAAAGAGACAAACTAGTTACAAAGGCGAAGAACAGATATGTGATCAAACTTAACGAAGTGAACAATGTTGACCCTTACGAGCAAGCCGAAGACAAATAGAGTAAAGATGTCGACGGGCTTCCACAATTACGCGAAATGGACATTCTGCTGTATTTATTGTTTGGTGTATGTTACTAAACTCATCAGCGATTCCGAAATTACAAATCGCTACAAAGCTACGAACAGTTTTGCTGCCACAGGACCTGCACGTTATGACCGTATCAAACGGCAACTCCATCGTTCTTGCAAAGGTAGGCTATGTGCGTTTACCATTTTCATTGCCATGAACCTGAACACACCCAAAGTCTTGGATGACAAATAAACAGAGCAGACTTGACTCGCTACGGCTGGTAGTTTCTTCAATTTATTCAAAGTAAGTAACGCACCGCTTTTGACTGTCAGTAACAGTAACGGCGTTGTAACGGCGGAAAAAATAGTTAGATGAACCCGCTACTGGAAAAATAACGCCATTATGTAACGGCGTTATTTATAACGGCATTATTCCCAACACTGGTGCTGACTGAGTGATACTGTACAAGCCACGGGATGGACGGGGACATCCATCCCGCCTGCCAGCCCAAGTCTGAGAATACGCCACCATCCGCTCTTCTGGTGGCCCACAATGGACAGTCCAGAACAATGGAAGGACATCCTCCCCTCCCACAAGGAACATCTGATGACGAAGGAACCCACTGAGAAGTTGACACTCAGCACTCACGTGGCACTGAGGCTGGCAAAATCCTCAACTCTTGTCGCCCTGATAACAGTGATGCACGAACTCTCCTGCCCAATCCGCAACAGACAATCACTCTTAACAATAGAGGTGTGCAAAATTTCCGATTCTTAGATTATTCGCGATTCGGGCGTGGAAGATTCGAGAATGATTCACAAACATCCAAATTCCGATTATTGAAATATGCCAAGTAAAGCGAAAGTACAACACACTCAGCGCGCCGCGCGGTCTTCGACGCAATGAAGAACGGAGCGAGAGTAGCTAAACATCATGCCTCTCATTACCCGGCCCCTCGGGTAATGCCAATGCTCAACTCACGGCTCTAGCTCAACTCATGCCACGAGATAAAAAACACAACAACATACCTGACTGCTGCCGAAAAGTTGCTACAAAGTACATCCACATAACGTTACGGTAGATATCATTTATATAGGACTAGATGCAATATAGATTCGGTAGCGTTAGCAGCACATCTACAAAAAGCTAGATGCGAGCATTAGTAAACGGCTGCCACCTTAAAGCAGTACACTTCCCTGCAAGGCTGTTGAAGCGAACCTTCCAAGCGAACCTAATTAACTTTTTATCTAAAATACTCCCAAATCGGTAAAATATTGACTTGAATCTGTCTTTAAAATAGTTTTCAAACTTTCACATGTCGAAAGTAGACAAAAGGGAAATTATCGAATAACGGGAGCAATTTTAACAACTTTAACGGTTGATTCACAACATTAAATTAATTGAATGTAGTTTAAAGCTGCTGATACAGAATGGGGACTGGAGTTTTATATTTACCTTGGTCTTTCCAAGGGAAAGAACAAGGTTATGTTATTGTACAACTTTATTGTACTTTTTCTTTATTACCTTGGTCTTTCCAAGGGAAAGAACAAGGTATTGTTATTGTGCAACTTTATTATTATAATTACCTTGGTCTTTCCAAGGGAAAGAACAAGGTATTGTTATTGTGCAACTTTATTCGTCTTATTATTATTATTATTTATTATATCATCATCTTATTCTCCGCGTTTTTTCGGCGCGCCGCGCAGCCCGAACCGTACCACCGATCGGCACCGTTGAAGTATCGGCACGACCGGATTTTTCGCGCGACGCAGGGACTTTTTCAAAATCCTCCGAAAAATTTTCCGTTCGCCCGTAAACGGCAATTTTCCCAAAAAAAAAAAAAGTTAAAAAATGTATCTAGTCCTACAATTTTTGACCAAATCACATAATTTGGGTATCAAAAATTCCGGGACGATGAGGGGCATAAAAGTTGTATACAGAATTTGGCAAAAATTTACGGTTCCCCGGAAATTTGCCAAAAACTTTCCTATTCATTTTGAATGAAAAAAAAACGCACGCTGCACAGCCCGAACCGTTTGACCGATCGGCACCGTTCTAATATCGGCACGACGGGAATTTTCGCGCAACGATGGGAATTTTTCAAACGGACCCGAAAAATTTTCCCTTCGCCCGTAAACGGCAATTTTCCGGAAAAAAAAAAAAAGTTTCAAAATGTATCTAGTCCTACAATTTTTGACCAAATCACATAATTTGGGCATCAAAAATTCCGGGACGGTGAGGGGCATAAAAGTTGTATACAGAATTTGGAAAAAAATTACGCTTCCTCGGAAATTTGCCAAAAACTATCCCATTCATTTCGAATGGGAAAAGTCCCATTCACTTCCAATGGGATTTCCAATGGAATTTACATTGCATTGATGCCATTGACGGCCATGCATGTCGAATCTACTGATGCCAATGTACTTGGATTCAATTGATTATATGGATGTCGATGCCATTGACTGCCATGGACGTCCAAAATTTTTCCCATTCATTTTCAATGGGGAAAAAACAAAATTACCCCAAATCAACAGAAAATGACCAGATATCAATAGGACGTGTCCCCCAAACTTCCCCAATTCCATTGACGCTTATGAAGGGTGCCGCCATTGACTTACATGGACGTCCAAAATTTTTCCCATTCATTTTCAATGGGGAAAAAACTACATTTCTCCAAATCAACAGAAAATGACCAGATATCAATAGGACGTATACCCCAAACGTCCCCAACTCCATTGACGCTTATGGGGGGTGCTGCCATTGACGTCCATGGACGTCCAAAATTTTACCCATTCATTTTCAATGGGAAATTTTTTTTTTTCCCCAAATCAACAGAAAATGACTAGATATCAATAGGACGTGTCCCCCAAATGTCCCCAATTGCATTGCTGCTTATGGACGGTGATGCCATTGACGTCCAGGGACGTCCAAACTTCCCATTCATTTCCAATGGCATTTCTTCATGTTTGTTCATTCTATTGATGCCAATGTACTTGGATTCCATTGACGCTTATGTAAGTTGATACCAGTGACGTCCATGGACGTCCAAAATTTTTCCCATTCATTTTCAATGGGAATTTTTTTCCCCCCCCCAAATAAACAGAAAATGACTAGATATCAATAGGACGTTTCCCCCAAATGTCCCCGATTGCATTGCCGCTTATGGAGGGTGATGCCATTGACGTTCATGGGCGTCCAAACTTCCCATTAAATCCCAATGGCATTTCTTCATGTTTGTTCATTCTATTGATGCCAATGTACTTGGATTCCATTGACGCTTATGTAAGTTGATACCATTGACGTCCATGGACGTCCAAAAATTTTCCCATTCATTTTCAATGGGAATTTTTTTTTTTTTCCCCAAATCAACAGAAAATGACTAGATATCAATAGGACGTGTCCCCCAAATGTCCCCGATTGCATTGCCTCTTATGGAGGGTGATGCCATTGACGTCCACGGACGTCCAAACTTCCCATTCATTTCCAATGGCATTTCTTCATGTTTGTTAATTCTATTGATGCCAATGTACTTGGATTCCATTGACGCTTATGTAAATTGATACCATTGACGTCCATGGACGTCCAAAAGTTTTCCCATTCATTTTCAATGGGAATTTTTTTTTTTTCCCCAAATCAACAGAAAATGACTAGATATCATTAGGGCGTGTCCCCCAAATGTCCCCGATTGCATTGCCGCTTATGGAGGGTGATGCCATTGACGTTCATGGACGTCCAAACTTCCCATTAAATCCCAATGGCATTTCTTCATGTTTGTTCATTCTATTGATGCCAATGTACTTGGATTCCATTGACGCTTATGTAAGTTGATACCATTGACGTCCATGGACGTCCAAAAATTTTCCCATTCATTTTCAATGGGAATTTTTTTTTTTCCCCAAATCAACAGAAAATGACTAGATATCAATAGGACGTGTCCCCCAAATGTCCCCGATTGCATTGACGCTTATGAAGGGTGCCGCCATTGACGGCCATGGACGTCCAATTCTCCCAATCTTTTCTAATGGCTTTTACTTTGTTTAGTGCCATTGACTGGCATTATGGTCCATTCTATTGATAGACCTGAGTGGGGCTAAGATTTGTATCTCCACAGAGGAAAGACCAAGGTGTAATTTCTCCCGAAATTGCAGTTTCTAGTTACCTGGGTCTTTCCTATGGAAAGTCCAGGTAGTGCTGTTCTGCAACTTTATTCGTCTTATTATTATTATTACCTGGGTCTTTCCTATGGAAAGTCCAGGTAGTGCTGTTCTGCAACTTTATTCGTCTTATTACCTTGGTCTTTCCTATGGAAAGAACAAGGTATTGTTATTCTGCAACTTTATTCGCCTTATTATTATTATTTATTATATCTTCATCTTATTCTCCGCGTTTTTTCGGCGCGCCGCGCAGCCCGAACCGTACCACCGATCGGCACCGTTGAAGTATCGGCACGACCGGATTTTTCGCGCGACGCAGGGACTTTTTCAAAATCCCCCGAAAAATTTTCCGTTCGCCCGTAAACGGCAATTTTCCGAAAAAAAAAAAAAGTTAAAAAATGTATCTAGTCCTACAATTTTTGACCAAATCACATAATTTGGGTATCAAAAATTCCGGAACGATGAGGGGCATAAAAGTTGTATACAGAATTTGGCAAAAATTTACGGTTCCCCGGAAATTTGCCAAAAACTTTCCTATTCATTTTGAATGAAAAAAAAACGCACGCTGCACAGCCCGAACCGTTTGACCGATCGGCACCGTTCAAATATCGGCACGACCGGAATTTTCGCGCAACGATGGGAATTTTTCAAACGGACCCGAAAAATTTTCCCTTCGCCCGTAAACGGCAATTTTCCGGAAAAAAAAAAAATGTTTCAAAATGTATCTAGTCCTACAATTTTTGACCAAATCACACAATTTGGGCATCAAAAATTCCGGGACGGTGAGGGGCATAAAAGTTGTATACAGAATTTGGAAAAAAATTACGGTTCCTCGGAAATTTGCCAAAAACTATCCCATTCATTTCGAATGGGAAAAGTCCCATTCACTTCCAATGGGATTTCCAATGGAATTTACATTGCATTGATGCCATTGACGGCCATGCATGTCGAATCTACTGATGCCAATGTACTTGGATTCAATTGACTATATGGATGTCGATGCCATTGACTGCCATGGACGTCCAAAATTTTTCCCATTCATTTTCAATGGGGAAAAAACTAAATTACCCCAAATCAACAGAAAATGACCAGATATCAATAGGACGTGTCCCCCAAACTTCCCCAATTCCATTGACGCTTATGAAGGATGCCGCCATTGACTTACATGGACGTCCAAAAATTTTCCCATTCATTTTCAATGGGGAAAAAACTAAATTTCTCCAAATCAACAGAAAATGACCAGATATCAATAGGACGTATATCCCAAACGTCCCCAATTCCATTGACGCTTATGGGGGGTGCTGCCATTGACGTCCATGGACGTCCAAAATTTTACCCATTCATTTTCAATGGGAATTTTTTTTTTTTTCCCCAAATCAACAGAAAATGACTAGATATCAATAGGACCTGTCCCCCAAATGTCCCCGATTGCATTGCTGCTTATGGAGGGTGATGCCATTGACGTCCAGGGACGTCCAAACTTCCCATTCATTTCCAATGGCATTTCTTCATGTTTGTTCATTCTATTGATGCCAATGTACTTGGATTCCATTGACGCTTATGTAAGTTGATACCATTGACGTCCATGGACGTCCAAAATTTTTCCCATTCATTTTCAATGGGAATTTTTTTTTTCTTCCCCAAATCAACAGAAAATGACTAGATATCATTAGGACGTGTCCCCCAAATGTCCCCGATTGCATTGCCGCTTATGGGGGGTGATGCCATTGACGTTCATGGACGTCCAAACTTCCCATTCATTTCCAAAGGCATTTCTTCATGTTTGTTCATTTTATTGATGCCAATGTACTTGGATTCCATTGACGCTTATGTAAGTTGATACCATTGACGTCCATGGACGTCCAAAATTTTTCCCATTCATTTTCAATGGGATTTTTTTTTTTTTTCCCAAATCAACAGAAAATGACTAGATATCATTAGGACGTGTCCCCCAAATGTCCCCGATTGCATTGCCGCTTATGGAGGGTGATGCCATTGACGTTCATGGACGTCCAAACTTCCCATTCATTTCCAATGGCATTTCTTCATGTTTGTTCATTTTATTGATGCCAATGTACTTGGATTCCATTGACGCTTATGTAAGTTGATACCATTGACGTCCATGGACGTCCAAAATTTTTCCCATTCATTTTCAATGGGAATTTTTTTTTTTTTCCCAAATCAACAGAAAATGACTAGATATCATTAGGACGTGTCCCCCAAACTTCCCCGATTCCATTAACAATTATGAAAGGTGCCGCCATTGACGTCCATGGACGTCCAATTCTCCCATTCATTTCTAACGGCTTTTACTTTGTTTTTTGCCAATGACTGGCATTATGATCCATTCTATTGATAGACCTGAGTGGGGCTAAGATCTGTATCTCCACAGAGGAAAGACCAAGGTGTGTAATTTCTCCCGAAATTGCAGTTTCTAGTTATTATTATTATTATTTATTATATCATCATCTTATTCTCCGCGTTTTTTCGGCGCGCCGCGCAGCCCGAACCATAGCACCGATCGGCACCGTTCAAGTATTGACACGACCGGATTTTTCGCGCGACGATGGGAATTTTTCAAAATCCCCCGAAAAATTTTCCGTTCACCCGTAAACGGCAATTTTCCGGAAAAAAAAAAAAGTTTAAAAATGTATCTAGTCCTACAGTTTTTGACCAAATCACATAATTTGGGCATCAAAAATTCCGGGACGTTGAGGGGCATAAAAGTTGTATACAGAATTTGGCAAAAAATTACGGTTCCCCGGAAATTGGCCAAAAACTCTCCCATTCATTTGTAATGGGAAAAGTTCCCATTCACTTCCAATGGGATTTCCTATGGACTTTACATTGCATTGATGCCATTGACGGCCATGCATGTCGAATTTACTGATGCCAATGTACTTGGATTCTATTGACTATATGGATGTCGATGCCATTGACGGCCATGGACGTCCAAAATTTTTCCCATTCATTTTCTATGGGGAAAAGACAAAATGTCCCCAAATCAGTAGGAAATCAACAGATATCAATAGGACCTTTACCTCAAATGTCCCCGATAGCATTGATGCTTATGGAGGGTGATGCCATTGACGTCCATGGACGTCCAAATTTTTCCCATTCATTTTCAATGGGGAAAAAACAAAATGTCTCCAAATCAGTAGGAAATCACCAGATATCAATAGGACCTTTACCCCAAATGTCCCCAACTGCATTGACGCTTATTGAGGGCTCCGCCATTGACGGCCATGGACGTCCAAATTTCCCATTCATTTCTAATGGCATCTAATTATGTTTTTTCATTCTATTGATGCCAATGTACTTGGATTCCATTGACGCCTATGTAAGTTGATACCATTGACGTCCATGGACGTCCAAAATTTTTCCCATTCATTTTCAATGGGAATTTTTTTTTTTTCCCCAAATCAACAAAAAAAGACCAGATATCAATAGGACGCGTCCCCCAAACTTCTCCAATTCCATTGACGCTTATGAAGGGCGCCGCCATTGACGGCCATGGACGTCCAAATTTCCCATTCATTTCTAATGGCATTTAATTATGTTTTTTCATTCTATTGATGCCAATGTACTTGGATTCCATTGACGCCTATGTAAGTTGATACCATTGACGTCCATGGACGTCCAAAATTTTTCCCATTCATTTTCAATGGGATTTTTTTTTTTTTTCCCAAATCTACAAAAAATGACCTGATATCAATAGGACGTCTCCCCCAAACGTCCCCAATTCCATTGACGCTTATGAAGGGCGCCGCCATTGACGGCCATGGACGTCCAAATTTCCCATTCATTTCTAATGGCATTTAATTATGTTTTTTCATTCTATTGATGCCAATGTACTTGGATTCCATTGACGCCTATGTAAGTTGATACCATTGACGTCCATGGACGTCCAAAATTTTTCCCATTCATTTTCAATGGGAATTTTTTTTTTTTCCCAAATCTACAAAAAATGACCTGATATCAATAGGACGTCTCCCCCAAACGTCCCCAATTCCATTGACGCTTATGAAGGGTGCCGCTATTGACGGCCATGGACGTCCAATTCTCCCAATCATTTCTAATGGCATTAATTTGTTTAATGCAAATGACTGGTATTATTGTCCATTCTATTGCTACACCTGAGTGGGGCTAAGATCTGTATCTCCACTGAGGAAAGACCCAGGTGTAATTTCTCCCGAAATTGCAGTTTCTAGTTATTATTTATTATATCATCATCTTATTCTCCGCGTTTTTTCGGCGCGCCGCGCAGCCCGAACCATAGCACCGATCGGCACCGTTCAAGTATTGACACGACCGGATTTTTCGCGCGACGATGGGAATTTTTCAAAATCCCCCGAAAAATTTTCCGTTCGCCCGTAAACGGCAATTTTCCGGAAAAAAAAAAAAGTTTAAAAATGTATCTAGTCCTACAGTTTTTGACCAAATCACATAATTTGGGCATCAAAAATTCCGGGACGTTGAGGGGCATAAAAGTTGTATACAGAATTTGGCAAAAAATTACGGTTCCCCGGAAATTGGCCAAAAACTCTCCCATTCATTTGTAATGGGAAAAGTTCCCATTCACTTCCAATGGGATTTCCTATGGACTTTACATTGCATTGATGCCATTGACGGCCATGCATGTCGAATTTACTGATGGCAATGTACTTGGATTCTATTGACTATATGGATGTCGATGCCATTGACGGCCATGGACGTCCAAAATTTTTCCCATTCATTTTCTATGGGGAAAAGACAAAATGTCCCCAAATCAGTAGGAAATCAACAGATATCAATAGGACCTTTACCTCAAATGTCCCCGATAGCATTGATGCTTATGGAGGGTGATGCCATTGACGTCCATGGACGTCCAAAATGTTTCCCATTCATTTTCAATGGGAATTTTTTTTTTTTCCCCCAAATAACAGAAAATGACTAGATATCAATAGGACGTGTCGCCCAAATGTCCCCGATTGCATTGCCTCTTATGGAGGGTGATGCCATTGACGTTCATGGACGTCCAAACTTCCCATTAAATCCCAATGGCATTTCTTCATGTTTGTTCATTCTATTGATGCCAATGTCATGTAAGTTGATACCATTGACGTCCATGGACGTCCAAAATTTTTCCCATTCATTTTCAATGGGAATTTTTTTTTTTTCCCCAAATCAACAAAAAAAGACCAGATATCAATAGGACGTGTCCCCCAAACTTCTCCAATTCCATTGACGCTTATGAAGGGCGCCGCCATTGACGGCCTTGGACGTCCAAATTTCCCATTCATTTCTAATGGCATTTAATTATGTTTTTTCATTCTATTGATGCCAATGTATTTGGATTCCATTGACGCCTATGTAAGTTGATACCATTGACGTCCATGGACGTCCAAAATTTTTCCCATTCATTTTCAATGGGATTTTTTTTTTTTCCCCCAAATCAACAGGAAATGACCAGATATCAATAGGACGTGTCCCCCAAACTTCCCCAATTCCATTGACGCTTATGAAGGGTGCCGCCATTGACGGCCATGGACGTCCAATTCTCCCAATCATCTCTAATGGCGTTTACTTTGTTTAATGCCAATGACTGGCATTATTGTCCATTCTATTGCTACACCTGAGTGGGGCGAAGATCTGTATCTCCACTGAGGAAAGACCCAGGTGTAATTTCTCCCGAAATTGCAGTTTCTAGTTATTATTACCTTGGTCTTTCCTATGGAAAGAACAAGGTATTGTTATTCTGCAACTTTATTCGCCTTATTATTATTATTTATTATTACCTTGGTCTTTCTGAAGGAAAGAACAAGGTTATGTTGTTGTGCAACTTTATTATTATTATTATTCAATAATTCTCCGCGTTTTTTTGAGCCAACGCACAGCCCAAACCGTAGCACCGATCGGCACCGTTGAAGTATCGGCACGACCGGATTTTTCGCGTGACGATGGGAATTTTTCAAACCGCCACGAAAAATTTTCCGTTCGCCCGTAAACGGCAATTTTCCGAAAAATAAAAAAAGTTTCAAAATGTATCTAGTCCTACAATTTTTGACCAAATCACATAATTTGGGCATCAAAAATTCCGGGACGGTGAGGGGCATAAAAGTTGTATACAGAATTTGGCAAAAATTTACGGTTCCCCGGAAATTTGCCAAAAACTTTCCTATTCATTTTGAATGGAAAAAAAACGCGCGCTTCACAGCCCGAACCGTTAGACCGATCGGCACCGTTCAAGTATCGGCACGACCGGAATTTTCGCGTGACACAGGAAACTTTACAAAAGGCCCCGAAAATTTTTCCGTTCGTCCGTAAACGGCAATTTACCGTGAAAAAAAAAAAAGTTTCAAAATGTATCTAGTCCTACAATTTTTGACCAAATCAAATAATTTGGGCATCAAAAATTCCGGGACGGTGAGGGGCATAAAAGTTGTATACAGAATTTGGAAAAAAATTACGCTTCCTCGGAAATTTGCCAAAAACTATCCCATTCATTTCGAATGGGAAAAGTCCCATTCACTTCCAAAGGGATTTCCAATGGAATTTACATTGCATTGATGCCATTGACGGCCATGCATGTCGAATCTACTGATGCCAATGTACTTGGATTCAATTGACTATATGGATGTCGATGCCATTGACTGCCATGGACGTCCAAAATTTTTCCCATTCATTTTCAATGGGGAAAAAACAAAATTACCCCAAATCAACAGAAAATGACCAGATATCAATAGGACGTGTCCCCCAAACTTCCCCAATTCCATTGACGCTTATGAAGGGTGCCGCCATTGACTTACATGGACGTCCAAAATTTTTCCCATTCATTTTCAATGGGGAAAAAACTAAATTTCTCCAAATCAACAGAAAATGACCAGATATCAATAGGAAGTATATCCCAAACGTCCCCAATTCCATTGACGCTTATGGGGGGTGCTGCCATTGACGTCCATGGACGTCCAAAATTTTACCCATTCATTTTCAATTAGAATTTTTTTTTTTTCCCCAAATCAACAGAAAATGACTAGATATCAATAGGACCTGTCCCCCAAATGTCCCCGATTGCATTGCTGCTTATGGAGGGTGATGCCATTGACGTCCAGGGACGTCCAAACTTCCCATTCATTTCCAATGGCATTTCTTCATGTTTGTTCATTCTTTTGATGCCAATGTACTTGGATTCCATTGACGCTTATGTAAGTTGATACCATTGACGTCCATGGACGTCCAAAATTTTTCCCATTCATTTTCAATGGGAATTTTTTTTTTTTTCCCCAAATCAACAGAAAATGACTAGACATCAATAGGACGTTTCCCACAAATGTGCCCGATTGCATTGCTGCTTATGGAGGGTGATGCCATTGACGTCCACGGACGTCCAAACTTCCCATTAATTTCCAATGGCATTTCTTCATGTTTGTTCATTCTATTGATGCCAATGTACTTGGATTCCATTGACGCTTATGTAAGTTGATACGATTGACGTCCATGGACGTCCAAAATTTTTCCCATTCATTTTCAATGGGAAATTTTTTTTTTTCCCCAAATCAACAGAAAATGACTAGATATCATTAGGACGTGTCCCCCAAATGTCCCCGATTGCATTGCCGCTTATGGGGGGTGATGCCATTGACGTCCATGGACGTCCAAACTTCCCATTCATTTCCAAAGGCATTTCTTCATGTTTGTTCATTCTATTGATGCCAATGTACTTGGATTCCATTGACGCTTATGTAAGTTGATACCATTGACGTCCATGGACGTCCAAAATTTTTCCCATTCATTTTCAATGGGATTTTTTTTTTTTTCCCAAATCAACAGAAAATGACTAGATATCATTAGGACGTGTCCCCCAAATGTCCCCGATTGCATTGCCGCTTATGGAGGGTGATGCCATTGACGTTCATGGACGTCCAAACTTCGCATTCATTTCCAATGGCATTTCTTCATGTTTGTTCATTTTATTGATGCCAATGTACTTGGATTCCATTGACGCTTATGTAAGTTGATACCATTGACGTCCATGGACGTCCAAAATTTTTCCCATTCATTTTCAATGGGAATTTTTTTTTTTTCCCAAATCAACAGAAAATGACTAGATATCAATAGGACGTGTCCCCCAAACTTCCCCGATTCCATTAACAATTATGGAGGGTGCTACCATTGACGGACATGGACGTCCAATTCTCCCAATCTTTTCTAATGGCTTTAACTTTGTTTAGTGCCATTGACTGGCATTATGGTCCATTCTATTGATAGACCTGAGTGGGGCTAAGATTTGTATCTCCACAGAGGAAAGACCAAGGTGTGTAATTTCTCCCGAAATTGCAGTTTCTAGTTATTTATTCATCTTATTCTCCGCGTTTTTTTGAGCCAACGCACAGCCTAAACCGTAGCCCCGATCGGCACCGTTCAAGTATCGGCATGACCGGAATTTTCGCGTGACGATGGGAATTTTTCAAAACGCCACGAAAAATTTTCCGTTCGCCCGTAAACGGCAATTTTCCGAAAAAAAAAAAAAGTTTAAAAATGTATCTAGTCCTACAATTTTTGACCAAATCACATAATTTGGGTATCAAAAATTCCGGGACGGTGAGGGGCATAAAAGTTGTATACAGAATTTGGCAAAAATTTACGGTTCCCCGGAAATTTGCCAAAAACTTTCCTATTCATTTTGAATGGAAAACAAAACGCGCGCTTCACAGCCCGAACCGTTAGACCGATCGGCACCGTTCAAGTATCGGCACGACCGGAATTTTTGCGTGACACAGGAAACTTTACAAATGGCCCCGAAAATTTTTCCGTTCGTCCGTAAACGGCAATTTTCCGTGAAAAAAAAAAAAGTTTCAAAATGTATCTAGTCCTACAATTTTTGACCAAATCAAATAATTTGGGCATCAAAAATTCCGGGACGGTGAGGGGCATTAAAGTTGTATACAGAATTTGGGAAAAAATTACGCTTCCTCGGAAATTTGCCAAAAACTATCCCATTCATTTCGAATGGGAAAAGTCCCATTCACTTCCAATGGGATTTCCAATGGAATTTACATTGCATTGATGCCATTGACGGCCATGCATGTCGAATCTACTGATGCCAATGTACTTGGATTCAACTGACTATATAGATGTCGATGCCATTGACTGCCATGGACGTCCAAAATTTTTCCCATTCATTTTCAATGGGGAAAAAACAAAATTACCCCAAATCAACAGAAAATGACCAGATATCAATAGGACGTGTCCCCCAAACTTCCCCAATTCCATTGACGCTTATGAAGGGTGCCGCCATTGACTTACATGGACGTCCAAAATTTTTCCCATTCATTTTCAATGGGGAAAAAACTACATTTCTCCAAATCAACAGAAAATGACCAGATATCAATAGGACGTATATCCCAAACGTCCCCAATTCCATTGACGCTTATGGGGGGTGCTGCCATTGACGTCCATGGACGTCCAAAATTTTACCCATTCATTTTCAATGGGAATTTTTTTTTTTTCCCCAAATCAACAGAAAATGACTAGATATCAATAGGACCTGTCCCCCAAATGTCCCCGATTGCATTGCTGCTTATGGAGGGTGATGCCATTGACGTCCAGGGACGTCCAAACTTCCCATTCATTTCCAATGGCATTTCTTCATGTTTGTTCATTCTTTTGATGCCAATGTACTTGGATTCCATTGACGGTTATGTAAGTTGATACCATTGACGTCCATGGACGTCCAAAATTTTTCCCATTCATTTTCAATGGGAAATTTTTTTTTTTTCCCAAATCAACAGAAAATGACTAGATATCATTAGGACGTGTCCCCCAAATGTCCCCGATTGCATTGCTGCTTATGGAGGGTGATGCCATTGACGTCCAGGGACGTCCAAACTTCCCATTAATTTCCAATGGCATTTCTTCATGTTTGTTCATTCTATTGATGCCAATGTACTTGGATTCCATTGACGCTTATGTAAGTTGATACCATTGACGTCCATGGACGTCCAAAAATTTTCCCATTCATTTTCAATGGGATTTTTTTTTTTTTCCCAAATCAACAGAAAATGACTAGATATCATTAGGACGTGTCCCCCAAATGTCCCCGATTGCATTGCCGCTTATGGAGGGTGATACCATTGACGTTCATGGACGTCCAAACTTCCCATTCATTTCCAATGGCATTTCTTCATGTTTGTTCATTTTATTGATGCCAATGTACTTGGATTCCATTGACGCTTATGTAAGTTGATACCATTGACGTCCATGGACGTCCAAAATTTTTCCCATTCATTTTCAATGAGATTTTTTTTTTTTTTCCCAAATCAACAGAAAATGACTAGATATCAATAGGACGTGTCCCCCAAACTTCCCCGATTCCATTAACAATTATGGAGGGTGCTGCCATTGACGGACATGGACGTCCAATTCTCCCAATCTTTTCTAATGGCTTTAACTTTGTTTAGTGCCAATGACTGGCATTATGGTCCATTCTATTGATAGACCTGAGTGGGGCTAAGATTTGTATCTCCACAGAGGAAAGACCAAGGTGTGTAATTTCTCCCGAAATTGCAGTTTCTAGTATCTTCATCTTATTCTCCGCGTTTTTTCGGCGCGCCGCGCAGCCCGAACCGTACCACCGATCGGCACCGTTGAAGTATCGGCACGACCGGATTTTTCGCGCGACGCAGGGACTTTTTCAAAATCCCCCGAAAAATTTTCCGTTCGCCCGTAAACGGCAATTTTCCGAAAAAAAAAAAAAGTTAAAAAATGTATCTAGTCCTACAATTTTTGACCAAATCACATAATTTGGGTATCAAAAATTCCGGAACGATGAGGGGCATAAAAGTTGTATACAGAATTTGGCAAAAATTTACGGTTCCCCGGAAATTTGCCAAAAACTTTCCTATTCATTTTGAATGAAAAAAAAACGCACGCTGCACAGCCCGAACCGTTTGACCGATCGGCACCGTTCAAATATCGGCACGACCGGAATTTTCGCGCAACGATGGGAATTTTTCAAACGGACCCGAAAAATTTTCCCTTCGCCCGTAAACGGCAATTTTCCGGAAAAAAAAAAAATGTTTCAAAATGTATCTAGTCCTACAATTTTTGACCAAATCACACAATTTGGGCATCAAAAATTCCGGGACGGTGAGGGGCATAAAAGTTGTATACAGAATTTGGAAAAAAATTACGGTTCCTCGGAAATTTGCCAAAAACTATCCCATTCATTTCGAATGGGAAAAGTCCCATTCACTTCCAATGGGATTTCCAATGGAATTTACATTGCATTGATGCCATTGACGGCCATGCATGTCGAATCTACTGATGCCAATGTACTTGGATTCAATTGACTATATGGATGTCGATGCCATTGACTGCCATGGACGTCCAAAATTTTTCCCATTCATTTTCAATGGGGAAAAAACTAAATTACCCCAAATCAACAGAAAATGACCAGATATCAATAGGACGTGTCCCCCAAACTTCCCCAATTCCATTGACGCTTATGAAGGATGCCGCCATTGACTTACATGGACGTCCAAAAATTTTCCCATTCATTTTCAATGGGGAAAAAACTAAATTTCTCCAAATCAACAGAAAATGACCAGATATCAATAGGACGTATATCCCAAACGTCCCCAATTCCATTGACGCTTATGGGGGGTGCTGCCATTGACGTCCATGGACGTCCAAAATTTTACCCATTCATTTTCAATGGGAATTTTTTTTTTTTTCCCCAAATCAACAGAAAATGACTAGATATCAATAGGACCTGTCCCCCAAATGTCCCCGATTGCATTGCTGCTTATGGAGGGTGATGCCATTGACGTCCAGGGACGTCCAAACTTCCCATTCATTTCCAATGGCATTTCTTCATGTTTGTTCATTCTATTGATGCCAATGTACTTGGATTCCATTGACGCTTATGTAAGTTGATACCATTGACGTCCATGGACGTCCAAAATTTTTCCCATTCATTTTCAATGGGAATTTTTTTTTTCTTCCCCAAATCAACAGAAAATGACTAGATATCATTAGGACGTGTCCCCCAAATGTCCCCGATTGCATTGCCGCTTATGGGGGGTGATGCCATTGACGTTCATGGACGTCCAAACTTCCCATTCATTTCCAAAGGCATTTCTTCATGTTTGTTCATTTTATTGATGCCAATGTACTTGGATTCCATTGACGCTTATGTAAGTTGATACCATTGACGTCCATGGACGTCCAAAATTTTTCCCATTCATTTTCAATGGGATTTTTTTTTTTTTTCCCAAATCAACAGAAAATGACTAGATATCATTAGGACGTGTCCCCCAAATGTCCCCGATTGCATTGCCGCTTATGGAGGGTGATGCCATTGACGTTCATGGACGTCCAAACTTCCCATTCATTTCCAATGGCATTTCTTCATGTTTGTTCATTTTATTGATGCCAATGTACTTGGATTCCATTGACGCTTATGTAAGTTGATACCATTGACGTCCATGGACGTCCAAAATTTTTCCCATTCATTTTCAATGGGAATTTTTTTTTTTTCCCCAAATCAACAGAAAATGACTAGATATCATTAGGACGTGTCCCCCAAACTTCCCCGATTCCATTAACAATTATGAAAGGTGCCGCCATTGACGTCCATGGACGTCCAATTCTCCCATTCATTTCTAACGGCTTTTACTTTGTTTTTTGCCAATGACTGGCATTATGATCCATTCTATTGATAGACCTGAGTGGGGCTAAGATCTGTATCTCCACAGAGGAAAGACCAAGGTGTGTAATTTCTCCCGAAATTGCAGTTTCTAGTTATTATTATTATTATTATTCAATAAATCTCCGCGTTTTTTTGAGCCAACGCACAGCCCAAACCGTAGCACCGATCGGCACCGTTGAAGTATCGGCACGACCGGATTTTTCGCGTGACGATGGGAATTTTTCAAACCGCCACGAAAAATTTTCCGTTCGCCCGTAAACGGCAATTTTCCGAAAAATAAAAAAAGTTTCAAAATGTATCTAGTCCTACAATTTTTGACCAAATCACATAATTTGGGCATCAAAAATTCCGGGACGGTGAGGGGCATAAAAGTTATATACAGAATTTGGCAAAAATTTACGGTTCCCCGGAAATTTGCCAAAAACTTTCCTATTCATTTTGAATGGAAAAAAAACGCGCACTTCACAGCCCGAACCGTTAGACCGATCGTTACCGTTCAAGTATCAGCACGACCGGAATTTTCGCGTGACACAGGAAACTTTACAAATGGCCCCGAAAATTTTTCCGTTCGTCCGTAAACGGCAATTTTCCGTGAAAAAAAAAAAAGTTTCAAAATGTATCTAGTCCCACAATTTTTGACCAAATCACATCATTTGGGCATCAAAAATTCCGGGACGGTGAGGGGCATAAAAGTTGTATACAGAATTTGGAAAAAAATTACGCTTCCTCGGAAATTTGCCAAAAACTATCCCATTCATTTCGAATGGGAAAAGTTCCCATTCACTTCCAATGGGATTTCCAATGGAATTTACATTGCATTGATGCCATTGACGGCCATGCATGTCGAATCTACTGATGCCAATGTACTTGGATTCAATTGACTATATGGATGTCGATGCCATTGACGGCCATGGACGTCCAAAATTTTTCCCATTCATATTCAATGGGGAAAAAACAAGATTTCCCCAAATCAACAGAAAATGACCAGATATCAATAGGACGTGTTCCCCAAACTTCCCCAATTCCATTGACGCTTATGAAGGGTGCCGCCATTGACTTACATGGACGTCCAAAATTTTTCCCATTCATTTTCAATGGGGAAAAAACTAAATTTCTCCAAATCAACAGAAAATGACCAGATATCAATAGGACGTATACCCCAAACGTCCCCAACTCCATTGACGCTTATGGGGGGTGCTGCCATTGACGTCCATGGACGTCCAAAATTTTACCCATTCATTTTCAATGGGAATTTTTTTTTTTTTCCCCAAATCAACAGAAAATGACTAGATATCAATAGGACGTGTCCCCCAAATATCCCCGATTGCATTGCTGCTTATGGAGGGTGATGCCATTGACGTCCAGGGACGTCCAAACTTCCCATTTATTCCAATGGCATTTCTTCATGTTTGTTCATTCTATTGATGCCAATGTACTTGGATTCCATTGACGGTTATGTAAGTTGATACCATTGACGTCCATGGACGTCCAAAATTTTTCCCATTCATTTTAAATGGGAAAATTTTTTTTTTCCCCAAATCAACAGAAAATGACTAGATATCATTAGGACGTGTCCCCCAAATGCCCCGATTGCATTGCCGCTTATGGGGGGTGATGCCATTGACGTCCATGGACGTCCAAACTTCCCATTCATTTCCAAAGGCATTTCTTCATGTTTGTTCATTCTATTGATGCCAATGTACTTGGATTCCATTGACGCTTATGTAAGTTGATACCATTGACGTCCATGGACGTCCAAAATTTTTCCCATTCATTTTCAATGGGATTTTTTTTTTTTCCCCAAATCAACAGAAAATGACTAGATGTCATTAGGACGTGTCCCCCAAACTTCCCCGATTCCATTAACAATTATGAAAGGTGCCGCCATTGACGTCCATGGACGTCCAATTCTCCCATTCATTTCTAACGGCTTTTACTTTGTTTTTTGCCAATGACTGGCATTATGATCCATTCTATTGATAGACCTGAGTGGGGCTAAGATCTGTATCTCCACAGAGGAAAGACCAAGGTGTGTAATTTCTCCCGAAATTGCAGTTTCTAGTTTATTATTATTATTCAATAATTGTTGACGTTTTTTTCGGCGCGCCGCACAGCCCGAACCGTACCACCGATCAGCACCGTTCAAGTATCGGCACGACCGGAATTTTCGCGCGACGATGGGAATTTTTCAAACGGCCCCGAAAAATTTTCCGTTCGCCCGTAAACGGCAATTTTCCGAAAAAAAAAAAAAGTTTGAAAATGTATCTAGTCCTACAATTTTTGACCAAATCACATAATTTGGGCATCAAAAATTCCGGGACGGTGAGGGGCATAAAAGTTGTATACAGAATTTGGCAAAAATTTACGGTTCCCCGGAAATTTGCCAAAAACTTTCCTATTCATTTTGAAAGGAAAAAAAACGCGCGCTTCACGGCCCGAACCGTTAGACCGATCGGCACCGTTCAAGTATCGGCACGACCGGAATTTTAGCGTGACACAGGAAACTTTACAAATGGCCCCGAAAATTTTTCCGTTCGTCCGTAAACGGCAATTTTCCGTGAAAAAAAAAAAAGTTTCAAAATGTATCTAGTCCTACAATTTTTGACCAAATCACATAATTTGGGCATCAAAAATTCCGGGACGGTGAGGGGCATAAAAGTTGTATACAGAATTTGGAAAAAAATTACGCTTCCTCGGAAATTTGCCAAAAACTATCCCATTCATTTCGAATGGGAAAAGTCCCATTCACTTCCAATGGGATTTCCAATGGAATTTACATTGCATTGATGCCATTGACGGCCATGCATGTCGAATCTACTGATGCCAATGTACTTGGATTCAATTGACTATATGGATGTCGATGCCATTGACGGCCATGGACGTCCAAAATTTTTCCCATTCATTTTCAATGGGGAAAAAACAAAATTACCCCAAATCAACAGAAAATGACCAGATATCAATAGGACGTGTCCCCCAAACTTCCCCAATTCCATTGACGCTTATGAAGGGTGCCGCCATTGACTTACATGGACGTCCAAAATTTTTCCCATTCATTTTCAATGGGGAAAAAACTAAATTTCTCCAAATCAACAGAAAATGACCAGATATCAATAGGACGTATATCCCAAACGCCCCAATTCCATTGACGCTTATGGGGGGTGCTGCCATTGACGTCCATGGACGTCCAAAATTTTACCCATTCATTTTCAATGGGAAATTTTTTTTTTTCCCCAAATCAACAGAAAATGACTAGATATCAATAGGACCTGTCCCCCAAATGTCCCCGATTGCATTGCTGCTTATGGAGGGTGATGCCATTGACGTCCAGGGACGTCCAAACTTCCCATTCATTTCCAATGGCATTTCTTCATGTTTGTTCATTCTTTTGATGCCAATGTACTTGGATTCCATTGACGCTTATGTAAGTTGATACCATTGACGTCCATGGACGTCCAAAATTTTTCCCATTCATTTTCAATGGGAATTTTTTTTTTTTCCCCCAATCAACAGAAAATGACTAGATATCAATAGGACGTTTCCAACAAATGTGCCCGATTGCATTGCTGCTTATGGAGGGTGATGCCATTGACGTCCACGGACGTCCAAACTTCCCATTAATTTCCAATGGCATTTCTTCATGTTTGTTCATTCTATTGATGCCAATGTACTTGGATTCCATTGACGCTTATGTAAGTTGATACCATTGACGTCCATGGACGTCCAAAATTTTTCCCATTCATTTTCAATGGGAAAATTTTTTTTTTCCCCAAATCTACAGAAAATGACTAGATATCATTAGGACAAGCCCCCAAATGTCCCCGATTGCATTGCCGCTTATGGGGGGTGATGCCATTGACGTCCATGGACGTCCAAACTTCCCATTCATTTCCAAAGGCATTTCTTCATGTTTGTTCATTCTATTGATGCCAATGTACTTGGATTCCATTGACGCTTATGTAAGTTGATACCATTGACGTCCATGGACGTCCAAAATTTTTCCCATTCATTTTCATTGGGATTTTTTATTTTTTTTTCCCAAATCAACAGAAAATGACTAGATATCATTAGGACGTGTCCCCCAAATGTCCCCGATTGCATTGCCGCTTATGGAGGGTGATGCCATTGACGTTCATGGACGTCCAAACTTCCCATTCATTTCCAATTGCATTTCTTCATATTTGTTCATTCTATTGATGCCAATGTACTTGGATTCCATTGACGCTTATGTAAGTTGCTACCATTGACGTCCATGGACGTCCAAAAATTTTCCCATTCATTTTCAATGGGAATTTTTTTTTTCTTCCCCCAAATCAACAGAAAATGACTAGATATCAATAGGACGTGTCCCCCAAATGTCCCCGATTGCATTGCCTCTTATGAAGGGTGCCGCCATTGACGGCCATGGACGTCCAATTCTCCCAATCTTTTCTAATGGCTTTTACTTTGTTTAGTGCCATTGACTGGCATTATGGTCCATTCTATTGATAGACCTGAGTGGGGCTAAGATCTGTATCTCCACAGAGGAAAGACCAAGGTGTGTAATTTCTCCCGAAATTGCAGTTTCTAGTTACTGTTATTTTAGTATATTTGTTTACTGCTATATGTTAACTTGATACTGAAATAGTAGTTTGGTTTAGCCTGAGAGTATTTTTGAACAATTTTGGAACAAATGTACAAAACATTAAAAAAAAAAAAAAAAAAAAAAAAAAAAAAGGAGGGGGGTGGATCAATAATCGTTTTATAATCGAATCGGAGCCTCTGAATCGTAATCGTAATCGAATCGTTAGGTGCCCAAAGATTCCCAGCTCTACTTAACAACGCCCGAACACACTATTTTCTGTCTCAAAACCCGCCTCTTTCACAAGCAGTTAGTTAGTTAGTCACTGTCATTTTTCTTGGGAATCCTTTTTACTTGTTGACTGTTGACCCTGGATCCAGCCTTCTTCGTCTGGGTCTGTTTGCCGTTTTGCCTGTCTGATTGCTGTTGACTTGGAATAAATTTTCAACTTATGTTTCAAAGCCTTTTTACAGCTTTTAAAATTGTAGTCAGTACAAGGGGTTAAAACTAAGGCGCACGTGCGGAGATTCAACATAAAATTCGCAAAATACAGTTAAAAACAAAAACGATTGGACCAGTAAGTAAAGACCCAAATAAATAGATAAGAGGCACAAGTCCTTTATGGCATATTTGAAAAGTAAGGGCAGTTAGGATTACGCAAAAATGTTTTTAGCCCTGATTTAAAGATTGAAATGCCTTTTTGCCAACCGATGTATGCCTTTTAAAGTATGTGATCAGAGTGAGACGCCACCGACTACAGCATAGTGCGGAGGCAGCTGTCACCTCTTTCCACCACGCAGTACACACCTTAACAGTATACATATTTTTATCCTTGCACAGCAGGAAGAATTCTATGTCGAAGTCGAAGAGGGGACTTTGAGATACAGGCTAGTTGCTACAAGCTAGTCATTAATAGCTAATATTATTTAGTAGCTGGTGTCCCACCACAACTCCCTTCAGGGTATGTTGTTGGCACAGCTAAAGGCTTCAACTAACTCGACACACAACCCATCTGCCGCGATAGCAGATTTTCAGAGCAATCTATAGTAAAATATTCCCTGGAGACAAGTCCATTTCGATGGTCTCGCTTGAGCTCGCATCTTCTTGACGAAACGCTCTGAGGCATTTTTGTCACGATATCCTTTGGATGCATTCTTACATTTGTTCATTCGCAGTCGTTCATTCGCTGCCAACCCTCCCACTTCAAACGGATTGAACGTCTATGGCCGTCATTGGCAGCCAATGCCAGGCAATGAGGTAATTTTGGGCCATTTAGGGTCATTTACCTGTTGATTTTCAGTTACTTCCTGTTGATTTGGGGGTATTTTGTGGGTCACTTCCTGTTTATTTGAGTTACAGAACAGGAAGTGACCTGGGAACCACCCAAACGATTAGGTAGTGACTCAAACTCAATAGGAAATGACCTGTAAATGTAAAAATCGGACAAAATGACTGAAAATGCTCTGGTGTAGAATTAGAGCTGCAACGATTAATTGATTAACTCGAGTATTCGATTAGATAAATATATTCCAACAAATTTTGCTGCTTCGAGTATTCGTTTAAAGTGGCATTGTAAAGTTTTTTTGTTTTTTTTTAAGTGTTTGCATTTATTTTCATTGATTTGGGTGGATACACAGCCCTCTAGTCTACCTCATTTCACATGGCTGAATCCATCTGCTCCGTTAAGATTTTTTTTAGTTTTTAGATTTTTTTTTTTCCGTACTTTAGTTTAAAAGTATATTTAGCCATTTTTTGTGGGAATATGTGTCTGAGCCATTTGTTAAGAGTATTGTAAAAAAGTGTTAGCATTTTATAGCATTTAAGCTAGCGGACTTTTGCTATGTAATTTTGCCAATTGTTCTTTTGCTGTACATAGATCCTCTTTTTTTAATAAATATACCATGTGAGGCTCAGTTCATATTTTAATTAATTAATTTATTTATATATATATTTTTTTAATGTCCCTTATCCGATTATTCAAAATAAATAGTTCATCAATTAATCGGTTACTAAAATAATCGATAGCTGCAGCCCTATTTCAAATGAATGAACGTTCCCAGTCTCAATGGATTGGGCATCGAGCACCGTCAATGGCAGCCTTAGAGTTACCTGAGAAACTATTTTGGTGGAAGATTTTGGTAGCAACCGTTTGTCCCTTTTTTTATTTAATTTTTTTAAACACTGACACCTGTTTAAAACGATATCTCGATTCTTGGCAGGAGCATATCGATAAGCTTTTGGGATACAAAGTATCACGATATATCACCATTTCGATATTTTGTCACACCCCTAATTATTACACCCCAATCACTAGTGACTCGTAAATGAAATAAGACGAAAGTATGGTCTCCCGAAAATGTAATAACTCGTGTGATGGCATAACCTGATCCGGAAGAGTCTTGTGGTTTAGTAAGGCAGGCACATTTAATATGTGAAATAGTGTTAAAAACACTGGAGAGATTCAGATTGGGCCTAATGCTTGGTAGTATGTTTCAGGTGATTATAGAGAGTAAGTTTGGCCTACAAATATGGAAGGGACAATTGTGACCAGAGGCACCCCTTTAAAGCAGTCTGAACACCTGTGGAACAACCCTGGTTTTTGTTCATCTATTAACAGTAGCATAAAGCCTAGCTGAAAAGGTTGACACCAGCTGGCCAACGCTATCAGAAACTCAGGGATTATACTTCACTGTCATCCAATATGAAAAGTAATTACACAAAGCTTTACATGACATAACGGCTAGGCGACAGGATGTATGCAGTTACGCAATACCATTAAGTCAAAAGCCTTAATGACGATATTTCTTTGAGATTTCAGTCATTGTGCTTTTGGTCGGAAATATTCATCTTAGGTTATCTGAGCCAGAGCTACTCTGCTGAAAATACAGTGGGTGCGGAAAGTATTCAGATAACTTGAAATATTTCAGTCTCTGTGTCATTGCAGTCATTTGCATATTTCTTATTCATGTACACTCGGTACCCAATCTAAACAGAAAAAAAACAAATGTAGAAACCAGCAGAACCATCTCAAGGAGGATCAGAAGAAATAGACAGCATGCGAGTTCAATTTAAATATGAAAGTCTCTGCAAAGGGTCGAATACTTATGATCATTTGATATTTTAGTTTCTTTATTAATAAATGTTCAAATAGTTCTACATGCCTGTTTTTTTTCTGTCAAAATGGGGTACTGAGTGTACATTTTTTAGAAAATAAAATAAACTTTTTAGATTTTGGCAAATAGCTGTAATGACACTGAAAAAGTTCAAGAGGTTTGAATACTTTCCGTACCCACTGTAGATGCGTCAGTCGATCCTTGCACTCTGAATTTCGGTCGATTTCATCAGAAAAGTCCAAGGGGCCCACAAAGACAAAGTGCAAATAATGACATTCTGTAAAAACAGCAATAGATTGCCTCTACAGTCAGATATCATTACAAAATTATTCACACTAGATTATTTGAACAGTTTGAGTTCCCCCTCCTTCTCCTGTCCTCTGCTCTGGATTATTTGTAGTCGTTTTGTTTGCCTACTGTGCAAGGTGATGCTTATCATGAATTACTGGCAAGAAAAGTATTGCATTAATCATGACGCCGACAAGACTTCCACGTGGTGGAGCCTTCCATAGCCTTTTTGACTGTACGGATTCCGGATTTTGTTTTTGTTTGTTTTTTTAATTATGGAAGATGACAGTAATCATTAATAAGTGGCAAAGAATGACTACATCCGTGAAACTGTATATGATGTGCCCATGTGTGATAATGAGACAGGAGGGTGATAGCAGACAAGGTTGGCAATTGAATGCTGACTGAATAATCCTTTTTAAATCGAAATTGTGATTCGAAAATAACACAATGTTGAAATCACCAAAGCCACAATGATTTTCATTTGCGCCTGACTGATCCAGCTTCTGCTATTCTAAAGCTTTAGCTCATATTTAGCACCCATAAAATACACAGTCTGCACCAAAGACACAGAGAAGATACTGTAGTTTCATTGGTTTAGCAAGTAATGAAGCAGCAGAGTGAGCAGATACAAGAGAAAGGGAAATGAAGAGGGACACAAAGCACATACAGCAATGATCATATACTGTAGTTCTTTCTGAGCTGAACCAATCAAATTTGGTCCAAAGGGAAAGCTCAAAGAAGAAAGGATCAAGAATAAGCAAATACAGAAACTGAGTCATTAAAGATGATGATAGCCATTGTTGACATTAAGCATGTCTTGTTGCTTTATGTGATCATTTCTTTTAATTAAAAGGACTCTCACACAGTTATTTTAGTGTTCTTGCATTATGAGTAATGTTATTATGTTTTAATTTTATTATGCAATTTGTCATGTTTGTGAAAAGACAAGTACATAGAGTGGAATGAAAAAGTATCTGAACCTTTTGGAATGTCTCACATTTCTACATAAAACAACCATTACCGGTAAATGTGATCCGATTTTTGTCAAAATCACACAGATAAAAAAGCAGTGTCTGCTTTAACTAAACCTTTAAATGTTTGGGTGGATTTTCATATTTTTAATGGGGATAGTATGCAAACAATGACGGGGGGGGGGGGGGGGGGGGGGGGGGGAATAAGTAAACCATCACATTTAAGATTTTGATGCCTCCCCTTTGGCAGCAATAACTTCAACCAGACACTTCCTGTAGCCGCGGATCAGTCTGGCACATCAGCGAGGACTAATCTTGGCCCATTTTTCCCTCCAAAACTGCTGTAGTTCAGTCAGATTCCTGGAATCTCTGGCATGAATGGCTGTCTTTAGGTCATGCCACAGCATCTATATGGGGTTCAAGTCTGGATTTTAACTTGGCCACTCCAGAACGTGTATTTTGTTCTTCGGAAACCATTCTGAAGTTAATTTACTTCTGTGTTTTGGACCATTGTCTTGTTGCAGCATCCATCCTATTTTTAGCTCCAACATCCTGATAAACGTTTGAATTCATTCTTCAACTAATGATTGCAAGTTGTCCAGGCCCTGAGGTAGCAAAACAGCCCCAAATCGTGATGCTCACTCCACCATGCTTCACGGTAGGAATGAGGTGTTGATGTTGGTAAGCTGTTCCATTTTTTTCTCCACACATGATGTTGTGTGTTACTCCCAAACAATTCAACTTTGGTTTCATCAGTCCATAAAATATTTTGCCAAAACTTGTGTGGAGCGTTCAATTGCCTTTTTGCAAACATTAAAAGAGCAACAATTTTTTTTTTTTTTGGGGGGGGGGGAAAGTTGCTTCCTCCTTGTAGTCTCCCCATGAACCCACCATTCTAGGCCATAGTTTTACGTATAGTTGATGTGTGCACACAGATATTAGACTGTGGGGTCCCTTTTTTACCTTTCTGAGTATTCCGCGCAGAACTCTTGGCATCATCTTTCTTGGACAGCCAATCCTTGGGAGAGAAGCAACAGTGCCAAACTCTCTCCATTTGTCGACAACCTCTCTGACTGTCGATTGATGAACATCCAGACTTTTAGAGATGGTTTTTTTTATCCTTTGCCAGCTTTATACAAATCATTAATCCTTGATCACAGGTCTTCAGACAGCTCTTTTGAGCAAGCCATGGTGCATATCAGACAATGCTTCTCATCAAGACAATTCTTACCAGGTGTGTGTTTTATAGTTGACAGGGCAGCGTTAAACCACTCATCCATGATTGGGCACACAACTGACTTAAATTCTTTCGTAAAAATTGATTTAAATTGCTCTTTAAGTCACCGTAGGCAGAGGGTTCACTTACTTATTTTCCGCCCTTCTGTCCTTGTTTGCATGCTATCATTAAGCCTGTCGCAATATGCAAAAAATTCCATTTATCGCACGATAAATAAAAATGAAGGCGGTAATTTTTCCGCTGTGATGTATCGCCTCACGTGCACGTGCATGCGCGAGTGCGGCAGACATGCTGTTAAAAGTTCGGATTCCTTGTTACCAACTACGCAAAATGCATCTTCGTTCCAGGTCCGGCAAAAAATGGCGCCGGAGCCAGTCATTCCCATTATATCCTATTGTTCAACGTATACCGGCGGCGTCAGTGCTCTGGATTGACTGCGGACCATCTCCAGCTTGCCGGTGTTGTTGACGTGTGGGCGCTCCCGTCAAGAGTGGCCTTTCACGCGGGGCGGCTATTTTTCGGCACAACACCGGATATTTACAACGAAGTCTGCCAAAACATTGTTACTTACTTGGCTGCTACGAACAACCTCGCTTTGACAACGGACAGCTGACATGATGAACATTGATTGGCAAATTAAGAGCGCTGTGCTTCAAAGTCATCCTGTTTATGAAAGTCGATTGTCATATGCTGGTGTTGTGCAGTAATGAGCAGACGTGACTGTGGCGTTTGCAAACGTTTTCATGCGTGCACACACTAGATATCATGAAATAGCAAACTAAATGTATTACGTCCCGTGCCATGGCTACGTGAGCCCAGAGTGATTATGGGACACGTAGTCCATATACTACATTGATTAATTATAAACCACCATGACTGAATGCAAGTTAAGAAGGCCAAATCAATCCATACCAGTGACTATAGATAATGCTGCAAATATTGTTAATTCAGTACGTGACACAGATGGATTCGGACCACAAGTAGGATGTCTTGCTCATGTCGTAAACCTAGCTGCTAAGAGAGCTGTAGCAATCAACAGTGTGCCCCGCCTCACTTTACAAACAGTAAAGATTGTTCTCAGCACTTTTATACTAATTTTTTTCGGATCAGTAAGAAGTAAGCACATAAATATTATGCACTAAAATGCATGTTTATATGATGGCAATTTAATTTTTGCCCGTTAGCAAAAAAAAAAAAAAAACAAAAAAAAAAAAAACGATTCTTTTTTTTTTTTTTCTCAGAGCATTAAATGTATTGAATCGGATCGAAAATCGTGTCCCCCGTATCGAAAATCGTACCGAACTGTGACTTAACTATCGCTGCATCTCTATGGAACACCATAGCAGAAGCTATAAGCGGAAAAGTTTTCATTTGCCTAAATGCTTAAGTTATTAAGTGCAATTTTATCTTTTTTTCTTGAAAAACACATTGATTTATTCTGTGTTTCTGTGCGGTATTAATATTGTTGTCTTTTACTTAAGAGGCATGGCATTAGTTGTGATTTCTTAAAAAGTATTTTTGAATTTAAGAGTAAATATCGCGTTTAAATGGGTGTACTTGATCTATTAATATATACTCAGGGGTGCACATAAGTGGTCCGCATGCGCGCATGCGTACTGGACGTAGACAAATGCGCTGGCCCTCAACGGCTTCCATACGCTTTTGCGTACCGATGGCTGACCACTGTATTTTCGGCGGACACGAGAAAATAACTTCTCAAAATTTTGAAGAGGCAGGCCACACTGAGTAATTACTTTAGTGATGGGACGAAATGAGCCGAGGTTCCGAAGCTTGTGTCGAGTAATGGGAGGGGGGTTTCCACGAAGCTTGTAGCGAGGCGCGTTTCATTTCGGCAAAACCCGGAAATGATGACGTGGGAAGCCTCGCCGGCGGCCGGCTGAATCTCGTGAGTGCTTCGGAAGTGATCCAACGTTTGGCGCACGTTGCAAAAACAGGACAGACTACGGTATAAATTGGTTGCAAAACGCAATGGCGATCGCCTGTTATCTCACATTTTGTGGATTTCGGGCTCCTGTACTTGTTACATCTGTGCGCAACAGTGCAACCAGTGCAATCTTTTTTCGAGCCGTGTCCTTTGCTTGCGATGGAACTTGCGCGAAAAGAGCGATCCTCCCCTGTATGGGAACATTTTGATTTGATTGCTTTCAATAAGGTAAGGGAGAAAAACTACTTTAATATAAATGTGAGTGTGTGTACCTATCTGAACCAAACATCAACAGAATGAACAATCCATTAGTGTACTGGGAGGCACAAAAGAATACCTACCCAACTTTATATAAACTGGCACTCACATTTCTATGCACCCCAGCTTCATCTGTGCCTTGTGAAAGAATATTTTCTAAAGCTGTTGAAATATTTTCCAAAAAAAAAGAAACTGTTTAAAGCCAGCCACTGTGGGAAAGCTATTATTTCTAAATAAAAATGAATAACAAATTACCCTTAGCACTTGTTGTATTTTGTTCACATACTAAATTACTAACACAAGCACATTCATATCTTTGTCTTAAGCAAATAGCCATTGAATTCTTAACAATGTTGACCTCTTGGGCTTCCAGACCACTTGATGGCGCCATAGGGTAAATGAAGCACCATGAAGCTTAGCTACATGTGCAAACCAATTGGCTGCAAAGCTTCATTGCTTCATGAGGCTTCATTTGGCCATCACTAAATTACTTCCGTGTTCCCCCACCCCCGTCAAAAGACAGACAGACGACAGAGACGTCACCGGAGCTACCGAAAAAAAGGACTTTTGCTGAAAAGTGGCAACAGGAGGTACCATGGCTAGAAGCAAATGATGCTCGCACGGAAATGCGGTACAAAATGTGCCGTGAGAATCCCAATGTCGCCGATAAGAGGAGCGCATTTTATGTAGGGTCAAAGAATTTCAGCCATCCAAACTTTGAAAAGCACGAAAAAAACAACATGTGGCAATTAAGCAAACTATCGATGTCAAACAGGACCCCACTCGCCCTATGGACAAGTGGCGGAATAAAGGTAATGAACAGCGACATGCACTGACAAACGTGTTTTTGCTCGCATTTTACAAAGCTAAACATGCACGTTCAATGAGGTCTTATGAGGAGGACATCCCACTTTTACAAAGGCTTGGAGTTAACGTGGGAGCCGCATAATGCCCTTTATTTTGAATTGGTGCTTCTTATTTCTTTACATTTCACTTCAAAGTAATGGCAATTTTGTTGTGCCAGTTGATGTTAATCAAGCATTAATTGTTAATATAATTAATTAAAGTTAATTGGCTCTAAGTAAAGCTTGTCATAAATTTATCGCATCAGGCGGGTCGGCTGTCAAGCTCAATGAGGACCAAGTCACATCTCCAGGTCCTCCTCTGAGAACCTGGGCAAAAAAATTATGTGCACCCCTGTATATACTGTATTCTCACTGTGTTATTGTAAATTATCGCAGATCGCAATAATTTATGAGATACATTATCGCACACTAAAATTTGTTATGGCGACAGGCCTACTAGCTATCATCATTAAAATATGAAAACCTATAAATGCTCGGGTGGTTTTAGTTAAAGCAGACACAGTTTTTTCATCTGTGTGATTTTGACAAAGATCAAATCACATTTGATGGTGATTTTAAGCAGAAATGTGAGAAATACCAAAAGGTTCAGATACTTTTTCATACCACTGTACAGTGAATTTTGATCAGAAGAAAAAAGGTCAAGAAAAAAGTTTTTTTTTTCTAAAACTGCTCAGTCAGCCCTTGCATGTAGTGGTAATTTCTAATACGCAAAGTATACATTTTCATGATAAACTAGCAAGCAAGGAGAGAAATGACCTCATTAGAGTGATGTATGATTTTTCCGTACAGAATGTGCCTGTAACTCACCGACTTTAACATCTGTGGATTATTCCTTGCCTTTCTGTTTATTTCTATTTTACACAGTGAAGTTTATTGTTAATAACAGACAAGGGAAGCTATCACATTAATCACAACGAAACGCTGTTTTTTAAAATCTGGATTATTTTTAGACTGTGTACAATTCTATTATGCAACATGCCAGTTATCATTAATTGTCAAAGGGCAACTGCATTACAGTAATTGTATAGCATGTTCAAACAGCATATGTGCACAATTGCGTTTGAGTGAAGCTGCAAGGGAATTTTTTAAATCATGTGTTACTTCTGGTTATTGCGTCTAATTCTATCATGCAATATGGAAATCAACATCAATAGCTGGCAAGCAACAACCAGATTACAGTGATTATATGACATACAGTGGAGCAAATAAGTATTTAGTCAACCACTAATTGTGCAAGTTCTCACACTTGAAAATATTACAGAGGACTGTAATTTTTAACATAGGTAAACCTCAACCATTAGAGACAGAATGTGGGGAAAAAAACAGAAAATCACATTGTTTGATTTTTAAATAACTTATTTGCAAATCATGGTGGAAAATAAGTATTTGGTCAATACCAAAAGTTCATCTCAATACTTTGTTATGTACGCTTTTTTGGCAATAACGGAGGCCAAACTTTTTCTGTAAGTCTTCACAAGCTTTTCACACACTGTTGCTGGTATTGTGGCCTATTCCTCCATGCAGATCTCCTCTAGAACAGTGATGTTTTGGGGCTGTCGTTGGGCAACACAGACTTTCAACTCTCTCCACAGATTTTCAATGGGGTTGAGATCTGGAGACTGGCTAGGCCACTCCAGGACCTTGAAATGCTTCTTACGAAGCCACTCCTTTGTTAACCTGGCTGTGTGTTTGGGATCATTGTCATGCTGAAAGACACAGCCACGTCTCATCTTCAATGCCCTTGCTGATGGAAGGAGATTTTCACTCAAAATCTCTCCATGCATGGCCCCATTCTTTCTATCCTTTACACAGATCAGTCGTCCTGGTCCCTTTGCAGAAAAACAGCCCCAAAGCATGATGTTTCCACCCCCATGCTTCACAGTGGGTATGGTGTTCTTCGGATGCAATTCAGTATTCTTTCTCCTCCAAACACGAAAACCTGTGTTTCTACCAAAAAGTTCTATTTTGGTTTCATCTGACCATAACACGTTCCCCCAGTCCTCTCCTGGATCATCCAAATGCTCTCTAGGGCAGGGGTCCCCAACCTTTTTTGCACCACGGACCGGTGTTATTTGGGTCTTTTTTTAACGGACCGGTGTTCTAACAAATTTTGCAACCCATCAAAAATTGCAACGATGCGGTTCTGCGCATGCGTGTAACGTTAAACATAGCCGCAAAATGCGCAAATGCAGCGATTCCAAAGTAAACACTACAAACTTTCTTGAAAGAAAGGAATACTAACTTACGTTTGATCATGGAAGGACTTGTAGAAAAGTTCTCCTTAGATACATCCTGCCATATAAGCTGCACACGACAACTGCACACCGCTCTCACCATTAACGACTTCGCCTTGTCGTTAAACATTAAGAAGCCCGCTGCACAAAGCTACGATGTTAGAAATTGTAGCAAGGTTTTCAAAGCTCTTGTAACGATGTCAGGATATTCCAGAATGACTTTAATCCAGATCCTCGGTAGAGTTGTTGTCTTAAATGTACGTTTAATAAGGTCACTGTCATTTGCGATCTCTACAAGTTTATCTTCCTGTTGCACAGAAATGCTCGAATCACTCAGTTTATTCACAAACAGGTCACGAATCCACTCCTTCGCAGTTCGTGGGTCTTCGAGATTGTAGGCTCGTCAGGTGCCCTTTTCGCCGAAAAATATCTCAAAAGACGTCTGTTTTCCAGTCATCTTCGCTCGCGTGGGAGCTAATTATTTCCGGGAACAAATGTGCTACGCCTGCGGCCTAGTAGCAATACGTTATTTTCGAGGACGAGGACAGGTGCACATAGATATATTATATACACAAACAAGATGTAGTGTTGCTGCTGCAGTCCAATCAATGGTTTTCTATGACGGCATTCTAATCCATCCCGTAGTATTATATCTAGAGTAGACAGGGATATTGACGTGTTAAGCAGGGGCACAGGGTTAATTCAGCCAGAATGCGGTCGTTATTAAATTGTTATTTCTATGCGGCCCGGTGGCAAATGCGCCACGGACCGGTACCGGTCCGCGGCCCGGCAGATGGGGACCCCTGCTCTAGGGAACTGCAGACGGGCCTGGACGTGTACTGGCTTCAGCAGGGCGACACGTTTGGCAGTGCAGGATTTCAGTCCGTGGCGGCGCATTGTGTTACTGATAGTAGCTTTTGTTACTGTGGTCCCAGCTCTCTGTAGGTCATTCACTAGGTCCCCCCGTTTGGTTCTGGGATTTTTGCTCACCGTTCTTGTTATCATTTTGACGCCACGGGGTGAGATCTTGCATGGAGCCCCAGATCGAGGGAGATTCTCAGTGGTCTTGTTTGTCTTCCATTTTCTAATAATTGCTCCCACAGTTGATTTCTTTACACCAAGCGTTTTACCTATTGCAGATTCAGTCTTCCCAGCCTGGTGCAGGTCTACAATTTTGTCTCTGGTGTCCTTCGACAGCTCTTTGGTCTTGGTCATTGTGGAGTTTGGAGTGTGACTGACTGATGTTGTGGACAGGTGTCTTTTATACTGATAGAGTTAAAACAGGTGCCATTAATACAGGTAACGAGTGGAGCCTTTTTAGACCTCGTTAGAAGAAGTTAGACCTCTTTGACAGCCAGAAATCTTGCTTGTTTGTAGGTGACCAAATACTTATTTTCCCCTCTAATTTGGAAATAAATTCTTTAAAAATCAAACAAGGTGATTTTCTGTTTTTTTTTTCCGCATTCTGTCTCTCATGGTTGAGGTTTACCCATGTTGACAATTACAGGCCTCTCTAATCTTTTCAAGTAGGAGAACTTGCACAATTGGTGGTTGACTAAATACTTATTTGCCCTACTGTAACTACAACGCCTATATGCCCATGTGTCACCAATACTTCAATGTACAGTTCAAAACAATTGAGGTGCTAAATATCCAATGTCAAACACAGAGACTGCTTCTTTCCCAGGGCCATTACTACCCAAAATAAGCACAAAAAACTGAACTTCCCACAAACGCTCTGCAACCTGTGTTTGTAACCTGCACTAAACTGTGTACCTGCACATTACTCTGACCAATTTTCTATTTGTAGAAAATTTTTATCCATATTTTACTCTTGTTTTGCAAAAATAGCGCTTCTAACCGTAGGAGCGTAAGGACCGTATTGCACTAATTCTGTGTTGCATATATAACATATTTCATTCATTAACATAATTCAGTCTAAGCAAACTATAATTACTCACTTATAGTCCTAGAGTACATATTTTCCTATTTATTTATTCTACTTTAATCAAACACATTTTTGTACTGGCGTGCCATCTCAAATTTCATTGAAAATGTTAATTTGTTGCTGACATCCATCCATCCATTATCTTCCGCTGAGTCCGGGGTCGGGTCGCGGGGGCAGCAGCTTTAGCAGGGAAGCCCAGACTTCCCTCTCCCCAGCCACTTCAGCCAGCTCCTCCAGCAGGATTCCAAGGCGTTCCCAGGCCAGCCGAGTGACATAGTGTCTCCAGCGTGTCCTGGGTCGACCCCGGGGCCTCCTGCCGGTGGGACATGCCCAGAACACCTCTCCAGGGAGGCGTCCAGGAGGCATCCGAACCAGATGCCCGAGCCACCTCAACTGGCTCCTCTCAACGCGGAGGAGTAGCGGCTCGACACCAAGCCCCTCCCGGATGACCGAGCTTCTCATCCTATCTCTAAGGGAGAGCCCGGACACCCTGCGGAGGAAACTCATTTCAGCCGCTTGTATCCGGGATCTTGTTCTTTCGGTCACAACCCACAGCTCATGACCATAGGTGAGGGTAGGAACGTAGATCGACTGGTAAATCGAGAGCTTCGCCTTTTGGCTCAGCTCCTTCTTCACCACACCGGACCGGTGCAGAGTCCGCATCACTGCAGACGCTGCACCGATCCGCCTGTCAATCTCCCGCTCCCTCCCACCCTCACCCGTGAACAAGACCCCAAGATACTTGAACTCCTCCACTTGGGGCAGGATCTCATCCCCGACCCGGAGAGGGCATGCCACCCTTTTCCGGCTGAGGACCATGGTCTCGGATTTGGAGGTGCTGATCTTCATCCCAACCGCTTCACCCTCAGCTGCGAACCATCCCAGTGAGAGTTGGAGGTCATGGCTTGATGAAGCCAACAGCACCACATCATCTGCAAAATGCAGAGATGCAATGCTGAGGCCACCAAACCGGAAACCCTCAACGCTTCGGCTGCGCCTAGAAATTCTGTCCATAGAAATTATGAACAGAATCGGTGACAAAGTGCAGCCTTGGCGGAGTCCAATCCTCACTGGGAACGAATTCGACTTACTACCGGCAATGCAGACCAGACTCTGACACCGGTCGTACAGGGACCGAACAGCCCTTACCAAGGGGCTCGGTACCCCGTACTCCCGGAGCACCCTCCACAGGATTCCCCTAAGCACACGGTCGAACGCCTTCTCCAAATCCACAAAACACATGTAGACTGGTTGGGCGAACTCCCATGCACCCTCGAGGACCCTGCTGAGGGTGTAGAGCTGGTCCACTGTTCCACTACACTGCTCCTCCTGAATCCGAGATTCGACTTCACGACGGACCCTCCTCTCCAGCACCCCTGAATAGACTTTACCGGGGAGGCTGAGGAGTGTGATTCCTCTATAATTGGAACACACCCTCCGGTCCCCCTTTTTAAAAAGGGGGACCACCACCCCGTTCTGCCAATCCAGAGGCACTGTCCCCGATGTCCACGCGATGTTGTAGAGGCGTGTCAGCCATGACAGCCCTACAACATCCAGAGCCTTTAGGAACTCCGGGCGGATCTCATCCACCCCCGGGGCCTTGCCACCGAGGAACTTACCAACCGCCTCAGTGACTTCAACCCCAGAGATCGAAGAGCCCACCTCAGAGTCCCCAGACTCTGCTCCCTCAAAGGAAGGCGTGTCGGTGGAATTGAGGAGGGCTTCGAAGTATTCTCTCCACCGACTCACGACGTCCCGAGTCGAGGTCAGCAGTACACCATCTTCACTATACACAGTGTTAATAGTGCACTGCTTTCCTCTCCTCAGACGCCGGATGGTGGACCAGAATTTCCTCGAAGCCGTCCGGAAGTCGTTTTCCATGGCCTCACCGAACTCCTCCCATGTCCGAGTTTTTGCCTCGGCGACCGCCGAAGCCACAGTCCGCTTGGCCAGCCGGTACCTGTCAGCTGCCTCCGGAGTCCCACAGGCCAAAAAGGCCCGATAGGCCTCCTTCAGCCTGACGGCATCCCTTACCGCTGGTGTCCACAAGCGGGTTCGGGGATTGCCGCCACGACAGGCACCAACTACCTTACGGCCACAGCTCCGATCGGCCGCCTCAACAATGGAGGTGCGGAACATGGCCCACTCGGACTCAATGTCCCCCACCTCCCCCAGGACAAGGGAGAAGTTCTGCCGGAGGTGGGTGTTGAAACTCTTTCTGACAGGGGATTCTGCCAGACGTTCCCAGCAGACCCTCACAATACGTTTGGGCCTGCCAGGTCTGGCCAGCAACTTCCCCCGCCATCGGAGCCAACACACCACCAGGTGGTGATCAGTTGACAGCCGCGCCCCTCTCTTCACCCGAGTTTCCAAAACATGTGGCCGCAAGTCCGATGACACGATTACAAAGTCGATCATTGAACTGCGGCCTAGGGTGTCCTGGTGCCAAGTGCACATATGGACATCCCTATGTTTGAACATGGTGTTCGTTATGGACAAACCATGACGAGCACAGAAGTCCAATAACAGAACACCACTCGGGTTCTGATCGGGGGGGGGGGGGCGTTCCTCCCAGTCACGCCCCTCCAGGTCTCACTGTCATTGCCCATGTGAGCGTTGAAGTCCTCCAGTAGAACGAGGGAGTCCCCAGAGGGGGCGCTTTCCAGCACACCCTCCAAGGACTCCAAAAAGGGTGGGTATTCTGAGCTGCTGTTTGGTTCATAAGCGTAAACAACAGTCAGAACCTGTCCCCCCACCCGAAGGCGGAGGGAGGCTACCGGGGTAAACCCCAATGTACAGACACCAAGCCGGGGGGCAATAAGTATGCCCACACCTGCTCGGCGTCTCTCACCATGGGCAACTCCAGAGTGGAAGAGAGTCCAACCCCTCTCGAGAGGATTGGTACCAGAACCCAAGCTGTGTGTGGAGGAGAGTCCGACTATATCTAGTCGGAACTTCTCTGCCTCACACACCAGCTCAGGCTCCTTCCCTGCCAGAGAGGCGACATTCCATGTCCCAATAGTTAGCTTCTGCAGCTGGGGGTTGGACCGCCAAGGCCCCCGCCTTTGGCTGCTGCCCAACTCTCTGCGCACCCGACCCCTCTGGCCCCTCCCACAGGTGGTGAGCCCATGGGAAGGGGAACCCATGTTGCCTTTTCGGGCTGTGCCCGGCCGGGCCCCATGGGGACAGGCCCGGCCACCAGACGCTTGCTTTCGAGCCCCACCTCCAGGCCTGGCTCCAGAGGGGGGCCCCGGTAACCCGCGTCCGGGCAAGGGAAACCTGAGTCCATTAATATTATTCATCATAAGGGGTCTTGTGAGTCATGCTTTGTCTGGCCCCTCACCTAGGACCTGTTTGCCATGGGTGACCCTGCCAGGGGCTTAAAGCCCCAGACAACATAGCTCCTAGGATCACTGGGACACGCAAACCCCTCCACCACGACAAGGTGATGACTCACGGAGGAGTTGCTGTTGCTGACAATAAAGTTAAATAAAGTTCTATTCTATTCTATTCTATTTACATGTGCAAGTTGATGCTAATCAGACAAATGCCTTAAAATAAAGTTCTATTTTAGGACTGTGTTCCGTTGGAAGGAGCCCCAAGTAGCCACTCAATCTGCAGCGTGAGATGAGAGGATTAGGCGCTCATCAGAGACTCAGCTCAGGGCATATTAAATCAGACTGGCATATCTGAGTGCAGCCTGTATTGATCTGAGAATGCTTCACTTCCACTGCGAAGTGACCCAGATAGTCGGAACACGTCCTACCAAAGCCCAGAGGCTCAACGTTGTTTTTTTTCTTCCTTGTTGTTGTTCCTGAGGCAATCCTCTAAGCTTGAAAAAGAGAGTTTTAAAACTTTCATGGGGATTTATCAATGAAGAGCTCAGGCATTAACGTAAAAACATCAGAGGCTTGGCTAAAACTCAATGAGACTCGTACAGTGGGATTTAAATCTGTATTTAGGGCTTTTAAAAACTTTTAATACTCTGAGCGCAGTGGCCTCTAACCTGATATTTTAGGGGACTCAAGTAAAACAATTAGGTTCACACAACATAAATATACTCAAAGTAAATATTCAGGTATCCAGTCATTTTCACTATTTTAGGCTGTTTGTACAGTAAATACTTTAACAACTTATTTGTGCATTATCGCCATCTACTGGGTTTAAGTGTAAAGCAGAAATTTGTCAAGCAAAACAACAAAATCTGCTGCAAATTACGTTTGACTTCATTTTCACAGTCAAATAAAGATGTACATGAAAAATATTCCAGAATAGTAATCTTTTTTTAAATTATTGCTTACTTATGGCGGCACAGGAGTGAACCGATCAAAATAATAATAATAATCATGTTTCAAACATGCCATTTAATGCTTAGATTTAATGGCGGCACCTAGAGATTTATGAAAATTGACAAATATCTGTTCGTTATTCAATAAAAACAATATCAATCAAGATGACTTGTTTTGACCTGTGTGGCACAGCCAAATTCTTGGAAGAAAAATATTCAGTTCGGACGGTCGCTTTGCTATACACCATTCCCCGTGTAATGGCCAGGGTTGAGGAATGGGATGTATACAGGTAGTCCCCGGGTTAAGATGTACACGACTTAAGTGATTTCGACTTTAAGACGGCGGCTCTCGTCCACCATTTTGTCTCCAATCTTTTTTTTTTTTTTTAAGTTACCCAACAGTGTCTCATCCAGCAATTTCCATTTATTTGTTCCTTTTATTTTGTTAATATGATGAATAATACATGTTTTTGGATAGTCATTTTGAGATTTAGACGGTATTTAGGGGTACTTAAAGGCTTAATTCCGACTTGCGCGGAAAGTCGGGTTACGTCGCCAGCGTAAAAACGGAACTCGTTCGTAACCTGGGGACTACCTGTATAAATGAATGGTAGTAGTTTATACAATTCCAGGCCTCCTGTATAGAGTTGTGTACTGAAACCTTTTATCAATTTGGTACCATTTCTGAAGCAACTGGACTAAATAAAAAGAACATTTTGATTAATTGGTCATAATTTTAAAGTCAAACTTGGTGAATAGTTGTTTATTCCCCTGACAAAAGCAAACTAAATGGGTAAAGAAACCAGTAAAGCCCATTTGATTTTACTCTCTTGGAGACTGTTAGCTATCTGTCTATTTGTTCGTAGGTACGTGTGACGTCGGTGATGCTAATCAAGAGCTATCAATTCAGGCAGAAAAAAAATACGTACAGTATACATATGTTATGTAAATTGTATTTTATATTGCTTTATTTATTCAAATCATGTTACTATTTATAATTTTGAAAGATTTACTCCATGAGTAGTGTTTTTTTACCAAGTTTATGTGTTTTTTTTGTTTTTTTTGTTTTTTTCCTCTCCCCCTCCCGGGAGTATCGATTCAAGAACCGGAGCGGTTTCAAAAGGTACAGAGTATTAACCGGTATCCGATAAAACCCAAACCATACCAAACTTTACTCTTGTAAAACAGATCATTAACAGCACAAGCCCTTCGATTCACAATACAACTTAATCAGTGGCACTGCAAAATGATCATTTACTGTCAGCTAGTGCTGCAACGATTAATCGATTAACTCGAGTATTCGATTAGAAAAAAAATATTCGAATTAAATTTTGTTGCTTCGAGTATTCGTTTAATTAAAGTAGTGTTGTAATGGTTTATTTTGAAAGTGTTTGCATTTAGTTTAATTGATTAGGGTGGATACACCTGGTCTGCCTCTTTTCACATGGCTGAATCCAACTGCTCCCTGTTAAGACCAACATAAGCTAAGTTTTTGTTTGAGCATATGTTTTTTAATGCATTCATAATTTAGTTTAGAGGTATATTCGGTCGCTTTTTGTGCGAATATTTGTCTGAACCATTTGTTAAGAGCATTGTAAAAAAAAATCTTTTTAGCATTTTAAGCATTTTATAGCATTTAAGCTAGCGGACTTTTTCTGTGCAAGTTAGCCAATTGTTTTGTTGTACATAGATCTTAAAAAAAAAAAAAAAAAGTTTGAGGCTCAGCTGAGGTATTATAATTTTTCATGTTCCTTATCCGATTACTCGATTATTCGAACTAACAAGTCCATCGATTGATCGACTACTAAAATATTCGATAGCTGCAGCCCTACTGTCAGCGCTTTGTGTTGAAATGGATTAAACGTCTAATGTCGGCAAAGGCAGTGAATGTATGAATGAAACACTAAAAATAACCCTGCCTTGTATACAAATGCTATACTTCAGAGTTTTAAAAGCTTTGGAAAAAGACAAAAATAGTCTTTCAACTAAATGCTAATACGGATAATAACGGTGTCATCCGTTTCCCTACAAATGAGGTCAATAAATATCAGATGAGATCAGCCTCAGCGTTGACTGAATGCATGTGGCACAGTCCCATGTGCCACTTTCCATTTTAACACCGATCAATTGGACGGGGTTCAAAAGGTCCATCGGCGTCAATACTATTTGCTGGATGAGTTTAATCAGTGTTAGCTCGTCTCGATACCATAGCTTTCTGTCAATGTTTACAATAGGGGTGTGACAAAATATCGAAATGGAGATATTTCGTGATACTTTGTATCCAAAAAGGTTATCGATATGCTCCTGCCAAAAATTGAGGTATCGTTTTAAAAAGGTGTCAATGTCTAAAAAAAAAAAAAAAAAAAAAAAGAACCAACAAGTTGCTACCAAAATCTTCCACCATAAATGTGTCTCAGTTAACTCTAAGGCTGCATTGACGGTGCTCGACGCCCAATTCATTTAGACTGGGAACGTTCGTTCATTCGAAACCAGAGCATTCACAGTCATTCTGTCCAATTTTTGGGGCATTTATAGGTCACTTCCTGTTCATTTTAGGGCATTTACAGGCATTTCCTGTTGAGTCACTGCCTATTCATTTGGGTGATTCCCAGGTCACTTCCTGTTCTGTAACTCAAAATAAACAGGAAGTGACCCATAAAATACCCCAAAATCAACAGGAAGTAACTGGAAATCAACAGGTACAGTGAGGAGAACAAATATTTGGCGCACTCACAATGGGAAAACCCGTTGGCAGTGTATCAAATACTTGTTCTCCCCACTGTAAATGACCTTACTGTAAATGCTCCAAAATTATCTCAATGCCTGCCACTGACGGCCATAAACGTTCAATCCGTTTGAAGTGGGAGGGTGGCAGCGAATGAACGACGCTGCCACACTCCCAGTTCAAATGGATTGGACGTCTACAAGTGATAAACTCATTCCAATTCACAGCAGAAGCTTGTTTTTCCTGTTCATTAATTGTTTGTAGAATATCCTAGAATGATTTCCTGACCAATGTATCGATAATCGTTGTATCGCCATATCGTCAGATCATCGTTATCGTGCGCTTTGTATGGAAAATCATATCGTTTCGTGAGATACCAAGAGGTTCCCACTCCTATTTTACAATCTAAAAGTGACTTCAAATCAAAATGTAGCTTGTAAATGTTAATGCACAATTGGCCATGGTTATGGTTATTTCATAACCCTCAAACCAAACGGTTCCAAAAATATTTTTCATTTTCCCACAGGATGAAAAAATGGTGAGATCATTGACTGAAAAGCTATGATGTCATGGCATCATAAAACATTCATAGCACTTATCGGTATCCACTCAAACTAGTCTGACATCACTCAGGTCCTAAGGCGTGTTTTTGCTTGGTAACCAGGGGATTGCATGATGAGAATATGCAGATACTTGATTCATCCCAAAGGAAATTTGCTGGCTTGTAAAGGGTGGCTAAAATTTCCTGCGACAAAGGAATCAGTTCCCTGTTGGTTTATTTCTCCATTCCTAGTAGGCGCTTCAGAATTTAAAATTTCTAAACAAGCAGCAATTTAAATAAATTTAAGCTACTTCCCACTACAGTCATTTTCTTTGCATCAAAGCTTAGAAGCCTCCATCTCAATTTTAAGTGACAGTGTGGACCTGAGCCATAAAGCTGCGTGTGAACCAAATTCACTTAACTCAAGTAACCTTTTGAGTTCTTTTTTTATTATTTTAAGTGTGCATGCAATCCACAGCCATCACGAATGAAAACAATATAACAAGAACAATGGCAGCATGTGAATAATTTGAAGAGTAACCTTTACGTAGAAAAAAACAAATGCCCTGAAATGAAATGAAAACAGCTTTTTTCTTCCATAGTGCAGGTTTTGCGCCTTTTTTGCCCAGCAATGCCTGTTCAAATTAGGTGGTGGAACCGATTCATTGTACAGTGAAGGGGTACATGAATGCAAACAAAACGACCATCCTGCATACCAAGTGAATATTCACAAAACAGCACTTAAGGCTAGTCTTGGACTACGTTCACACTGCAGGTCAATTCAGATTTCTTTGCTCACATCTCTACACATATCAGACTTATTTAATGCAGAATAAACATTCCCATTCAGATCTTTTCATATCTGACCTGGGGTCATTCGTTTGTATGTGGATAACAATCGGATGTCTATCTGACAACCCTGGAGTAAGAACGATTATCCGCATAAATGCAACAAATTGATCATATGTGACATATGTGACATATGTCACCACTGATCAACAAACAACGACAGACGTGAACGAAACCACATAAAATACCTCTTCTTTCTTGATGCCACACACTCCGGTAACATAAAATCCATAAAAGTTACCACAAAAGCGTGACAGCAAAGACCTCGCTGTACTGTACTTCTGTAAACACTGCGATATGTGACGATGTGTTACAGGACGCGTGCGTGTGATGTCACAGACGCATTCCCTTCACACTGTGAGCAGTGTTGTTAATCTTACCTTAAAAAGTAATTAATTACAGTTACAAATTACTTCTCCCAAAAAGTAATTGCGTTAGTAACTCAGTTACCTGAATGTAGGAGTAATTAGTTACTTGGCAAAGTAACCGGTGATAATTTTAATTTTTTCTCAAAAAAAAAATAAATAAAAAAAACACTTCACACATTGTGAAGTTTAAAGGGTTTTTGGGATAATTGGCCGTAGCCCAATTCTTTACCCTAAACTTAACTAGACACAGGAATTGTGAATATTGCGAAAAGTGTTCGTTCATAGCAGACGTGCTACCGTGGTATGCGAGCTCAGCTTTGCAAAGAGTACACACAGTGGCACCTTCCATATTTTCCTTGAAATTATTCCACGCTCTGGCTATTCTGGTCCGCTTTTTTGGCTTTATGCCACTTTCACGTGTCACCAATTCTGCCCTTTTTGGTAATTGGCGGTGTTTTTAACTCCTCGCCGAAGTGAGGAGTGAACCGTCGATTCACTTGGCTTGTTGTCGTCGGTTCATCCGATTTCCTCCTCAGGAAGGCGGCGGCGTGCATAAAAACACCGAGAGGCGTCGGATGGCTCTTTATGGACACTTTTATTGACGAAAACAAAAACGTAGGGGATGCAGCCACTGAACTACGCGCTACCCCCGCACTTTCCCAACTCACCGATCTCAGTCCCTCTCTCTCGCTCCCTCTCTCTCGCTCGCCCACTTTCTTCCTCTTTGCTCAATATGACAATGCCGGTCACACTGAAATAACAGCGGCCCCCCAGTGGGTGTTAGTAACAACCGCTTGCATCGCGAGCGCCCGCCATTCTAAACTTTATCCGCATGTAATTTTTTTTTTTTTAACCCGTCATTACCCGTCGACGGTATATTTTGCCCGTCGACGCATTTACGTCATCGATGACGTCGACAACGTCAACTAGTCAGGACAGCTCTAATCGTAACGCATAGTAACGCACGCCTTTCCCGCCTCAGTAACGGTAACAGCGTTGCCAAGATGAGAAAACTAATTAGATTACTCAGTACTGAAGAAAATAACGCCGTTAGTAACGCTGTTATATTCTAACCCTGTTATTAACAACACTGACTGAGTCACATGTGTCTTTGCAATATGAATAGCTACACACACAAAAAACTGAATTAACAAAAATATCTGAACTGGGCTTCATGCCTTGCTGTGTGAACATAGCCTTAGAAGCAAACTCATCTTTTATATGTTTTTAAACGGTGCCATTCAGTGACATACACTACCATTCAAAACTACAGTGCAAATGTTTGGGGTCGCTTTGACCCCAAACTTTTGAACGGTAGTGTACATTAGTTAAAGTAAGCAGCAGCTGCACAGGCAAACGCTGAAGCATCACCAAGCGGTTTGTTCGGTTTGAGGAATTTAAACTAATGCCTAGATTGAAAAGCCACAGGCAAAATGTTCCATGACATCCATCCTCAATTCTGGTTGTGCTTATTGACCTCAAACCTGATGGAGCATTGTTTTCCTCCAATAAAGTGCTCAAGACACACATTCATCAAAAGCATAAATAAAACAAATCATAAATAAAATAAAAAATACAATGTTAAAAGATGAAAAACAAATGGCAAAATATCACATTACAATATTAATGGTGCGTCTTACAATTCGGCCTGCCTTATATTGTAGTGTGTATATACATCGATTATTGGATTAATCGAGATTCAACACGATTCAATTCCGACTCATAAATGTTCAAAAACGATGATTTTCACAATAACTTAATGACAGCCACTGCTTGCGGAACAAAATTCAAGACACGTCTGCTGTCCAGACACCTTAAGGGACGCATGTGAGGATGGCAGCAGCTGAAGTTACTGAGTGAGAGATTTACTCCTGTACATAAGACTCGAAAATAAATTTGTGTATGAGACAGGCAAGCTCCGGGTGGTTGCGCTTTCGGTCCTCTTCTGTGCGCAAGTTATTTTTTTAAGAGCAAGAGGGGAAGAGAGAGAGTTCACTGCTCCTTGCCTTTCAGGTGTCCAGCAGTAGTTTCAAGTCAAGTTGATTGCAAGTTGTCCTGAGTGTGTTGCCAAGTTGAGTGTGCAGCTATAAGAGGTGAGGACACAAGCCCTTTTCCACTGTTTAGCCTTTATTGTTGTTGTTTTTGAGATGTTAACAGTTAGCGCTGAGTGCTATACCAACTAGCAAATTTGCTAACGTGTATTTCCATGTCCATTTCTGTATTCTTTGTTGGTGTACAAAAGTTACTCCATATGCACAACGTGTAAAACAAGGATTAAGTCCAGCGGTAATACTACAAACATGCGAAATAGTACAGAAATATCTGTGAAAACACTGGTTAAAAGAAGTCTAATTTCTAAAGGCACTTTAGGTTTTTTTTTTTTTCAGAAAATGTGGAAATCATTCCACCATTGTAAATTTCATCGTATTGTTGAGAGAAATAAGTACTGCCTTTGAAACACCTTCTTGTGAAAAAGAGCAGCTTAAGGTCAGCTATCTGTTGTGTAGGCATGTTTCCATTGTTTCTGATGGATCATTAGTTGATTAGAAATAAAACCTAACAGACATACATTTGTTTGACTGCTTTAATTAATGATTACATGCAAATATACCGAGTTTAAAAGTATCAAGTAGCCACAAAGTAGGAATCCTAATTTAATCAAATCGTGGGGTGCCTTAGATGGCACACCCTTAGAATGTTTGAAGCGCCATAGGAGAAACTACGCTTAATAGGTGTTCTTAAATAGAGGACTGAGTGATTATCCATACCTTGCATCAATCAGTCAGCTGGAGCCGCAGCTTGAATGAAACCTCCCCCCAAATAGACACTTTAAATACTCTGTCAACCAATCAATGAACAACACGGTGTCAAACGGGACAGGAATTTAGGATCCTTACCAATTTTTAAATAATTCAAATAAATAGCTCCCTTAAAGCAGTAAAAACAGTCCCTTGAATGTTTGAAAACCGCTACCCACGACGAAAATAAACATTGAATGTCATGAGTTTTTTTGTTTTTTTCATTCATTATTCCTTTTGATCGCATCTTCAGGGATCTAACTAAGCAAACTAGAACATCCTGTACTGTGGAGACAAGATTCAGGTCTCCTTGTCTCTTGCTTTCTCAACCAAATGAGATGCATTCTGACAAAAGTAACTCTCTCTCTTTCGTTAAGCAGAATAAAAAACAAATAGAACTCAGTGATGGATACGACCTCACAAATTACATCCAGCCACATCTGACATGAGACCATGTCCTTCGCTTGTCCCATATATTACAAGAGTATTAGATGGGAGAAAAGTTTTTAAAAAGGCTTTAAAACGGCAATCAATTTTTGGCATCTATTAACAGCCTCTGGACTGCAACTAAATGCATTTTTAAATAATTTTTTTCCCCATTCCATACGCTCAAAAATGATCATGGAATCACTAAGCATACCGGCTGATGTCTGTTTGAACTTGTCACTCTTCTTCTTTCGCCATTTCCAAGGCTTGAGGAGGCGTCCAAGCGTGGCAAGCCTGCTCCGACATCGGATGGGGGGAGTGTGGGCGCCAGAGACCAAGGACTCAGATCGCATCACGGCCAGCCTCTCGACCTCTTCAGCTGTGAGGGAGCAAAAGATAGACATGGGAAGCTTACTTGAGGCTGCAAAGGTAACGATAGTGTGCTATCAATGCCAAAAGGGCGAGCGGTGGATGCAGCATTTAAGCTCACTAAAGTCCAAAAAGCATGAATCTGGGCCAACTCGCCTCCAGAATTCTCAAGTAACTGGATGAAAATGAAAAACAATCCAGCACAACAGACTGTATGAAAACAAAAAACAATCCATTTATTTGAAAATAAATAAAAAAATACAACCTAAAAATTCCATAAAGCATTCAATCAGTTGTCATTTTTTTTAATTCATCAGTGTCAGGCAACCTGAATTGCCATGAGGGATACATAGTGCTGCAAGTGTTTTACATAAATCTGCCAATAAACTCTGAGCAATCTGAACAGCCCCTCATCAAGAGGTAGTCTTGCTGAGTTTCTTTCAATAATAAAAACACGACCCCCTTTAGAGTGCAGTGTTTAGTTATGCATCAAAAATTATTTACAGTCGTTACACCAACCCATAGGAAAGCTGTAGCTTCTGAAGGCTTGAAACAACTCGTAACAACTAGTAAACTTCAAACAGTGATGCACTAAAAAAAACCGAAAAACTACACAAGCTATTGCCAGTAAATCTTTGGCAAATCAACGTGAATGGTTGGTTAATGAGTGGTTAGCACAGACACCTCACAGTTCTGGGATGAAGGGTTCAATCTCGTATTCCGGCCTTCCTGTGTGGAGTTTGCATGTTCTGCCCGTGCCTGCATGGGTTTTCTCCGGGTATTCCAGTTTCCTCCCATATCTCAAAAACAACAAGCATGGCAGTCTGACTAAACACTGCAAATTGTCTGTAGAAATGAGTGTGTGCATGGATGATTTGTCTCAGTGCGCCCTGCGATTGGCTGGCAACTGGTTCAGAGTGTACCACGCCTAGAGCCCATAGTTAGCTGGGAGAGCCTCCAGCACCCCTGCGACCCTCGTGAGGAAAAGCGGCACGGAAGACAAATGAACGAATGTGAAAAGTCACCAATGGGAACACTTACAGTAACTAATGTACTGTAGTTTCAATATTTCACTCATTGATAACTGAATTACCAAAAAATGTTTTTTTTTTTACCCAACTAACAGACCCAAGTGGGGACTGACCACTTGGCAAAAAATAATGAAACTGACCAAATCTGGACATTGAAGGGGTCCACCTGACAGTTATGTCATGAGTAGTCTCCTTGACTCATTTCTGTATTTAAAATCTATATGAATAATCAACAGGTGATTTTCCCAATAGCACTGAACTGTATATAGTTACTCTTCAAAGTACAGTATTTTTTATTCCATTATTATGTCATTATTGCAATTCAGCCAAGTATGTAGACACTGTACCGCCACGACTTAATCTATTCCAATTCTAATATTGCAAACTACAAACCAACAAAAAAATAGTGACAGAAGATATGTATAGTAAAAACGATCACCTGGTACCACTAGATTCTTATGTTTGCATTTAACTCATTAGCGGTCTTTGACTGCGATAGGCTTCCAATCCTTTTTGACTGGGAGAGCTACTAAATACGTAGACTGGAATCCTATCAGCGTTTTACTGTAACATGATAATTCGCTGTCAACCCTACCAATTAAAATTTGACATCTACCAAAACTCCTTAGTTCACTTCAACATCCTTGACACCAAGTTGCCACTAGAATAGAAAGAATATATGATGTTTTCAGTAAACAATTAAAGGATAGAGTCTTTTTAATACCTCTAAAGGATGATTTGTTAAAAAAAAAAAAAAATCTTTTAAAGCAATGAAATATGAAATGCTGTGACCAACAAAATGGAAAACACTTGCATGACTTGCTGCATCCGCTGTAGACCTGCACAGGGACCTCTCACCAAGTGTGAAATGCGTGCCAAGGTCAACATATCACAAGACATGATCACCCCCGACATTAGGCTCGCTTCAGTTACGTCACACGCTCCCGTGGTGTTTGTCAACACAGACATATCACTTCAGTAGCCACTCAGCCACCACCCTGGGGTGTTGTGGGACAAGACAAAGCGAGTGACAGCAATGCAACGGCGCTCACGGCCCATTACTTGACTGGTCTGCTGCCTCACAGCCAATGTTGGGAGACAAAACCCTGAAGTTACACTGCCTGATAAAGAACACCACAGTCAATGCTGATTGAATCCAGACAGAATTCAAACAACTCATTAAAAGCCTTCAATGGAGACGGGAGGAAGGAATTCATGCCGAATAGCATTCAGCCTCCAACCAGCGCTAAATCAATAAACAGCAAGGGTTTAAGAAATATATCTATACATACAACATAATCAGCTGTACGAGTCCATTGTTAGTAAACAAGCCGTCAAAGATATTGCTGAGCCAAAACGTTAAAAAAAAAAAACAGAACTATTAAATGCCTCACTGATGGTCGATACAGCATTGCAATCCTAAGACTGCAGGCAGTTCTGAACACAATCAAATCTGATGCTTGGATGTTTTGAGTAACGTCATGACATAAATGCTGTTTTCTGCATATGATCACACTTATATTTTGTGTAATATCCGTTATAGTTATGATCAAAATATTTTGGGGAAAATTTCAATTTTCCAAAACTTGGAATGGGTCTAAGCTCAATCTTTCTGGGTGGGCAACATTTTTTTCTCAGAAAAGCTTAATTCTGGAACTAATATGCATTCTTACAACATTTAATGCAAAAGAAAAAAAAAACTTAACATTTAAATCTAAAAATATAAACAATACAGTAGATTGCATATCAACACAATCTGAGAAAAAAAAAAAATAACATTTAAATCTAAAAATATAAACAATACAGTAGATTGCATATCAACACAATCTAACTTAATGATGATTATAAAAAATAAAAATGGTGCGTGTGACCTCGGGGAACATATACTTTTTTGCCATACTAGAAAAAAGCGTGATTGCACATCCACTCAGTGGGAGGCAGTGGCGCTCTCATTTTCAGAGTGTATGCAGTATTTTTGAACCAAACAAGAGCACACTGCAAAGAGCACTGGACATATGAAGAGCTAAGACAAGGAAATATGACTAAGCGTATGTAGGGTTTGGCTTTGACTTTTGATACAGTGGTAACCGAGGAAAAATCAGTCTGTTTACGGTGTCTAGAAATGTTTGCAGATGCAAAGCAAGAGGGCATATCAATAAAGATGTACCTTATTGACATTAGACCTCAATCATATTGTTAAACCACTTGATTTTTTTTTTTTTCTGTGAAAACGTGCCAAAGATTGCCAACAATCGTCCTGCTTTGTCAGTGTTACGTCAGTAAACCAGGGAGCACTGTTAGCATCATATAAGGTTGCATACCAAGTAGCTCAGTGCAAAATAACCCCACACCATAGCAAAGAAGCTGATACTGTGTGCAGCATAAATGAAAACTGTGTGCACTGAGACTGTCAGTTTTGGTCTATTATTTATGTTTTTTTGGTCAAATTGTTTGGTGTATTGTCCCGATTAGTTGCTAATCAATTGAATGTATTGTTATTATTGATTGATTTTATTAATTTTTATTTTTGTATCATCAAATGATCACAAAAAAATTACTTTAAGTGTATTTTTACAGTTTGGATGTGACTTTTTTTTTATCCAGGTATATTGATGCGCTGAAAGTCTTTTCTGTTACAAGCAAAACAATTTTCATAAAGCTATACTTTATTGTAATGTTGATCTTTATTATTATTTTTTTACCTTTAATATTAAAAAGGACACCATGTGCAGAGTTGTATTTATAATAATTTTATTCACGAATGATACTATACGATACCACTACCTGTCGTGGCAAAGCACTGGGCGGGGGGGGGGGGGGGGGGGCGTTTACATCTTCCTTGGGGGGTGGAGGGGCCTAAGAGAAAATAAACACAGATCTACACTAAAAATAAGTTTAAAAAGAATAACTAAAAATGAATACCGAACATTATAAAATCTTCTATCTAAATTATAATAATTAATGATTAAAAAAAGATTTGTTAAAATGTGAAATTATACAATTTTAAAAGAATTATGATTAAATATTATTTAGCCACACTAAATTAGATATACAGAATTTTTATATAATTTTACAAACAAAATTCAACAAAAACATAAATAACCCCCCAAAATATGATAAAATTTCCTATTATGTAGAAAACCTTTAGAATAAGAATAAAAGAGGGGGAATAACATTTGTGGATAGTGCATATTAAAAAGCACTAAGAAATTTTTAAGAAGATGGGTAGAACTAAGGCATGCGGTACTCAGTATGTCACCAAAACCGTAAAAAAATTATTTGCATCCCAAAATGGCTGAGAAATTATACAAGTGAAAATCACTACAAGCTTCTTTATGTATATACGTACATGTTTGTTAATGTAACCCAAACGATACAGTGTAAGCAAAAATGGAGACGCGTCCGCATTCGTTGAGTGAATGTGTTTCACAGCAATGAAGACGATGAGGAGTGGATGTATCCTGTATGTGGGCGCCGCAGGGCCCCCTGTGGGTGCACGCACGCCGCCGGCCCACTCACCGTCCTGCGTGTCGTTCCCGCGGCTGCAGTTGCTGCAAATGTGCTTGATTTCCTTGCCAATGTGACAGTGAATGGCGAAGGGCGTGTTGTTGTTGTTGTTGTAGTGCGCCTCGGAGCCGTGATGACCCTTCTTGCCGCCCAGGGACATGATTTTAGCCAGGCTGAAAGCGTTCTTCTTGGGTTTTTCCGTGGCCACGGACGGAGCTGAGGGGGCGGGCGCCGCGCCATGCCGGGCGAGCCACCAGGTATCATGCATGGTTGTGGACGCAGGGTCCACGCTTGGGTAGAGCGCCGTCTTGAACATTCCTCTCAAACCCGGCTGCTGAGGGAACGTGGATCGAAAGAGCGACTTGACCGACGGCAGTGAGTGCAGAGCTGCAGTCTGCGGTAGTCTATTGTGGCTAATCCACCATCAGGGAGCAGAGCAGCGCGCTTCGCTGATTGGTTGAGCCGTGCGCGCCTCTAATAGGCAAGCACAGGCAGGAGAGCTTATTATGTTTGGTCACGTGATAACACACATACACGCACACACACATAGCCCAATTTGTAGGGAGGGGAGTGCTCGGACGACAATCAGGCCAATTCAGACATTAACATATTTGATATTTGTTTAGAAAAACAGGGGGGGTGAAAAGTATTATTTTTATGCAGTTTCAATCAAAAAGGCACATAACTTTTCGGCAAAGTGTCTGACTAAATATGGATTTTTTATATTAAAATATTAGCTTAACCCTTAAGACCCGCATTTCTTCTGCTGGGCCCCCCAGAAAAACTTAACTGATTTTTACCTTACTCAAACCCCAGAAACAGGGGCGTCACTAGGTTTTAAGAACGGGGGGGGGGGCGCTCTTCAGGAGTTACACAGGATGTGAGTGAACGTCGCGTTCAAGCCCAAAACTTCACAAACAGCTAAAAAAAAAAAAACCTGATCATTTATATATGTACACAGTATATATACGCAGCGTATCACAAAAATGAGTACACCCATCGCATTTTTGCAGATATTTAGGTATATCTTCTCATGGGACAACACTGACAAAATGAAACCTTGACACAATGAAAAGTAGTCTTTGTGCATCTTATATAATAGAGTTAATTTATTTTCCCCTCAAAATATAGCCATTAATATCTAAACCCCTGGCAACAAAAGTGAGTACACCCCTTTGAAAAAATGTACATCCCTAAATGTACAAATTTTGTACTGCTTGCCATTTTCCCTCCAAAATGTCATGTAACTCGTTACAGGAGTGCTGTTAGCATTGCTGCAGAGATTGAAGAGGTGGGGGGTCAGCCTGTTAGTGCTCAGACCATACGCCGCAGTCTACATCAAATTGGTGTGCATGGCTGTCACCCCAGGAGGAAGCCTCTTCTGAAGACGGTACACACGAAAGCCCCCGAACGATTTGCCAAGACATGTCAACAAAGCACATGTAGAACTGGAACCATGTCCTATGTTCTGATGAGACGGGCGGGCTGGAATATTCAGTCAAAAGGGATGAGGCGTCTATTCCTCTACTAGGTAAGACAGAAAAACACACACATACACACATATACACAGCTGGGATTCCTGTATGTACGAGCATGGGCTAATCTACAATCCGAGCATTTATCTTGTAAATTGATATTATTGCTGACACTGCCATTCGGGGTCATCAACATGTTTTGCCCCCCTTGCCACAAAAGCCAAACCCTGCCTATGGTTAAAAAGTACATTAAGTGTAAAAAATAAAATAAAATTAAATTTAAAAAAAAAAAAAAAGGAGAGGTGTAAATTTGAGGGGGGGGGGTCTAATTAAAGCATTAGTGGTAATCAATTTAGAGAGGGAACACCCAAAGATGGACTACAATGTCTATCGATAGTTTGCAAATCACATCATCATCAAGTACCAACCCCATACGTATAACATGTACACAATCAGGAATTTATGTGACATACACAACACTATTCAGTTGTTGAACACAATACAAACAAGCCACCTTCACATGAGGCTCATAAATACTATTAGATAGAATGCTATTTTAAATCCCACACAAGCAAAAACTAATATTTTCTACATTTAGTGTAATACTGTATTTCATTTTGATGAAAACATTTTCTTTGATTGGAAGTGATTTACACATGCATTACAGTATGTACAATACTTTACATGTGGCTGCAGCTGCTCTTTTGACTGGTAGAATCAGAGCAATAGAGCTAATCCCTAATTAACCACAAACTCTAAATCCACAGAGCCACAGACACTGCAACTCCTAATTTATTTATGAATCACGGAAGGGACAACTGACATGAATGTAATGCTAGCAGAGGAACAGAAAAGCACCCGCTAGGAGGAATTCATCCAACTCAAAGCTCAGAGAAGCAGCATTGGGAGCTTGATCAGCACTTCAAATAGCACAGCCTCAAATGAGAGGCGCATTAAATATTCCCTATAACCCTTGGTGTTACTTTATCAGCAGTTAACATAATTGTGAGTAATTGATAAAGCTGGTGTAAAACATTTGCAAAGATCACACGGTTATCACGTTTCCAGCAGATATTCGTAAATGTCATCCATAGACTTCAAAACTGTAAAATTTATATTATTAAAAATTATATTATGAAGTCTATGATGTCATCTAAACCTAAACTGAGGATCTTTTTTTTTTAATTGGGTCACTGACTTATTAAGAGCTAAAAATATCAAGTGCAACAAGGTGTGAAATAGTTGTTTTGTTCCCCCCTAAATGGTTAAAACTGTTCTCCGTTGTTGTGTGTGGGCTTTAGTTTGGAAAAATACAAAAAGTTTTTGACTGAGCAGCCTGTCACTACAAATCTGCTGTTCCTTCTGTCAGTATTGCTCTGTCCCGACCCATCTGTCATTTAGCCACACTACTTCCTCCTCAAGTGTCGCATTGTTAACACACCACTGTATATATTCACTTATCAACTAAACCCCAGAGGCATTCTTAGCCTAGCCTTCATCCAACCATTTTCTGTAGCACTTGTCCTCATTGGGGTCACAAGCCAATTACAGGGCGCATGTAGACAAATGAGTTATACATACAATGATATACAATTAATGATATTTATCTATATAATGACACTAATAATGTTCAAATGAGCAGTATATACAGTATATTTAATGATACTTATCCATATGAAGACACTGATAATATTAATGATTTTTCACAACTGTTATCAGCATTGAAAAGTTAAGTATTAAAACAGTACTTCATTCCTAAACATCTCATCAAAATTTTTGATCGCCCAGAGGAAGGTCTCGAAACCTCGGTTGTTTTGTCCTTTTCTTCTTGGGGAGGACACTTGCTAAAATTACAACTCATCCATTATTTGTAGACAGATCAGAATGAAATTCCGTAGTTACTGTATATTCCAGGGCAGACATGTCCAAAGTCCGGCCCGGGGGCCAAATGCGGCCCCTGGTCAAATTTCATCCGGCCCCCAGTCTTGGTCATAAAATCAATAATGTCTGCAGTACTGCTCCCAGCATATGAAGTAGCTTACACACTAAATGCTGCTCCTCATTTACCCACTAAAAGGCAGCAGCACTCTGAGCAACATTACCCCGTATGACCCTTTACTCCCAATTTTCTAAAATGGCGATAATCAGCAAAAAAAAAGAAAGTTGACTGCGACGGCCGACGCTTCAAGAATAGGTGGAAATTGGACTATTTATTCACTAAAATATGCAACAATGATATCTGCCTCATTTGCAAAGAGACAGTCGCTGATTTTAAAGAGTGATATGATTTTACCAAACAAGACACGCTGACATGCACGACAAGATTACAGGGAAGATACATAGCGATAAATCGAAGCAACTTGAAACTAGTTTAATTTTACAGGAGCAGTATTTCACAAGAGCCCGAGAGTCGAAGGAGAACGCCACAACGGCTAGTTGTGGGATTGTTGAAATTATTCATTTGAAAAAATAATTAAGCAAATTTGACACACGGAATGGCTTGCTAAAATTTGCTTAAATATATTGTTCTACGTAAAAGATGTCAGTCAAGGTCGGCCCCTCACATTTTTACCACCACAAATCTGGCCCCCTTTGCAAAAAGTTTGGACACCCCTGTTCTAGGGGTTTGTATGCATCGATCCAGAGATAAATAATTAGATTAATTGTGTAATTAAAATAGCTACTCCTGCATTATTTGTGGACAAATCACAATGACATTTGGTAGGTATATTCTGGGGATGTATATACATCGATCCTCGGAGCAAGATTTTTTTTATTTCTTGTCACTATGCTGATTAATTACATTGATGAATTGCAGACTTAATGTTGGCTGTAGATTGTAGATGTTAGCCAATAGAGCGCATGTGCGGTTTTCAGTTGTGCTTTTAATGTCTCTAGACCAGTGCTTCTCAATTATTTTCTGTTACGCCCTCCCCCCCGAAGATGTAAATGTTCTGCGCCCCCCCTAACTCTCTGCTGTCACTGTAAATATACTGCAGTATCATTTTTCTATAAAATTCTTACTATTATATGTACACCTCTCTGTAACATTGTATCCTTTTTAATATTAAAGACAAAAAGTAATATAGAACAGCTCACATCCTTACTGTAAAAATACACTCAATTTTTTGACCGTTTTTAATAGATGAATTTAATAAAATCAAGAAATAATAATACATTCAAATTGATTAGCAACATTAAATCAAGACGACAATATGCCAAACAATTAGACCAAAACAACAAAAATTAATAAAACAAAAACGATAGTGTCATTGGACAGAGGGGCAGTTTTTATTTTTGCTGCAGACAGTACCAGCTCCTTTGCTATGGTGTGGGGTTATTTTGCACTGAGAGACTTGTTATGCCACCTTGTAGGATGCTAACAGTGCTCGCTGGTTTACGGATGTAACACTGACAAAGCGGGATGACTGTTGGCAATACTCGGCATGTTTTCGCTGAAAAAAAATTCCTGCTGTCCGTTGCAAATATTTTTAGACTAAGTAAACAGGCTGGTCTTTCCTCGTCACCCGCTATACTAAAAGTCAAAGCCAAATGTTACATACGTAGCCTTCGTCATATTTCCTCGCCTTAGCTCTTCATATCTCAAGTGCTCTTTGCTGTTTGCTCTTGTTTGGTTAAAAAAATACTGCGCACACACCAAAAATGAGAGTGCCACTGCCACCCACTGTGTGTATATGCACTTACATTTTATTCTAGTACGGCAAAAAAGTATGTTCCCCAAAGTCACATGCGCCACCCCCAGCATCGCTCTGCGCCCCCCTGGGGGGGCCCGCCCCACTATTTGATAAGTACTGCTCTAGACTGATGGAGAATATAGAAACTCAATAGAAGTCATACGCAATGTCTAGAACAGGGGTCTCAAAACAATTCCACATAGTGCAGCGATGGGCGCAGGGTTTTATTCCAACAAAACAAGATAACACCTTTTCACCAATCTGTTGTTTTACACAGGGGCGTAGGTTTGGTCTCAACATTGGTAGGGACGATATAACAGCATCTATGAAATTCTGATGTGTGATTTCATTTCTCAGATTTTTTTTTCCTATCAGTTCATGTTCATGTCTGTGTCCCTTTGAAGTGGACCCATTCTTGGATAGCGCCCCGTTTTTTCTTTTTTGCACTCTAATGCCACTATGTTGCATCACCATAATGCATATAATGCAATCAATGATCCAAATGAGGGACAGCTAGCTTGACTTCGTTGGTTCTTGTGGAGGCTGGCCTGACTTTTTCAGGTTAGCTAGTTCACACAGTTTAATGTTATACTAACTCTTGATGCAGGTTGGACTTTCAGTAGCAAAATTAGTGGGGTTTCCCCCACTTACACAACATTGACGTTTTTTTACATTACTTACTCTTGCTGAACTTCTAATATCCCTCCTCTTCGTAAGGGGCGGAGGAGGCGGCATGTTGTCGACATGAATCTATTGGGGCTGTGTGGGTGTGTGTGTTGTGCGTGGCGGGTAGGGGTGGGGTGGGGTGTTCAAATCATCATCCAATCATACATGCATTTGAAGGGGAAAAATTAGACCGCCACATTCACCAACTGAAAAGGGATATATGTAAGTCCGAACATAATGAAAATTATTCACTTAATAATGGTAGGGTCTATTCTATCCTTACAACATATGGGAAGACAATCTGCATTTCTAATACTATAATTCAAATAAGGGTGCCTAAAAGTTCATGGGGACAATTTGAGCATCCTGAAAAGTTGGTAGTGTTATGTCCCTACTGTCCCTATGCAAACCTACGCCCTTGGTTTTACAAGTGTAACCACTATATTGCAGTCAGGTGCTGGTTGTTCAAGCAGAAACTACATTTGTTCAACTGTCAATTCTCAATCGGTAACCAGAACCCACAGTGGCTCTTGAGGCCCGGTTTGGAGACCCCTAGTCTAGAAGTTATTTTGGCAAAAGGAAGATCTACTGGATTCTTTTTTTCTATTGGGTTGCCCAATTTTTGCACCTGTATTATTTAGTTTTAATACATATTTCACATGTTCCGTTTGTCCAATAAACTTGGTGTCACTTCTGAAATATTACTCGTTCTGTTAATTTTCTGACATATAAAACGAAGTTGCTGTCCCAAAGACCCAATTATTTATAAATAGAAATTATCTAATTTGTATGGGAAACCCTAACTTTTTACGTAATTACGTACATACATACGTACATGCATACATAGGCTACATACACCCGCGCCCGCACACACACAAATAAATGAACATAACACCAACACCCCACATAGAAGAAATTTCGTTTTCAGTTTAATACTGTATATTAAATGTTGAATATTCCATTGTTTCATTGTAATAGCAATGGCTTGCATCAGAGCTGCCAACGGCTGCCATGCACTCTATGATGTAGCCTTTACAATACTGCTATCTAGCGGGCAACAGTGGCAACTTCTAACTTCCAAAACATCCAAATATTTATTTAACCCTTGTTTCTACTTCAACTGTGCCATTAATAAATGTATATTTATTTGTATTTAAAATTTTCATCTCGTTTTCTAGCACTTTCAGTTATTTTTTTTAATTTTATTTTTTAAAGAAGGCCATTTGAATATTGACATCTCTAAATGACATTTGCTTATATTGCCCCGACTGCATATTTACAGTATTGCAGATATTTATTCTGTTCGGTCGCTGTTTCGACTCGTTGCTCCGGTCATCCCCCGGGAGATGAAACCTTTTCCATTTTTTTTTTTTAACCACCTCCAAGCCTTGGCCTGGAGGTAAAAAAAAAAAGAACGTTTTCCCTATATTTTGTTTATATTTCTTTTGTACTCTTTATTCCATGTTTATTTCCATATTTGTTTATCATTATTATTAATAATATTAATATTATTATTATTATTATTGCTATATTTTGCCGTGTCGTCTTGTTACAAAACTTGTACCTTCCTCTGTCCTGTAGAATAAAAGATACCTGCTGTAGAGAATTTCGGCTTGGACTGTTGTTGCAGTAAATTATTTCATTTTCCCTCTAAATTATTTCAACAGATGAAAAAATTGGGTTACTTTTTATCCATCGATGTGCAACAATAACAGCGCCGACAGAAAAGTCGATAGTTTGAGCTACGTAATGGAACTTTATAATGCTATTACTGTGCTGTAACTGGTACTAGTAAAGGCCTTAGTGAACACGCAAAACATTGACTGTCCACAGACAAGTATGGAAACACCCCACTATTTGCCTCGTTTTCGAATTTTAAAATTGGTCAACTTTAAGAGATGGGCTGTTTATTTGACATTTCAAATATTTTTGTTCAACAAAACTCTTTGTAAAATCGTATTTTGGCCCAGTTAAACGGTGCCCATGTGCTCAGTGCTTTAGCACCGTCTCTGGCATTCAGGGGGGATGACATAGGACTTAAGTTACGTATGTAACTATGGTTCTACAGTGTATCACAAAAGTGAGTACCCCCCTCACATTTCTGCAGATATTTAACTATATCTTTTCATGGGACAGCACTGACAAAATGACACTTTGCACAATGAAAAGTACTCTGTGTGCAGCTTATATGATAGAGTTAATATATTTTCCCCTCATAATAACTAAAAATATAGCCATTAATATCTAAACCCCTGGCAACAAAAGTGAGTACACCCCTATGAAAAAAAGTACATCCCTAAATGTCCAAATTGAGTACTGCTTGTCATTTTCCCTCTAAAAGGTCATGTGACTTGTTACAGGAGTGCTGTCAGCATTGCTGCAGAGATTGAAGAGGTGGGGGGTCAGCCTTTAGTGCTCAGACCATACGTCGCACTCTACATCAAATTGGTGTGGATGGTTCCAGTAATCCATGTGCTTTGTTGACATGTCTTCAGCAAACTGTTGCGGGCTTTCTTGTGTACCGTCTTCAGAAGAGACATAAGAAAGCTCGCGTGTCTCACCAGAGCATAGGACATGGTTCCAGTAATCCATGTGCTTTGTTGACATGCAATCGGCAAACTGTTTGCGGGCTTTCTTGTGTACCGTCTTCAAAAGAGGCTTCCCCCTGGGATGACAGCTATGCACACCAATTTAATGTAGAGTGCGGCGTATGGTCTGCGCACTAACAGTCTGACCCCCCACCTCTTCAATCTCTGCAGCAATGCTGACAGCACTCCTGTAACGAGTCACATGACATTTTGGAGGGAAAATGACAAGCAGTACTAAACTTGGACATTTAGGGATGTACGTTTTTTCAAAGGGGTGTATTCACTTTTGTTGCCAGGGATTTAGATATTAATGGCTATATTTTGATGGGAAAATAAATTAACTCTATTATATAAGCTGCACACAGACTACTTTTCATTGTGTCAAAGTGTAATTTTGTCAGTGTTGTGCCATGAAAAGATATATTTAAATATCTGCAGATATGCGAGGGGTGTACTCACTTTTGTGATACACCGTACATGAATCCTGAATCACCCCCAGAGCGTTCCGTCACTCAGAATCCACGTACTTACGCAAAATGGTTCTGTTAGGACCGGAACTCGGTTGTCACCGGAATTTGTCTTTTCCAGGGGTTAACGTGGTGGGTGTTGTGTGACCCAGTGATCCTAGGAGCTATGTTGTCCAGGGCTTTTGCCTCTGTCGGGGTCACCCAGGGCAAACAGACCCAAGGTGAGGGACCAGACCAAGCACTTCTCATCACATCAGACCCTAGATGATGAGTTACATAAATGGAGTCATGTCTCCCTTGCCCGGACGCAGGGCACCCTCTGGAGCTAGGCCTGGAAGAGGAGCTCGTTGGCAAGCACATGGTGGCCGGGCCTGTAACTATGTGGCCCGGCCTGGAAAAGTCTAAAAACACAATGTGGGTCCCCCTTCCAATGGGCTCACCCCCTGTGGGATGGGGCAAGAGGGTTGGGTGCATAGTGACCTGGGCAGCAGCCGAAGGTGGACACCTTGGCCGTCTGATCTCCAGCTACAGAAGCTGGATCTTTGGTTGTAAAATGTCACCTCTCTAATTGGGAAGGAACCCGAGCTAGTGCATGATATTGAGAGGTTCTGACTAGATATAGTCGGGCTCACCTCCACACATGGCTTGGGCTCTGGTACCACTCCTTTTAAGAGAGAGAGAGGGAGTAGCCCACGATGAGAGGCGTCAAGCAGGTGTGTGCATACTTATTGCTTCCCGACTTGGTGCCTGTACATTGGGGTTCACATTGAGGAGAGGGTAGCCTGCCTCTGCCTTTTGGTGTTGGGAAGGGGGGGTGGATCCTGACTATTCTTTGTGTTTATGCATCAGATAGCAGTTTAGATTACCCACCCTTTTTGGAGTCCTTGGAGGGGATGCTGGAGAGCACCCCTTCTGGGGACTCTCTGGTTCTTCTTGGGGACTTCAAAGCTCATGTGGGCAACGACAGCGAGACCTGGAGGCGTGTGATTGGGGGGAATGCCCCCTCCCTGATCAGAACTCGAGCAGTGAGATGACCAGCATAATTTCTATTTTCCAAATATACAGAGACTCCTATTTAAAAATATGTTTTTTCAGAAATTTCTCCAAAGTCAGAACTTTACATACATTAAAATTTGTATTCTTGGTGCCATTGTATAAAAGTAAATCTGTTGTATGTAAATGTATGACTTGGGCCAAGTATTTTCGACATCCTTATAAGGCCTTATAACAATCAATGGGAATTTTGGCCCCTATTCCAGACAAAAGTGGTGTGATTGCAGTAGGTTTCTTTGCTTTCTTGCTTGCACTTGCCCTTTCAGGTATATCAATAGGAATGAGATAAGCTTTCTTGTGGCAACTTTAATTTTGATATCCTTAGATCACATTGTAACCAGATTACTAGTGTTGGTATTGGTACTACAATCCATTAGGAAGACCCAATTGTACTCAATAAATGACCCATTGTATGATGTTTTGAAATGTTGCTTTAGCATGTCGCGGTATTTTAGTTTTTTCAGACCATCAGAAAATTCAAAACATTATGTTCCTTTGTGCATTTGCAAACTGTAATGTCTCGCTCTCTTTTTATTTATTTATTTATTTTTTGGGTGGGGGGGGGGGGGGAGTAGTGACTTCCTTTCTTTCTGAGCAACATTTCACCCCCTTTTATTACTTTGGGTAATAAGTGTTCTATATGACCACTGACCAGCATTAGCAAGAAAGCAAACATTAACATACACCCAAACAGATTTTGTGGGAAACCTCTATTTTAAAAAATGATGCATTTAATGACTTATTTTACTGTAGATATAACACTAAAAGACTGCTGAGTGGTGCAATGCAGCTTTGACTAAGCTGACTTGGAGTGGTTGTTGAAGGGACTCTTACTCAGCAGAAATGCAACAACATGGTGCACAAGTAAGAGCACCTTTGGGAACAGCCACAATAAATGGATGCAAAGCAAACAATTTGAGATAAATCGAGTGGTATAGACAAGAGGGTACAATAGAGCTCCAACGGTGATCTTACTTTTTGTACCGGAGTTGAGTACATGTATGCTCCTGAAATATGGTAATTAGGCTGCAAATGCATCATAGGCTGGATTTTGGCCACCAACAGTTCATTGTCAAAGAGGAATCCGTATTCTCTAAATTGTCTGCTGTTTAAATATTGCATTGGCTATCTTGCCTCTTTGTGCTCAATGAGCTGACACACTTACTATAAATATGAGCCACAAGCACACTGCCATGTTACTTTCATTCTGCTCACTTGGTGGTAAAACAACACACACTCAAAGAAAAAAGTGCTATTTCTCAGATGGCTTGTGGGAAGCACATCACAGCAAGGAGCATTCCCATTTTTTATCAAGTGCACCACATAAGAGCTATTAAAGAAGACTACTTAGAAGGAGCACAGTTTCATTATTTCTGAAATCCTATTTCTTTTCTATGGGCTGTGTTGGATATTGCATTACTATTTTTACCCCTATTTTTTCCAGGCTTATGTTTTATTCAGCACAAGAAGGCCAGCACGCAGCCAAGCGGGGAAGATAGATGTCTATTTTTTAAGATGCGAGACTTAACACAGTCTGGACTGTCAGTTTGTACGAGTGTTTGGGGGTTAACCACTCTTGCCACCTATCACCACACTTGCTGTATAAAGCACTTCATACTGCTCGGTAACGTGATCTAATTGATTTAAAACAATCAATTTAATTGAGTGACGTTATGATTTCTATTATGTAACTGGTAGTGATCATTCACTGCCAGCCCTTCCAAGTTCAAATGCATTAGATGTCTATCACCATCACTGGCGCTGAAACATCAGCATTCACTGCCAGCCCCACCAGTTAAAATGGATTGGACATCCATCACCGTCAATGGCAGCGAACAAGTAAACCTTTATTTTCCATTTTTAACCCACTACATTTTACTTGCCAACACGTACAAATCATCTCTTGTGATAGAAATACTTAGCTGGCTCTGCTGCATAAATCTGTCCCTCCACACATCTGGAGAATATTGATTGAACTCTTTTGGGCAGCTTGCGGCACACAGCGATTACAGCACAAAAGGTGCACTTTTAGCTATATGTGTAGTTGCAGCATAGAGTCTGGTTTAAGTTGTCATTTAGTAAACACACATTTCAAATATGCAATAATGTCCGTATACGTGAATAGAGCAGACCATCATACATTTGTGGAGATTATGTTGGGGGATTTGAGAGATTATCGAAGAATGTGGTGGGTGTCAATTGGTATTCTAAATGTGTCTGAGCATACTGAATAATTCACATTGCAACACTTGATGGGAAAATGAACAGGAAGGCTAGCGGTGAATGATGATGTTTTAGTGCAATTGACTGACATACATGTCAAATCAATTTCAACTGAGAGAGGCTTTCAGTGAATGATCCCCAACAGCTCCCCCCACACACACACTTCAAATACATTGGTTGTCCATTGCCATAAAAGACAGCCAATGAGTTACAGGTATGATATAGTGTGCAAAAAACCAGAGAACTGCATATGAGTGGAAACAAAACAGCTTCAAACCACACCTGTAGTCTGCTTACTTACTTTTCCCTCCCTATCGTGTAAATACATGTCAATTTCAATAAATATATGAAAACACATCATTATTTATGGTATTAGTTTCAGAACATTTTTCCTTGTGATTAAGTTTTTCTCAATTGCGTTGGTACGTTTCTCAGATCAGAATTGAAATTCTCAAAACTACGAGGGGCATTCAAAAAGTAATGCACTCAAGTGCATTGCTCTTACAGGATTTTACCAATCTTGTTTATATTTGGCACAAACATGATAGGACACACCTTTTTTTGATTGTTATATGTGTTTTTCTTACTTTCAGATTTTTAAAGCTTAAACTAGCTTCCAAAATGGCCTCTTGAAGCACGTCAGAAACAAAGAGCTGTAATCGAATTCCTTGTTGCAGAGGGAGAAACCCCTCTGACCCCTGATCCCTCATTACTGGAGATGAAACATGGGTATACCATTTTGAACCTGAATCTAAAAGGAGATCAGTGGAATGGCGCCACCCATATTCACCACGGACAAAAAAGTTCAAGGCCCAAAAGTCAGTGGGCAAAATTATGGCCACCGTTTTTTGGGATTCTCAAGGTGTAATCCTTGTGGATTTTTTGCCGAAGGGGGAAACCATTAACTCTGAGGTATACATTGAGACTCTTAGGAAGCTCAAAGCAAGAATTCGACGTGTTCGGTCCAACTTGGACATGGCAAATGTGCTCCCCCAGCATGACAATGCATGTCCTCACACAAGCATCAGGACCATAGAGGTCATCACTTCATTTGGATAGACTGTGATACCACATCCGCCATATTCTCCTGATTTGGCACCGTCAGCCTCCCTCCTCTTTGGTCCAATGAAAGAAGGAGTCCGAGGCAAATGATATGGCAATGACAATGAAGTGAAAACTGCTGTCAAGAATTGGCTTAGAGATCAACCGGCCGAGTTCTACAACACTGGTATACATGCCCTCGTTCATAGATGGACTGTAGCTCTTGAGAGAGGTGGAGACTATGTGGAGAGGTAAAGATGTAATCCTCACACTTGTACCTTTCTTTTGATGTATAGTACATGTTGCTATTATAATTTGTTTGTACATAATAAAGTTGGGTGCATTACTTTTTGAATACCCCTCGTACTTGTTCAATCCTCACAACATCGTATCACTAGTGCACATTAAAAAAGCAGTTTCTCATTTCTTTGAGCAAATTGCAGATGTTTTTGTGCATCCATTCAAAGGATTTGTACAATTCTCTGCTGTTTCATACATTATCAGTTGCATCTGTCATGATGGTCAAAAGGGATGATCAATCCCATTGAAGAATTTTCTCCACATTGAGATGTGGCAAGTGTATGATCGTCAGCCTCACACTCAGATGACTCTTCTGGATGCCATGAATGCATCATGCAGTGACATCACAGCAGATGCCTGCACACGCTGGATAAAGCATTCAAGGTGATTCTCACCAAGCTGTATAGCAAGAGAGGACATCCATTTTGACGTGGATGAAAATTTGTAGCCCAAGAGGGATGGATGTCAAGATGTGTAGAAAGAATGGGGAAAAAATCCAGACGTGAAGCACTCAAAGTTTAGTTGTGATTGTCTTATTTTGACATTTCAAATTTTGCTTTTGTTTTTTTTTCTTTGGGATACTTAGTACTCATTTGCTGTCTGTATGGTCTGTCAAGAAATTGTATAAACAGTGAAAGTGGATCTTGTTCAGTCTCTTGCAATCTTCCACACACAAAGGTGTAATTTGCAATTTTCATCAAAACTTTCGTACACCATCTTCAGCATCAGAGCCACCCACCAGAGTAACTGTTCAACTGAGAGCACAACTAAGCAATTTGACTGTCTTGTCTGTTGTATACAATGAAACAAGGACTTGTCATTCTGACAGCAAAGACATGTTCATTGACACAGACATTTAATTTTGAGCGATAGACACGGTATTTTAAACAAAAAACTGGCTTTTGCAGGGAATCCATGTTGTTTTGTTACTTATGTGACATGTTGTGAGGATTGAACAAGTAGTTTTGAGAATTTCAATTCTGATCTGAGAAACATGCCCAAGCAACTGAGAAAAACTAAGATACTCTTTTCCATATTGCAAATGAAATACTTGCATGTTTCTACTTTACTACACTGTTGAGACTATTCTGTGTAAATGCACTTTTTTGTCAAGCTCTTTTGCATTTCACTTGATTGATGAGTAGTGTTGTTTTTCCACTTACAAAATCCTCACAAAATTCATCCAAAAGCCACAACCTTGCCCACAAGCTTTTTGGTTTCCTTAGCAATAAGCAAGCTAAAATCTGCTCTACTTCTTCAGGTGGAAGTGAGTCAACAACGCTGTTGTACACGTCGCCCCCGTAGTTTCCACGCGCTCGACGGGTTTGTTGTAGAATAGAGAGAGAATAAATGCACAATGTGGCCACCAACAAGCTCCCTTTTGTAGGACGCGCACACAAATCCACTGGTGGGCCATCAATGCCTATCTAAAACACAACATGTATTCACTTGTGCACAGACACACATACACATCTTTTTTTGGACCACAAGTGACTCATGTTGTTTGTGCTGGCCTCTCCCAAGTAAAATGTCTGTCAGTCTGTTACCCCCCATCCATCCGTCCGTCCGTCCTTCTATCTATCTATCTATCTATCTATCTATCTATCTATCTATCTATCTATCTATCTATCTATCTATCTATCTATCTATCTATCTATCTATCTATCTATCTATCTATCTATCTATCTATCTATCTATCTATCTATCTATCTATCTATCTATCTATCTATCTATCTATCTATCTATCTATCTATCTATCTATCTATCTATCTATCTATCTATCTATCTATCTATCTATCTATCTATCTATCTATCTATCTCATGTACAACAATAACACAGCTCAGAGTGTGTGCCCCCCTCCCTAAAAAAAGAAGTCATGTTACCATAGTAACGGGATGCGAGCTGACATATAAAAGCTGATTGTGACGTATAAATAATAAGAGTGCATTGCGGGATGCTTGTTCAGAAACCATTTTTGTTTGTCCACCAGCAGCACAGCATGGGGGTTAGGGGCAACTCCAGGACACGTTGACGCCTCTTCTCCTTACGTAATCACACTGGTAGTAATTACCAAGCATTCAAAACGATGCTATTCACTTCCACGTTTACAGTATCAGTCCACAAAGTTGCATAACATTCACAGCAGGGAATGGCCGCCCAAATACAAGAGTAACAAATCAGCTACTGTACTGTAAATATGTTATTTACGGTTTGAGCAACATGACGACATGATCACGTAATACTACCTGTCCGCAGGTTGAAGGAGAAACGAGCTTCGACCAGATAGGGGGTGTCGCTCCTGGAGCGCAGTCTGCGGATGAGTCGGCGGTCAGTGCCGTCCGGAGTGGTCGCCATCAACCCTGGCCAGACTCCGCCGGTGACTGCTGGCCGACTGGGGCGCGCTCAACCACCAGCACCAGCACCACCGCGGCGGCCACGCCGGGAGGAAGATATTGATGATGAGGAGGAGGAGGAAAAAGAGGAGGAGGAATGAGCGAGAGAGACAGAGAGGTGGGGGCGGGGGGCTGAATTCATTCACATTGTGCAGCAGCACTCTACAGAAAATATTCATACTACTTGAGCAATGTATTCATATAATATAATGCTTCCGTAAGATAAATTGCGCAAACAATTTAAACATTGTTATGTATGTAATGGGAAGGGCCCTGGCCACTAGATGTAGAACATCTCCTAAAGCTGGGCTATTGACTCATCTCTTTAGATATGGAAAATTTGGGTCTTTTGTATAAGTTATGTCATCAAAATAACAAAACAAAAGAGGAAGAAAATACTTTGTCTTACTTGTGTCACTTTTACCGTGCTCAGGTTCTTCAATATAATGACCCAAATAGCAGACTCACGTAGAATAAATGTTGATTTTCAATCAAAATTATCAAGACGGTTGATATTGAAATTTTCAACAACAAACAATGTTGAATTAACATTGCAAATACTGATTGAACCTGACAGTGACGTTGAAACAACATTGTTTTATGGTTTGGCAGGCGATGGTTAGTTCAACATTGTTTAATAGTTGATGACAAATAGTTGTTTTTATATTGACTGGGAAATATGATTGAAAAGTCATCGAATTATGGATGAGCTGGAGTTCTGGTTAAAAAATTAGTTGTTTTCTTGGTTGACCGGGAAGACAGCGTATCACCTCAAACGAACTTCTCTGGAAATATAAGGATAGCCTTATTTAAAGGTATGTCTGTTGCTTTTCTTCTATACCTTTATCAGCAATGATGTTTTATGGTGGAATGAACTGAGTTTGTCATCAAAGTTGTATATGAAACAGTTTGCCTGACACAACGTGGCAAAATTGCTGGAATTGTAATTGTAACCGTGTATTTGCTGTGGTTGGCATACAGGCGAAGACCTACTTAGCCTGGATGTTAGCTAAGTACAACTTTTTTTCCAGGCAAAATTAAGTATTTTATGTTATAAAATTACTAGATATTACAAAATTGAGTCATGTTTAAATTAATTTACTGAACACCAAGACAGTTGGGTCATTTTTCCATTGTAGTTAGCTAACTAGCTAGCTCCGTTACCACATGTAGCCCTAATTTGGTTTGAGATTGGTTGAGAAACTCACTTCACCACAAAATAATGAAAATGTTAAACTAACCCTTGATACCTGCTTGAATTCCTTGATATGAATTAACTGTGACTGTCGTTTTGTTTGTATTTTTCAGATTCACTGAAGAGGCATATAGGGATGGACGCATCAGTCACAGTATGCATTTGCTGCTGTTGTGCAAACGTGGCTACGCTATGCCCCAGACTGCGTTGGTGGCAAAGTTCGCAGTGAAGCTCATCAGACCGAGGAGGAGGCTTAATAAGTTTACTGAGCGTTAATGAAGTTTTCTATTGTTGTGATTCAACTAAAAATAATTTGAAATTCAGCCAAGTTTTGATTTTATTTATTTATTATTAACTTATTTTTTATATAAATATATACTGTATAGTATATATATATATATATATATCAATATTTATATTTTATTGTTCACATATAATATTTTATTAGTCAGCCTAGCTGTTTCTTCTGTCTGTAAATAAACCAGGCATCTAAATATGGGCATATTTTAGAGCATTAATCATGGTTGAAAATGAAGGAAAACAACTTTGATTCAGCGTTGTTCTAATATCATAAATATTGTTATTAAAAGTGACGACAAATCAACATCAGGTGTCAACATTGATTCAACGATATAAGATTGACATCATCATGGCTCTTGTGTTGGGGCTGGTTTCCCATCCCATCGCGTAGAGCTGACCAGGTGGGCTAGGTCCCTCCAGTACTGGTGGTCTTGTGCCAGCAGATTTGCATCCTTCAGGGTAACTCCGTGTTGTTGGAGGTTATCCGCGATGGTGTCAAGCCATCGAGTGCAGGGCTTTCCTCGTGGTCGTCTCCAGCCTGCAGCCGTTGGGTCAAACTTCAGGACGGCTCTTGTTGGGTGGTCAGGAGGAAGACGGAGAACATGGCCAAACCAGCGGATGCGGCGCTGTCCAGCCAGGCGGGAGGCTCTGGGCTGATTTGTCCAGCCTCGCAGGGTTTTGTTGGAAATTTGCTGGGGCCACCTGATGTTCTCGATGGTTCTTAGAGCCCTGCTGTCAAAGCCATCTATTCTTGCGGCCAATGTCTTGTTTAAGGGCCATGTTTCAGAGCCATAGAGAAGAATAGAGAGTACGGCGGTGTTGTAAATTCGGAGCTTCGTTTTACTTGAGATGGCTTGGTGCTGCCAGAGAGGTTTACAGAGACTGAAGGGCAGAGGCTGCCAGCGCTCTCCGGTGTAGAACCTCTGATTTAAGATCCCCGTTATCGGTCACCATGGACCCCAGATAAACGAAGCTCTACACAGGCTCTATGGTGTCATCACCAAGCTGGATGGGGGGTAGATCAGGTCCCTCACCGACATGCATGAATTTGGTCTTGGTCCAGCTCACGTGGGGACCAAGCTTTTCTGCCTCTTCGCTGTATGCTGTATACTCAGAGCGTGTTAGGTTTTGTGTTGGTTTTCTCCTAGTGTGACTGTGATTGCCCATTGATTTCACCTGTTGTGCCTGCTCCTAGTGTATCCTCCAACCTGCATCCCCATGTGTTGCCCAGCTGTTCCTCGTTGTCTTGTTACCCCTTGTCTGCGTGTGTGTATATAAGGTCCCATTTTCTTTTCACTCCTTGTCTCTGACCCTCGCCCCAACGACGCTGCTCCCTGCTTCCTGCCACGGCTTGGAGACATGAACGACCGAGCCCTACCTCGTCTGGGCTGCCCGCCTGATCAACCCGTGCGGTCGCCCAATGTCTGGCGGCCCAAAACGTCCGCCCGATCGACCCGTGCGCGCGCCACATGTCTGGCGCCCTGGACGCCCTCCCAATCGACCCTTGCGGTTGGCCCACGTCTGGCGTCCTGGACGCCTGCCTGACTAGCCCTGACGGGCTAATGTTGCTTCTTCTTCCGGTTAGCTTTCTTTTCATGGTGTTTGGGACTTTTTGTTTCTTCGGGACATCTGGGATCCGTCCCTTGATGGGGGGGGGGGGGGGGGGGGGTTAGGTTTTGTGTTAGTTTTCTCCTAGTGTGACTTGTCTCTGTGATTGCCCATTGATTTCACCTGTTGTACCTGCTTCTAGGGTATCCTCCAACCTGCATCCTCATGTGTTGCCCAGCTAATCCTCGTTTTCTCGTTACCCCTTGTCTGCGTGTGTGTATATAAGCTCCCATTTTCTTTTCACTCCTTGTTACGTCATTGTCTATGTCATTGTCCATGTGCACGTCCGAACTTGTTCTCGTCTGTTTTCTCCAAGCCCTCGTGTTCCTCTCAGTAAGTTTTTGATACCCAGCCTTTTGTTAGTGACCTGAGTTCTGTTTGCTGCGGTGTTTTTTGGGATCTCCACATTATTTGCTGATACTTTGTTTTTTGCTTGCCTTAATTAAATCATTTTTGCACCGTCTACCGGCCTCGCCTCCCTTTTCCTGCATTTGGGTCCACACACCACTTGCCTGCCCGCATTCGTGACAGAGCGTCCCTCAGCTGGTTTTAGGAGGTGCTGAGCAAGATGGTGTCATCAGCGTACTCCAGGTCGGTCAGTTGGTAGTTGCCAAGGGACAGCCCGGTTACTCTCTCACAGACCCTGCACATCAGTGGTCGATTACACAATTAAACGGGTCTGGAGCAGCTGCGCAGCCTGGGCAGACACCACTGGAGATGGGGAAACCAGTCAATCACGTCCGTTGACGCGAACTCTGTGCGTTGCTGTAGAGCAGCCTGAAGAGGGTAGTGATTTTTGGGGGTGCGCCAAGGGCTTGTAGGAGACTCCACAGTGATGAGTGGTGGCAACTGTATCAAATGCGGCCTTGAGGTCGGAATCCAATGTAAAGATGCTGGTCTTTCTGGAAATCATAGACCTTCTCAATGAGCATGCCGACGGCGGAAATGTGATCTGATGTGGATCTGATATAAGATTGACAGCGGAATGTTAATGCAACATCTTTTCAACGTCTGTCTGCTATTTGGGGAAGCATCTCAATGGTCTTAGGAAAATTATTTTTTTCAAACTTGAAAGTACATAAAGTATATTGTATTGATTTACTGAACAGGAAAATCTTTTCATATGAGCTGAAAAACTGCTTCACTGAAACAGGAAATGCACATTGTTGAACAACAATAGTATTTTTAATTATTGTAACAAATAGGTTACAGTAAAAAATATAACATGTTCTCTGGTCAGTAAGATTTTTGTTGAAATATCTGGAATGAAATTTTATAGGAAATTAATAAATGCAATGTTAGAAATATCTCCAGCTAGGATAATACAATGCAACAAAAGCCTACAGTGATTTGAAATATACATAAAAAAGGCAGGCAAAAAATAAACTGAGTAAATAACTCAAAACAAAAATATGTAAGGAATTGGGATAATAAATCAACACAATTAAAGACATTGAAATGAAAGCAAATTTTAAACCCTATAACACAGTTCCAGTTCTTTCATAAACCAAAAGAGATTTTTCTTTAGCCAATTTACAATTGTACGTATGAAAATTCGCAACAAATGATTAGTTTGATGTATTCCGTTACGTTGAGACAGTGCAATTATTTTAAATTCCAGCAGAGGATTCCCTACAACACTATAGATTGGTTGTACGACATTTGGATATAATTTACGACCATTTACAAACTTATAGTGATGATTAAAAAGCGATGCCCAGCACCCAGTGACCTCGCTTGCCAAGTTTGATGGTGCTACAAGTTACCGCGTCGTGGCCACAATAGCAATTTTTTTTTCTGTGGCAGCTACTCATTTTAAGATGGGCTTTACGACACTTTACAAAGATTTACGGCATTTAGTTGTGGCGAATGGCAAGAAAAGTAAATAAACCAGCCCCTTCTCGTCGATGAGCAAGTTTGAAGGTACCAAAAGAGCGACAAAATACCGGTAGGGAGTCGTCGTGAATATATTAACACTGAAATATCATTCGGCTCCACGTTCCAGTTGTACAATGATGTCAAACGGCTAGTTTTAAAAGTAAAAAGAAAAATAGTGTTAATAAACCCCAGACGTTTGCCCAGCATCATCTCGTAAACCGACATCTCGCGAGGCTTCAGCAGTAAGCAAACAAACCTCAAAACTCTTTAACAAGCTAATCCAAACCGCCGCTTGGTAAATTTGAAGACGTTAACGAGCTACAAAATACAGGTAAAGTTGTCCCTAGCACTTAGTACCATCTGCTCGTATTTATAAACACTTCCGACAATTTGTTTAACTTCCTCAAGACACGACGAGCTCGAATGTCTATCGCAAGTCGCGAGGTTTTATCGTGCAAACAAATGTCTTTTTATTTATTTATATTATTATTATTATTATCATTATTATTATTATTATTTACAATCGCTTTACTGTACTATACTGTAATATACAATACTATACTAGTGTACTATACTATACTATACTATACCATACTATACTATACTATACTATACTATACTATACTATACTATACTATACTATACTATACTATACTAGTGTACCGTACTGAACTATACTATACTAAAACAGAATATATAAAGGTGTATAACGAGCATTTGCAATTTTGAGAGTCCAGATTTGATGTGACAAACCCATTCATAGTGAAACCTGTTTGGCTACATTATTTTGGACGCACCCGTGAAACAAGCACCCCAATTGCTATAGTGACTGCAGGACTATTCTTTTGTTTGCTTTTTCTTTGATGACACAAGCGCGTCTTATTTGAACAAATCTCAGCCCAAAAGACTAGGTTTTTACACCTATGAGATAAGATGATGCTAGCGATTGCCCAGTTTAAAATGCAGTACGTTTTCCTAATTTCTATTTGTCCAAATGTGTTCACCACTGTCAAGAAATTTTAGTTTAGGATGTCTCAAATTTTTATTTCAGGGACAATGCTGCTTCATCGTCGAGCTATTGTTTCATTTGGCCTCCGTATGTGTTCAGCTCATACCACCACAAGACCTTTGGCGGACACGTCAAGCTTCAGCTCAGGTAACATCAATATGAAACGACTTAAATTTTTTATGATCACATTTGATGAGTCAAAAAATGATTTAAAAAAATGAACCACATACAACAAATTATAGTGCCTGCTTGCCAATGTGGTACCACAACTAGTTTTAATGAGTAAACTCACTATGCATTTGTTTAGCTGCGATTCCAAATATCGAATTCCTTTTGAATTTTGTCACAGCAACACAGATTTTTACTGCCAATCCAGGCTGTCACATCAACAATTTTCCCTTTAAAATAATTATATATTTTTAATTGCATGTTTTTGCAGATATTGTGCAAATTCCCCTAATCATTAGGCTAAAAAAGTCATTGTTAAATTGGTTGTTAAACTTACAAATTGTTGTCTAATTGTTTTCCCAACTAACTGCAGAAGAAAGATTCTGTGCCACAACTGTAATACTCTCTATATGTAGATAGGTTTATTGGTCAAGTATCCCTTCAAATATTCATATATATATTTTTCTAGATATGTCTGAATTCCGAAAGGCCTTCTCCAAAGCCAAGCACATCGCAATTATCACCGGGGCAGGTGTGAGTGCTGAGAGCGGAGTGCCAACGTTCCGGGGTGAACATGAAAAATGGAGGAAATGGCAGTCCCAAGTGTGTTCTTTCATTTTCATTTTTTTATGACTTATAGAGTAGTTACTAGTATATAGTTAGTAGTAGTAGTAGTAGTAGAAAAATAATTAATAAAAATAAATAAAAAATGTCTCGGTAGATGGCAGTTTGTCTTTTTTTATGCATAATTAGCGGGTGTTTTCAATGTAAATGTGCTGTGGATGTTATATATATATATATATATATATATATATTACAGGTGGGAATATTTGGGCACCTAACGATTCGATTACGATTAAGAGGCTACGATTCGATTATAAATCGATTATTGATGGCCCCCACATGCTATTAGCTGCTTTTAATGTTACCTACATTGGTACAAGTTAACAGTTCAAAAAAGTAAATGAAATACTCATGTCCCCATTCTGTATCAGCAGCTTTAAACTACATTCAATTAATTTAATGTGAATCAACCGTTCCATTTGTTAAAATGTTTGCTCCTGTTTTTCCATAATATCCCTTCTGTCTACTTTTGACATGTGAAAGTTTTAAAACTGTTTTAAAGATAGATTCAAGTCAAGATTTTGCCGATTTAGGAGTTTTCTAGATAAAAAGTTAATTAGGTTCGCCACAACAGCCTTCCAGGCAAGTCTACTGCTTTTGGATGGTGGCTGTTTACCAACGCCGGCAAGTCTGTCATTTCGCATGTAGTATTCTATACATGTGTTGCTGACGCTGCCGAGTCTGTCGTTTCGCATCTAGTTCTTTATACATGTGATATCTACCATAACATTAAGTGGACGTAGTTTGTAGCAGCTGTCGGCAGCAGTCAGGTATTTTTGTTTTTTTATCTAGCGGCATGAGTTGAGCCAGAGCTGTGAGTTGAGCATTGTTATTACCCGGGTAATGACAAGCATGATGTTTACTCTCGGTCCGTTCCTCATTGCGTCCCGAAGACCTTGCTGACTGTGTTTTACTTCCGCTTTACTTGAAATATTTCAATAATTTATAATAAATATATAATAATAATTAAGATGTTTGTGAATCATTCTCAAATCTTCCACGGCCGAATCGCGAATAATCTAAAAATAGGAAATTTCGCACACCTCTAATATATACGTACACCTGGGCGGATAGTGAATTAATTAATGTGATTACCCCCCCCCCCCTTCATTTTCATTGAAGATGTTAATTTAAGACACTGTAATCAATGCCTCGGATTTGACAGGACCTGGCTTCCCCAGAGGCCTTCTCGCGCTATCCGTCCCGTGTCTGGGAGTTCTACCATCACAGACGAGAGGTAGCCTTGAGCAAGAAGCCCAATGCCGCACATGTTGCAATAGCTGAGTGTGAGGCCCGGCTTAAAAAGCAGGGCCGCAATGTTGTGGTCATCACGCAGTGCATCGACGACCTGCACCAGCAGGCCGGCTCCAAACACGTGCTCAGGATTCATGGTGGGTGGCCATGTTGGTAAAACATAATTCAAGTTGTTGTTGGCAAAATGCAGTCGTAGCTTTGAATATGAACAATTATACTTCATTTGGGTGATTAACAATGAAACACTGCAGGTAGCCTGACGGAGACACGTTGTCTTAGTTGTGGTGATGTGGATGTCAACAAGCGCAGCCCCATATGTGCAGCGCTCAGGAACAAGGGGTACACAATTGTTTGCCCTAATACCACAAAACCTAATGAATGCACTTTTATGATTCAAATATTTTATCCCCATTCTACTTGTGTATGTGTTGTAGGTCTCCTGACCCTGACGTTGCCGATGCTAACATTCCAGTGGATAAGCTACCAAGGTGAGATACAGTATGTGTCTTGTTTAGAATTTACATTAGGATTGTAAATTCAGCCTCTCATACCGTTTTTTTGTAAAGTATGTTGCTGTTTATTTACATAGGCTGGTGTTTCTGACACTTAATTTGTTAGGAAGACCTGGAAAATTCAATAATAGAAGGGAACTACATAAACTTGTACTTTGTTTACTTTTGGACACTAACAGAATAGCACTCCTTTGTTCTGAGAGATGTTTGTAATATTTTACTATCATGAAATGTTAAGTAGGGTACATTACAGAAAGCTTCAACAGAGATCATGTTAAATTATCACGTCACTATTGGCGTCAATGTAAATGCACTTTCTTGTGTTTTAGCTGTAGGCTATATGAACTAATTAATAGTAGGGCTGTTTAGTCACATTTGAAGCGTTTAACTCTCCAAATTCTCAAGTTAAGCACTAGAGGGCAGTGATGCTCTGATTCTGGATTTAAACATGAGTATATATATATGTGTGTGTGTATATATATATATATATATATATATATATATACCTGCACACACACACACACACACACACACACACACACCAAATGTACCACTAGGAAGCAAAACCATATCCACTTTCTCACTTGATCCGCATGCAGTGTACATCCAGCCTACAAGATGCATGAGTGATTATGAACCCAGCGTCAGCAATTTAACATTATACGCTTAAAAAGACAAGTTAATCTAATATGACTATGCAGTATTAGACACTAAACTGTTATTGCAAATGAAACCACAGACCAGCACAACATTGCTCTTTGCCAAGGAACAGATTGGTTGCTCAAGCTACATTAATTGGGTTTGAACCTTCATCACCTAATAAATTCTAATGTGTGTGTAACCATTTTCTTTCTATGCCATCAATATTGGGCACATGAGAGTGTATTGAGCACATTTAATCACCTGTGCTTCTAACAAGGTGTTCCGAAAGTGATTGCAATGGTCTGCTGAGGCCGAACGTGGTGTTTTTTGGGGAGACGCTGGACTCGCACCTCCTGACCAAAGTGGAAAAAGAGCTGGAAATCTGCGATCTTTGTTTGGTGGTAAGCAATGTGCACATTATCATCTATCATGCTCTTTGTTCCCAATACTCCAATATTGGACTCTGCTCTTATAGACGCCATTCTCCAATTAATCACCAGGTGCTGTGAGCTTCACATAAATGCTGCAGCTCACATTGCTGCCTCCTTTTTTTCTCCACCTAGGAAAAAAGGCAGCGCCACCGAGATGTTGTAATTGCTTTTACTATTAACCCATTGGCTGGCATTGAAATAGACATCTAATCCATTTGAACTGGGGGGGTTGGCACTCAATTATCATGTTTCAGTGCCATTGACAGCAATAGATGTCCATGACACACACCACAAATAGTTACCATGACACACACCACACACATTACATTCATCATTCATAAAGTAGGATGAAGTAATTTTTATTTTATTTTATTTTTTTTATAACTGATTTTTAATTACTTAATAGAGCTGTCCCGACTAGTCGACTTAGTCGACGTCATCGATGACGTAAATCCGTCGACGAGCACAACATCCCGTCGACGGTTAATGAAGGGTTAAAAAAATATATGCGTGGAAAGTTCAGAATGTCGGATGCTCTGTATGCAAGCGGGGAAAGCGGCACAAAGCCAAAAAAAGCGCACCAGAGTGTCCAAAACATTGACTTATTTCAAAGAAACAAAGGAGGGTACACACTTCTGTCCTGTCTCTTCAATGCCAAGCTTGGCTGCACGTCGGCCGTGAATAAACACCTCAAGTGCCGTCACCCAGTTTGTACTTTTTTTTTTGTTTTTTCATTTTTTGTACACCAGAGGGTGCTGTCGCCTTACTAAATAATGATGTTTCATTGACAATGGGCCTATATAAGTGCTATTAGTATTGTTCTTAATGCTAATTTAAAGGTTTATTTCATGTTATGGTTTATTTTATGGTATAAAAAATTACATAAGGTTAAAAGGTCATAAATATATACAGTATATACAGTGATTGCACTCAAGGGAGAGATTGTCAATATAAGGTAATAATTTAAGGTAAAGGCTATTCATATAGGCAATTCATTGATATATAAATAAGGTTTAAAAGGAAAAAGGTGAAAAGTTTTTGTTAATTTCTAATTGTTTTATTTGTGTGCACCACAGCTCTTGTGTGTTTACATCAAGGATGGAATAAAAGTTGTAAACCATAAGTTTAAGAGACCATCTTTCCAATCGGGATGCTACACTAGTTAATTCTATCAGCATTTGAACTCATTGTTTATTTGTGATTTATTATTGTTATTTACATGTTTATATGTACTTTAATAAATAATTTAGGTGTTCCAATGTGTTTTTTTGTGAATTGATAAGCGTCAACAAAAATTTCATTGCTAAATTATTTAAAAAAAAAAAAAAAAAAAAGTTTAATTATTAGATTAGTCGACTAATCGGAAAAATAGTCGGCTGACTAATCGGGAGAAAATTAGTCGTTTGGGACAGCCCTATTACTTAATAGTAAATTTTTGGTGTCAAAAAAAAAAAAAAAAAAAAAAAATAAAAATAAAAAAATAAACAATAAACAAAATAAGTAAACAGTCACCATCTTAAAGCAGTAGAGTGCTAAGCGCTAATAAAGAGCGCTAAGCGCTAATAAATAAGATTAACGTAACGTTAGCCCTGCGGAGGGCTAGGTTTCTATTAATTATGACCACTGTCGATGCTTTGCTAACGTGTCTTACATACAGGCTTTAACATAGTGATGTGGAGTGATGAGGGTGTAAAATAAAAACTCAATAATGGGAACTATCAATTTTAGCTCAGTAGTCATTGCTGGATAAAACACCAAGTAGCACTGGTCCCTAATGTGCTCCAATACAGCCAGTATCATACATTTATTTTGAACACTGCAAAAACTCTCAATCCTATCAGGACTTACAATTTAGACTAACTTAAAACTTAACTAGAACTTAAAAATGGCTTGACACAAATAGAAATTCAATTGAAACATGTGGAAAAAATCCTAACTTTTAAGTGATGTGTGTTATCAAGCGTATAGGCATTTTTAGGTATATATATATATATATATATTTTTTTTTTTTTTTTTTAATAAGGTCTAAAGGGTTTTTGAGTGGAAGCAGTGAATTAGTCTTTTTTTTTTTTTTTAAATTCTAGTTACATCTGAAATGCAATTGTTGGCTGTTTTCAACAATATACATCGAAAATAAAGACATTGATTGACTGAAAGTGTTTCAAGATTAGATGAAATGTCTTGTTTTCTCATGTATATTTATAATTGCTCTTCACCCAAAAATATATTTGTTTTATCCGATTACTCGATTAATCGATAGAATTTTCAGTCGATTACTCGATTACTAAAATAGTCGATAGCTGCAGCTATATATATTAGGGCTGTCAAACGATTAAAATTTTTAATCGAGTTAATTACAGCTTAAAAATTAATTAATCGCAATTAATCGCGATTCAAACCATCTCTAAAATATGCCATATTTTTCTGTAAATTATTGTTGGGATGGAAAGATAAGACACACGACGGATATATATATACAACATACTGTACATAAGTACTGTATTTGTTTATTGTAACAATAAATCCACAAATGGCATTAACATTCTTTCTGTTAAAGTGATCCACGGATAGAAAGACTTGTAGTTCTTAAACGATAAATGTTATAGTTACAAGTTATAGTAATTTTATATTAAAACCCCTCTTCATGTTTTCGTTTTAATAAAATTTGTAAAATTTTCAATCAAAAGTAGAGTTAATATAATAATAATAAGAATAAAAATAACAATAATAAAAATAGAGTGACCAAAGTCTAAGTTTTACGTGTATTTTGCAGAGCTATTTTGATATGGAATGCCAGTTCATTTTGCATTGTTGTTTAACTTTGTGTCAGAATAGGGCCTCATTACTACAGACTGAAGTTCTTTTCTTTTTGTGAACATAATTTTTTGGAGGAGAGATAGGACTATTATTTTTGTTGTGCTTTCACTAAACGATACTTACAGTGGGGAGAACAAGTATTTGATACACTGCCAATGGAAAATTGGCAGTGTATCAAATACTTGTTCTCCCCACTGTATGTTTGTTGTGAAGGAGTTGCCAATAAACGGCGCGGTCCAAAGAACGCCTGTGTCCACTCGCCTCTACTGTATAACATATATCTGTACATATGTTACCCAAAATACAACAAGAGACACATAATAGCCACTAAAAGAAAGAAAACTTACCGAAATATGTGTGGAGCACAAATAGCAATTTGCATTGCATTGTGAATACAGCATAAACGTCTTACAACTACTAATTCTCCCACGTTTAGAAGAAATAACATGAGTATGGAACGGCGCTGCCCCCAAGCGGCCGGTGGCATTCTCTTCACTCCTAATATCCATAAACGGCCTCATTGTAATCTGTTTGAGGCAATATGCGAGATGGTCATTCACCCAAGCGCCAGCAGAGGGCGGCAAAACTCCATAACAACAAGTGAGCGTTTCAGTGTACTGTCATTTAAATCTGTCTGAGCGGGACATCTGCGTTAATTGCGTCAAATATTTTAACGTGATTAATTTAAAAAATTAATTAACGCCCGTTAACACGATAATTTTGACAGCCCTAATATATATATATATATTTAATGGAAAAAAGACGAGCCTGATCTGAAAAAAATTGTGTCACTGTAAAAATAATACAACATACTCTAATTGAGTGCTATTTCTTAAATATGTTTTTATACAGTAGGCTGTTTTCTATAATAATGTTTTTTTGTTTTTGTTTTTTTAACCAATGAATTGTAATTGTATTTTTTTAATCTACAGTAAGAATGAAATGCTATACTAATAATATTTCTAATAAGGGCACCTCCAGTTAAGTAAATAATGCATAGATTTAAAAGAGCGTTTTGTTGTAATTTTCAACTCTCATTGCTGGATTTCCCTCTAGGTGGGTACATCGTCCATTGTTTACCCGGCAGCCATGTTTGGCCCCCAGGTGGCATCCAGAGGTGTTCCTGTGGCAGAATTCAATCTCGGAGGAACACCAAAATCAGAGTACTTCACGTAAGTCCAAAAAGTAGGAATCTAACTAAAGACCTCACACGTGATCAAGTGACATTGTCATCAATGGCTCTCGTATCATAGCATAGTTTCTCGTTGGATACAGGTACCACTTTCAAGGCCCTTGTGGAACGACACTGCCTTCGGCCTTGGCACAGCATGAGTCCGAGGTTGTTTAAAGCACCAGTAGGAGGGTGGTGGGAACCCCCTCTTCAGGGCATCAGAGGGTTGTTTTTGTTGTTTTCTTGCACAAATGTTTGCCTTACAAGCAGCTATAATGGCTTAGGTGCTTAGGATGTAGCTCTGCATGTGTGTCAATACTTGACTATACAGTGCTGCACGTACAAATGGGATATAATGTGGCTATGCTTATAAGGTAATTGGTGATCAAGGCAATGTCACTTCAAGGTGTTTTATAGGTGGAACTGCTTTCCTTTTCGGGGTAGTCGGCTTATAGGTTCCGCTGTTTTGTAATTTGATATGAGGCCGTGGATGTAATTTAACATGGAGATTTTGGGGCAAGATGAGTCAATTTCTTTCATCACAGCTGAAATCCCGATGCATTGACCAAATGTTTGCTTTAAGTTTTACAGCGCGATTGTAGCTCACGTTACATTTATTCTCGGGCTCACTGATATCGGTGTAGCAACATATCTTTGGTGTTTAATTCAGTGCATTCTTAAAAACCGGTGAAATTGTCCGTTGATGTAAAACATACAATGCACAATTTTTGTACAGTGTTCAATCATCGTAAATCAATGCAATTATTTGGCAAAGTTATTAAAATATTTAATCTGCATTTGTCTGGTTTGCATTGTTGCACCTTTTTTAAGAGTACACAATAATTTTTAAACATCTATACCGACTTTTAAAGACATCACACATGATAAGAAAATTTATATCCCACTGACTAAGCCTAAAAAAAAATAAGTGTATAGCCTATGTTTGAATATTGCACTATTGGCGAATTGGGTCATTTCTGCTGATAAGCTATGAAGCACATCAGTATACTTTTGTACAGTGCTGTACATACATTCACAATATGATCAGGAATTTTCTATATTTTTTAAGTCAAAATTACTGTTGGCCAAACTATTTTTTTCCGCAAAATGGGATTACAGAAATCATTTAATTTTTTCTATGCTAACAGATGTCTTAAAAATGACTTTTTGAAAGAAAAACAAATTTTCAGCATATTATGTGTAGAATGCATTTCCTGATTTAATTGACTAGTTTTATATAAATTTGGGCCATTGCTAAGTTACCTCGCACCTAAACTTTAGCTTTTATTTTGTGAATGAATTTAAATGATGCATATTTAAATATACATTTGAGGATTTTAAAACATAGTTGGTTATGTAGGGACTTTTTAAATAAAGTAAAAAAAAAAAAAAAAAAAAAAAAGCCTCTAGTTAGATGACAACAGTAAGTGTACCAATTATTTGTGTATTCTGACAGATGAAAGAACAGTAAAGCACATTTAAAGTGGTTGTTGCGCCACTGAGTGACGAAGTTTGTGAATTACAACTTAACCACATTATTTTTTCCTGGTCCTCATTCTGTAACACTAAACAAAATAATATACAGTACAGTAGAGTGGTGTTTCTTAATAAGTGCCATTGGAAATAACCATGCAATGTGCAAGTTGTGATCCTAATGAAGGTATTATCTATTTATAGCACATAACACTGAAAGGGAGACTGATGTCGAAGCCTGCTTATCGCACACGCACTCTCACACACGTGCAAGCGCTCACACACACTGGCTCTCTATGACAAAGTGCAATCTTTTTACAGTGTCATCCTGCTAACCTTTCCCTGAACTCTGTGTGGGTGTGTGGGTGTTCAAAAGACTTCAGCCACAAATCCTTGTAGTTAATCTCAGGTCTACCCAACCTCTAATTATTTTGGGACCACATTGATGAAAGCCGTTTGTTTTTGCCCTCTTCAAACTCTGTGACACTAATGGAGAGCGACAAATCATTAACAGTATTCTGCTGTGTTTTTGTATTTCTTTGTGGTTTGTCTCAATGTACAAACAAAGGTTTATATCCTGCTCGCCCACTGCCTCCCACACAATGAGTTGTTGTTTCAGCGTGCCTAAAATGGGAGCCCAGGTGCAGGCTAATCTGTTCGAGCTCGCCACTAATTAGGATCAAGGCTAGCGGCCACTTTCTCTTTGGTATTGATCACTGGCCAGAGTAGTATTTGTCTCCTGTATGACAGCAGCACACAATCACCGGCCCTCAAAGGCCTTTTTTTTTTTCTTTTTTTTTTTCGGGAGCTTGTTTGTGTCGCATGCAATTCAGTTTTCCTACAAGGTGGGACACAATTTGTTTAGATTAAAGTGGTTGACTTGAAACTGCCTTTAGATATTTGCATTTAACTTTTTTTTCTAGTTGATGTTGAGTCGCTGATGGTGTAGTGGTACATTCAACTGACGTAGGTAGCATGGGATCGATTCCCACTCGGTGATATGATTGTGACTGTGAATGGTTGGCTGTCTCTGTGTCTGCCCTATGACTGACCGACGACCAGTTTAGGGTGTAGTCCACCTTTCGCCAGAAGTCAGCTGAGATTGGCTCCAGCACCCTGTGACCCTGACAAGGATTAGTGGTGTTGAAAATGGATGGACAGTAGAAGTCATTTTAAATGGCAGTTATATACTGTATATACACAATCGCTGGCAGTGATCATTTATCCTCCCAGTTAAAATAAATTGACATTCTATTGCGGGCATCGGCACTGAGACATGATTATTCACTGCCAGCCCTCCGACTTTTGGTTTTGTACATCTATCAACATCAATGGCAGTGAATCAATTAAGGTTGATGATGGGTTCCTCAAACAGCAAATTCACACATTTTAACACATGAAAATGCATTTTTCTCCAGTTATGTTTCTGTTGTTTTTTTTGTTGTTTTTTTCAAGGCAGATATTTAGTGTGATGCCATCCACTTGAAAGCATATTTCCAACAGTACTTAGGTGAGCATCAGTCAGCATTCCATCTTGTCTGGCCAGCCTTTTAAATCGCAGTGCAAGCGGCTGGCGTGACCTTGCCTCGCCGCCTGTGAGCTGTCAAGTAGTCTATATCGAAAGATGAATAATGTCTGAATCCTGGGCTTGGCGTTTAATGCAGGTTGAGGCCGCTCTAGCCGATGTCGGCAGCCAAGGGGTGCAATGGTGGATCTTTTTGTCCTGCCTTAACTCTGAAATTATCTTAAGATGTGGCAAAATTGAGCCCTTAGGTTTGAAAAATTAAGGATTTTTTGTTCTTTCTCAATTTAATTAATTCCCATGCAGCTTCCTTTACAAACTTGCATGTCTGTGGCATGCTTTCTTCAGAATGATGAGTTACAGAAAACATAACACACAAAATAGGTGTAAATTGCTACAAATGTTTTTAATGTAATCAAATATAAATTGATGTCATCCTTGTATGAATTTCGATTCAGTGGAACTGGGGTGTTCAGACTGCTGTACCATTCTGGAAAATCTAACCCACGTCAAGTTTAAGACCACAAATATAAAAGTGGCTTATTTCAGATTTTAAAATATCAGATGGTATATCATATGACACAGCCCCTTCAGATTGTTGTGAAACGAATATCACTTTAGGCTGATTAAAGCAACAAGATCCTACAGTGTATCACAAAAGTGAGTACACCCCTCACATTTCTGCAGATATTTAAGTATATCTTTTCATGGGACAACACTGACAAAATGACACTTTGACACAATGAAAAGTAGTCTGTGTGCAGCTTATATAATAGAGTAAATTTTTTTCCCCCCTCAAAATAAAATATAGCCATTAATATCTAAACCCCTGGCAACAAATGTGAGTACACCGCATGGGAACTACATACATTCCTGAATGTCCAAATTGTGTACTGCTTGTCATTTTCCCTCCAAAATGTCATGTGACTCGTTAGAGGAGTACTGTCAGCATTGCTGCAGAGATTGAAGAGGTTGGGGTGGGGGGTTCATCCCCACCACCATGCTTGACTGTAGGCATTACACACTTATCTTTGCGCTTCTCACCTGGTCACCGTCACACATGCTTGAGACCATCAGAACCAAACAAATCAATAAAAAAAAACCTGCCCGTCTCATCAGACCATAGGACATGGTTCCAGTAATCCATGTGCTTTGTTGACATGTCTTCAGCAAACTGTTTGCAGGCTTGCTTATGTACAGTCTTCAGAAGAGGCTTCCTCCTGGGGTGACAGCCATGCACACCAATTTGATGTAGAGTACATATGGTCGTATGGTCTGAGCACTAACAGGCTGACCCCCCACCTCTTCAATCCCTGCAGCAATGCTGACAGTACTCCTCTAACGAGTCACATGACATTTGGGAGGGAAAATGACAAGCAGTACTCAATTTAGACATTTAGGAATGTACCTAGTTCCCATGCGGTGTACTCACTTTTGTTTCCAGGGGTTTAGATATTAATGGCTATATTTTGAGTTATTTTAAGGGGAAAATAAATTAACTCTATTATACGGTGGGGCAAATAAGTATTTAGTCAACCACCAATTGTGCAAGTTCTCCTACTTGAAAAGATTAGAGAGGCCTGTAATTGTCAACATGGACAAACCTCAACCATGAGAGACAGAATGTGGAAAAAAAACAGAAAATCACATTGTTTGATTTTTAAAGAATTTATTTCCTAGCTAAAGTGGAAAATAAGTATTTGGTCACCTACAAACAAGCAAGATTTCTGGCTGTCCAAGAGGTCTAACTTCTTCTAATGAGGTCTAACGAGGCTCCACTCGTTACCTGTATTAATGGCACCTGCTTTAACTCATTATTGGTATAAAAGACACCTGTCCACAATCTCAGTCAGTCACACTCCAAACTCCACTATGGCCAGGACCAAAGAGCTGTCGAAGGACACAAGAGACAAAATTGTAGACCTGCACCAGGCTGGAAAGACTGAATCTGCAATAGGTAAAGCGCTTGGTGTAAAGAAATCAACTCTGGGAGCAATTGTTAGAAAATGGAAGACATACAAGACCACTGATAATATCCCTCGACTTGGGGCTCCATGCAAGATCTCACCCCGTGGTGTCAAAATGATAAAAAGAACGGTGAGCAAAAATCCCAGAACCACACGGTGGGACCTAGTGAATGACCTACAGAGAGCTGGGACCGCAGTAACAAAGGCTACTATCAGTAACACAATGCGCCGCCAGGGACTCAAAACCTGCACAGCCAGACGTGTCCCCCTGCTGAAGCCAGTACACGTCCAGGCCCATCTGACGTTCGCTAGAGAGCATTTGGATGATCCAGAAGAGGATTGGGAGAATGTGTTATGATCAGATGAAACCAAAATAGAACTTTTTGGTAGAAACACAGGTTCTCGTGTTTGGAGGAGAAAGAATACCGAATTGCATCCGAAGAACACCATACCCACTGTGAAGCATGGGGGTGGAAACATCATGCTTTGGGGCTGTTTTTCTGCAAAGGGACCAGGACGACTGATCTGTGTAAAGGAAAGAATAAATGGGGCCATGTGTCGAGAGATTTTGAGTGAAAATCTCCTTCCATCAGCAAGTGCACTGAAGATGAGACATGGCTGGGTCTGTCAGCATGACAATGATCCCAAACACACAGCCAGGGCAACGAAGGAGTGCCTTCGTAAGAAGCATTTTAAGGTCCGGGAGTGGTGTAGCCAGTCTCCAGATCTCAACCCCATTGAAAATCTGTGGAGGGAGTTGAAAGTTCGTGTTCCTCAATGACGGGCCCAAAACATCACTGCTCTAGAGGAGAGCTGCATGGAGAAATAGGCCAAAATACCAGCAACATTGTGTGAAAAGCTTGTGAAGAGTTACAGAAAACCTTTGGCCTCCGTTATTGCCAAAAAGGGTACCTTTCAAAGTATTGAGATGAACTTTTGGTATTGACCAAATACTTATTTTCCACCATGATTTGCAAATAAATCCTTTAAAAATCAAACATTTTTTTTTTTTTCCCCACAGTCTGTCTCTCATGGGTGAGGTTTACCCATGTTGACAATTACCGGCCTCGCTAATATTTTCAAGTGGGAGAATTTGCACAATTAGTGGTTGAGTAAATACTTATTTGCCCCACTAAAGAAGCTGCACACAGAGTACTTTTCATTGTGTCAAAGTGTCATTTTGTCAGTGTTGTCCCATGAAAAGATATACTTAAATATCTGCAGAAATGCGAGGGGTGTGCTCACTTTTGTGATACACTATTTGAATCACTTCATGCTGCTTTCAGAATTGAGCCATAGACAACATGCATTTGATAGCAAAAAAACCATCAGGGTTGCACAATTAAAATGCAATAGCATTGGATAAAAGCCTTTATTGTCACTGTACAGAGTACAACTAGATTTAAAGCTTTGCCATATCATGCACCACATAAAACAAAAAAGTACAATAAGGCTAAACAAAGTTTAAAGTGTCACAGATTGGGACTAAGTGAATACGTGATTAGCAGCAGTTGGTGATATAACAGTGCGCACATGACAATTTACAGCACTGAGATTAGGAGGCAGGTAGCTGATTTGATATGATAGTACAAATGACAGTTTGCATAGATATTGATGTAACAGTGCAAAAATGCTATAATGTAACTGTACAAATATTGCTTAACAGCACCAAAATTATGCAGTACCCAGAGTGAGGCAGATGTCTGAGAACATATGACTTAGTGGGATGCATGTGACAATGTTGTGGCATTAGTAGTGCACTGACAGTGACATTTCATTGCAAACTTGAATTGAGTATGGTGACAACTCTTGGAGAGAAACTGTCTCTCACTAATTTTTTAGCTGTTATGCCTCTGAAGAGGTGGAAGCTGGGGTGTATGTAGTCTTTTATGATGCTCCTTGCCCATCCTACGCACTGAAAGTTGTTGATGGTGGACATGAAAGTAAGGGGGCAGCCGATAACTTTTGTGCCGTTATGATCACCCTCTGCAGTCGTCTGTTGTCTGCTTCCGTGCTACTTGAGTGCCACACTGACACAGCATAGGTTAGCAGGCTGTCAAAGGTTGACCGGTACAAGGTCATCAGCAGGTTGGTGTGAAGGTTGCTCCTCCCTGAGCACTCTCGGGAAGTGCAGAGTTTACTGCACCTTCTTAACCAGTGTGGTGGTGTTGGTTGCCCAGCAGAGGTCAGCAAAGATGTGGACCCAAGGAATTTGAAGGACTCCACTTGCCCCACACTTTCGCCGTTGATGTAGAGGGTGGCAGGGGTGGTTTTGTGCTGTTCTAAGTCCAGGATGAGTTCCTTAGTCCAGGAGATATTCATTGCCAGGTTGTCGGCGGCGCACCACTCATCTCTCTAGGCCTCCTCATTGTCGTCTGTGATCATCCCCACCACTGTTGTGTCATGTGCTAATTTTACAATGATGTTCTCAGGTCGGGTGGGCCCGCAGTCATTCGTGTAAAGTAGTAGACTCTGTACAGTCTTGGGTTGAGCTGATGCTTAGCATGCGGGTAGAAGATGATAGCATGAGATTGTTATGATTAATCAGATTGTCCTACACAAACTCCAATAATACATTCAAAAATGCCCACACATTTAGAACATCAAAATGGATAACAAGTGATACCAACCGTGGTTTTTCATGTTTAATGTAATTGTAAAAATAAAAGATAACTTTTGTTAGACAAGAGTAAAAAAAAAAGTTACACATACCAATAAACTAAATGTGTTTTCTTAAGCATAATTTTAATGATATTGTTTCAGTTGAGTTTTTAAAATTTCATGTTAGGGGTCAAATGATCTCACATGAGCCATAGGTTGCCCGACCTTGTTTTAGATGCTCACTGAACTAATGTTTTTGTGTAAAACCTCACTCTTTGGTACATTTCACCCAATGCTAATAAGCAGTTACATGTTTATAAACCTGCAGAGACTCTATCTTATCTGGAGCAGCAGTGCGGTGCATTAAGTGGCGACTTCCTTCCTAGCACATTTTAATTAAGAATGACACAAGCTCATTCGCAGCATGCCGACGTTTCCTCTCTGGGGTCTTTTCTGGCAGCTCTTTTCATTTGCTGGTGTTGATCCAAAGTGTCTGCAATTTTCAGGACGCAGAAGACAAGGGTGCAGACACACGCATAAACGCACACACACCTCTGCCTTTCCTGGACCACATTGATGATCTGCTCATCTGCTTCTAGAGTCTAATCATGTGAAGAAAAAAAATAACACTCCGAACATAGTCTCATAATCTGATCACAAGGAGGGGAGAAAAAATATTTAAAGGTGACCCTATTGTCAGTATGCGTATACCCCACTTGACATTATCATTCCTGACCATTTTCCAAACAAATCATGGAAGAAGAAATCCTCTCTAAAGACACCACACCACAGGATAATCAATGCGGCTCCTTCTGACCTTCTTTGTGCTTCTCCATCAACACCCTCAAGGCAAAGAACGCATCTGTGGTACTCCTTCAAGGCATGAACCCATGCTGTTGCTCAGAATTGCTCACTTCTGTCCTGAGTCGAGCTTCCACTTATCTTTCCCGTAACTTCATTCTGAGCACATATCGGATTGCAAAATCACTCTTTTACACATCTTACACTAAATGCAGGGTTTGTATTGGTCCTTGAATTCCTTGAAAATGCTTGGCTTTTACTGTTGTGTTTTCAAAGTTTTAAAATTGCTTGCATTTTGCGTGAAGTAAATGCATTGACATGTTAGGCACACATAATTTCTCTGCAAGCTGTCTAAAAATATAAATTGTTCAATGGAAGAAAATAAAATAAATTTGTTTCATTGCCGTTACACACTCGTTTTGAAGTTGCTTTCCCTTGATGTTCCGCGTCACATCGTAGCTCCCAAGAGTATAGTGCATTTGAGTCTGGGCGTGAGTAGTTTGGAGTTAAACCAAGCAAAAAGTATACAAATGGAGTAGTATTTAAATCATATATGTGCATTTTTTGTGGTTTGGTACAATACCTTTAATGCACGAGCAGTTCCTCTTTTTGTCACATTTAGTTTTTCTACTTCAAAACCCCCTGTGCCAGTCGCCATTTAACCTGGCTGGGAGCCATTTCACTCAGCTTCGTCCCATCTAGGACTCGGCCTACTCACTTAGCGCCTGGTCGAATCGACTACCCTTGTTACACACGAAAACAGACACCTATCTAATTTTAATTGCGATTGTGAAATCCTTGTAAAGAGCTTTACTAGTCTCTGAGAGAACGGAATAGTTTTTTGTTGTTGAGAACTAGAGTATAACACAAACATCGAGATGTCATTTAGCTTATCATTTGGAAGTGTGAGAGCCATTTTTCCAGTTTCCCAAACTTAAAGAAAGCGAATTTATCAAGGTTTCCTCAGTGACTTGTGAGTCTCCGTCTACTGAAGAGCATGATATCACCACTTCAGCACCTCTGCTGTAAGACACGTTCAGAGTTTTCCACAAAACGTTCACTGCCGCCGGGAACGCACCCTCACAGGGGCTTTCAGAATCAGCACCTGAGAAGGTACCATTTTGTATTTAAATTTCTGCCTCATTATTAAAAAAAAAAACAAAAAAACATTGAGATAACACTTAAGAAGTACTAGAAATACTGGAAATTTGGTCTGGAATGTCCTTAAAAAGTTCTTGAATATGGCCATGAAAAGGGTGTACTAAACATGCACATACTCTACAGAGCTGGCCAAAAGTATTGGCACCCTTGCAATATTGTCAGATAATGCTCAATTTCTCCCAGAAAGTGATTGCAATTACAAATGCTTTGGTAGTAATATCCTCATTTATTTAGCTAGGAATTAAAAAACACAAAAGAGAATGAAAAAAATTTAAATCATTATCATTTTACACAAAACTCCAAAAATGGGCCAGACAAAAGTATATGCACCCTTAGCCTAATACTTGGTAGCACAACCTTTAGACAAAATAACTGCAAAGAACCACTTCCGGTATTTATCAATGAGTTTCTTTACAATGCTCTGCTGGAATTTTAGACCATTCTTCTCTGGCCAACTGCTCCAAGTCTCTGAGATTTGAAGGGTGCCTTCTCCAAACTGCCATTTTTATATCTCTCCACAGGTGTTCTATTGGATTCAGGTCTGGACTCATTGCTTGCTACTTTAGAAGTCTCCAGTTTTTTCTCTCAAACCATTTTGTAGTGCTTTTTGAAGTGTGCTTTGGGTCATTGAGCTCTGAGGGAGACCCAACATTCTCACATTGGGCCCTACAATATGCTGCAAAATTTATTGGTAGTCTTCAGACTTCATAATGCCATGCACACGGTCAAGCAGTCCAGTACCAGAGGTAGCAAAGCAACCCCAAAACATCAGGGAACCTCCACCATGTTTGACTGTGGGGACCGTGTTCTTTTCTTTGAAGGTCTTGTTTTTTCCCCTGTAAACTCTATGTTGATGCCTTTTCCCAAAAAAAGTCTACTTTTGTCTCATCTGACCAGAGATGACCAGGGATGACCAGAGACCATTCTTCCAAAACGTTTTTGGCTTTCTCAGGTAAGGTTTGGCAAACTCTAGCCTGGCTTTTTTATGTCTCTGGATCAGAAGTGGGGTCTTCCTGGGTATCCTACCATAGAGTCCCTTTTCATTCAGACGCCGACAGATAGTGCGGGTTGACACTGTTGTACCCTCGGACTGCAGGACAGCTTGAACTTGTTTGGATGTTTTTGGAGGTTCTTTATCCACCATCCACTGAAATCTCTCGTCAATTTTTCTTTTCTGTCCACATCTAGGGAGGTTAGCCACAGTGCCATGGGCTTTACCCTTATTGATGACACCGCGCACTGTAGACACGTTCAGGTCTTTGGAGATGGACTAGTAATCTTGCCCATGCTTCCTCACAATTTTGCTTCTCAAGTCCTCAGACTGTTCTTTGGTCTTCTTTCTTTTCTCCATGCTCAATGTGGTACACACAAGGACACAGGACAGAGGTTGAGCAACTTTAATCCATTTTAACTGGCTGCAAGTGTGATTTAGTTATTACCACCACCTGTTATGTGCCACAGGTAAGTAATAGGGGCTGTAAATTTTTGCAGTTTTGCGTGAAATGAAAATGATTTTATTTTTTTCCATTCTCTTTTGATTTTTCATTGCAAGCAAAATAAATGAAGCTATTACTACCAAAGCATTTGTAATTGCAACCATTTTCTGTGAGAAATTGAGCATTATCTGAAAGAATTGCAGGGGTGCCAATACTTTTGGCCAGCATTGTAATTGTGCAGAATTTTGTTGTAGTACAGTATAATACAGTAGTTTGCAAAAAGTATTCATATCCTTTATTTTCCACAATTTGTCTCGTTACAACCTCAAACAGAACTTTTTTTTTTTTTTTTTTTTTAACAAAAAATGGAAAATTGGGTGCAAAAATATTCTGTGAGATTTTCAAAGCTTGGGAAATCTTTATGTAGAGTAACCCTGCTTTAAGGTTTTTCACAACATTGTTCCAGACTGTCTGGTGTGTTCCTTGGACTTCAGAGACATTCACAGAACAGCTGTGTTTGTACTGTATTGCACAGAGGTGGACTCTTAATTAGTCATTAGGTCAACATTCGATCATCAGACAACTTCTGAAGACAATGGACCTATCACTAAACCACGCCCCCAAATCAGAACTTGGACACTAACCGTAGAGTTGCATAGGAATGTACTGTGTGGTTGTGACTTAAAGCATCTTATTTCTAACTTTAAAATTGCAAAAAACCCGATGGTTAAATGCTATGCACGAGGTACCTATAATTCCGACACCAGGTAACCTGAAAGTTTGGGGGGAGGATTTTTTTGTGTTTGCCTTTTTTTAAAGCATAAAAGAAAGCACGCCAAATGCAAGCATAAGGCTCTGTTTTCAACCACATAAACAAATGAATGTCGAGACAACCTTATGCTGCACCATAAACTTTCTATAGAGAAAGGAACATGGATTTACGTTTGTTCTCAGATGCACACAAATGAAAGCTCCTCACACACACCTAGCATGTGGCTGCGGTCAACTCGACAGCATCCTGCTGACTCATAATGCCCTCCATAACTAGGCTCCCTGCTAATTCTCTGACCTGCTCCGTTGCTATACTCCTTCTTGAGGCCTTAGCTTCTCTACTGCCAATGTCATCTCCGCATCTCAGTACCAAGCAGCATACGTTTGATGGAACAGCTTTCTCCATTGTCGCTCCAAACCTTTGATTGTCAACTTTCTGAGCTGAGAGTTTATTCTTACGTCATTTGGAAAATTATTAGTTTAAAACCCACGTTACTTCCAGAGGGCCTCTCATGTCATTTTGTTCTGGTGAAACAGTTCACATATCACTTTAGTCACTGAGTCGTCATGCTGTTTGTTAAATGGTGGTTTTGCAATGTAAATCTGTCTGATATGTTAAAAAATTCAGATGGCGTTCTGCTTTTAGTGCCTATCAGTGAGCAGGAATGAGTTTTGTGTAATCAATATGAAGATGGAATAGAAAGGAAGAGGAAGTCTATACTTGTCTTTTGTCCTTGGTGTGGAGCTTGAACTCTCACAGGCCTCCCTAGTCTTTTTTTCTCAAGGGAGATACAAGGAAGAGTGTGAATGTGTACGTACACCTGAAGTCAGCCAAGGTGCACGGAATAACACTTTTCGGTGTCATACGTGGGCTCCACTCTCCACACTTCCCCCACCTGCTCACCTTTACCTTGACACATCAGGAGCCGCCTGTCAATCACAGGAAAGCGTGCACACACAAATGACCATGTGAATGTCACATCTTCAACACATGTGACACACGTGTGACATTTGTATCAAAGCAACCCGAGATGTCTTGAGCAATTGTTTTTTTTTTCTTCAGTTTTTTATTTTCTTAGTTACAGTATTTGGGAAATTCCCCCTGCAAAAACGAATGATGAGCAGATGATGACAGAAAATCAATGTGATATTAATCATGTGGCGGTCAAGTAGCTAAAAATAACAATACGCTTTTGTTGTATTTGCATATCACCTTTGTGTCAGACGACAACTGTCTCCCTGTCAAAACGCTGCCATTAGCATACACCGTGTAAATGGCAGCGCCAGAGCATGTTTCCATAAAATGTCCCCATTAATGCTTGTCAAATAGAAAAGTTTAGAAAATTATCCTTTACACAGGGTACATATTATGGAAAAATGTTGATTTTAAAAACCAAGCATTCTCTAACATCAAATTATACCAACTAGTCTGGCAGTCACTTCTCTTCATAAATGCAACAATTTCCAACTCAATTATAATTTATTTTAATGGAAGAATGTGTTGTAAAAGTCAACACTGAATTTGCTGACATTCTATGACAATGTTTTTGTTTTACATTTTTTTTTGTTTTGTTTTGAAGATTTGAGGATAAGAAGATTATATTCACTTACATCTCCTCAGTCACACTGGTTTGGCCCTAATGAATTACTTGACTTTAACAGTCACACAGGGGTCACATTATTAATACAGCAGGGCGCCACTTCTGTCTATGAAATGTAATACAGTTATTTTTCTCTCTGATTTATTTCGAGTGTACTACTAAACGTAAAATAAATGAATAATAATAATAAAAAATATATGTTTAATTTTAAAACTCGGCTGCTTTTTCACGTCTATTTCTCTCTGTTCTCATCGAGCAGCAGAGTTGGATAAGCGGGAAAGGGAAGGTGGGGGGAACAGAAGGCATGCGAATGTCCTTGTAGCATGGCTGGACTTGTGCATGGACATCCATCTGTCAACTTTGTTCCGCCCTCATCTTGTGACTGCATGCTGAGTAATCTCTAACTGTGGTAATGAATGAATGATGGTGGTGGTTTTGCCAACACAGAAAGTCTATTTACCGCGATCCGTCTATGTGTGCTATCCCCGATTTGCAAGAAAACTCATTACTTTGATGAGAGGTGCTTGGGGTTTATCAGTGGGTTGGTATCCCCTCAATTGTGCTGCTAATAAACCTAATACAGTGGTATGTAAAAGAATCTGAACCTCAAAGAATCTTTAATTTCTCACATCTCTGCATAAAATCACCAACAAATGTGATCTGATCTTTGTCAAAATCACACGGATAAAAAACAACAACAACAACAATGTCTGCTTTAACTAAAACCACCCAAATATTTATAGGTTTTCATATTTTAATGAGGATAGTATGCAAACAATGGCAGAAGGGGGAAAAATAAGTAAGTGAACCATCACATTTAATATTTTGTACCCTTTGGTAGCAATAACTTCAACCAGATGCTTCCTGTAGCTGCAGATCAGTCTGGCACATGGATCAGGACTAATCTTGGCGCATTCCTCTCTACAAAATTGCTGTAGTTCAGTCAGATTCCTGGGATGTCTGGCATGAATCGCTGTCTTTAGGTCATGCCACAGCATCTCAATTGGGTTCAAGTCTGGACTTTGACTTGGCCTATCCAGAATGTGTATTTTGTTCTTCTGAAAGGATTCTGAAGTGGATTTACTTCTGTGTTTTGGATGATTGTCTTGTTGCAGCATCCATCCTCTTTTTAGCTTCAACGGTCTGACAAAAGGCCTCAAGTTTTCCTGCAAAACATCTTGATAAACCTTTGAATTCATTCTTCCATTAATGATTGCAAGATGTCCAGGCCCTGAGCAAGCAAAACAGTCCCGAGTCATGATGCTCCCTCCACCATGCTTCACGGTAGGGATGAGGTGGTGATGTTGGTGAGCTGTTCTATTTTTCCTCCTTGCATCATGTTGTGTGTTACTCCCAAGCAATTTAACTTTGGTTTCATTAGTCCACATAATATTTTGCCAAAACCTCTGCGGAGTGTTCAAGTTCCTTTTTGTGAACATTAAACAAACAACAATGTTTTTTAGACAGCAGTGGCTTCCTCCGTGGAGTCCTCCCATGAACACCATTGTTGGCCATAGTTTTACATATAGTTGATGTGTGCACAGAGATATATTGAACTGTGCCACTGATTACTGTAAGTCTTTAACAGACACTCTAGGGTTCTTTTTTTACCTCTCTGGGTATTCTGCGCTGAATTCTTGGGGTTATCTTTAGTGGATGGCCACTCCTTGGGAGAGAAGCAATAGTGCCAAACTCTTTCCATTTGTAGACAACTTCCCTGACTGTCGAGTGATGAACATCCAGACTTTTAGAAATGATTTTGTATCTTTTCCCAGCTTTATGCAAATCAACAATTCTTGATTGCAGGTCTTCAGACAGCTCTTTTGACTGAGCCATGATGCACATCAGACAATGCTTCTCATCAAGACATTTCTTACCAGGTGTACGTTTTATATGGGCAGAGCAGCTTTAAACTGCTCTTCAGTGATTGGGCACACACCTGACTTAAATTGTTTGGTAAAAATTGGTTTCAATTGCTCTTTAAGTCTTCTTAGGCAGAGGGTTCACTTACCTATTTCCCCCTTCTGTCATTGTCATGGTATCCTCAATAAAATATGCAAACATAGAAATATTTGGGTGGTTTTAATTAAAGCAGACACTGTATTTTCATCTGTGTGATTTTGACAAAGATCAGATCACATTTGATGGTGATTTTATGCAGAAATGTGGGAAATTCCATATTCTATTCTTGCGAATACAAATGCTTTATATAATGTATATATATATATATATATATATATATATATATATATATATATATATATATATATATATATATATATATATATTAGGGCTGTCAAAATTATCGCGTTAACGCGCGGTAATTAATTTTTTTAATTAATCACGTTAAAATATTTGACGCAATTAACGCACATGTCCCGCTCAGACAGTATTCTGCCTTTTGGTATGTTTTACAGCAAGGTTTTTTGTGCTGTCTAACAGCGAACTCTTGTGGTCGCTTTGCGACATGGTTTATTGCTTTCTTGCCAGTTCAATATGGCTGCACGACGTCTCGGGCTGACGCCTACGTTGTAATGTTGTGCTTATATGATCCTTGGACAAGATTTGTCCGTAAGTATGGTTGTTGTAAAGAATGTACATATTATGTTAGTAAGCGAAATGTTATATTTTTTGTATGAGACGCTTTTTGTTTATGTTTAGTGAACCTGTATAGCGTGCTAAACTAACGTTGTTGCTAATGCAATGCTTGTGTACTTTTTTTGGTAGTTTTACTACGGTCTAAAGAGGACAATGATTTGAGGCCATTTTATTAATAAATCAGATGAAAAAGGAAGAAGTTTGATTATTAAGGCGTCGTTCACTAGCTGTCTAGCTTTGGAAAAAGTAGACGCTTTGAAGTGAGGACAGCATAGACAGATTTAAATGACAGTAGAGTGAAATGACCACTACAGTCCTTATGTACCGTATGTTGAATGTATATATCCATCTTGTGTCTTATCTTTCCATTCCAACAATTTATTTTACAGAATATATATATCATTTACAGAAAAATATGGCATATTTTATAGATGGTTTGAATTGTGATTAATTGCGATTAATTACGATTAATAAATTTTTAAGCTGTAATTAACTCGATTAAAAATTTTAATTGAATTTTAATTTGACAGCCCTAATATATATATATATATATATATATATATATATATATATATATATATATATGTATGTATGTATGTCAAAATTATTGCGTTAACGAGCGGTAATTAATTTTTTTAATTAATCCCGTTAAAATATTTGACGCAATTAACGCACAAATGCCCCGCTCTTGTTGTGATTTTCGGAGTTTTGCCACCCTCTGCTGGCGCTTGGGTGCGACTGATTTTATAGGCTTCAGCACCCATGAGCATTGTGTAAGTAATTATTGACATCAACAATGGCGAGCTACTAGTTTGTTTTATGACTGAAAATTTTACAAATTTTATTAAAATGAAAACATGAAGAGGGGTTTTAATATAAAATTTCTATAACTTGTACTAACATTTATCTATTAAGAACTACAAGTCTTTCTATCCATGGATCGCTTTAACAGAATGTTAATAACGGTAATGCCATCTTGTTGATTTATTGTTATAATAAAGAAATACAGTACTTATGTACCGTATGTTGAATGTATATATCCATCTTGTGTCTTATCTTTCCATTCCAACAATAATTTACAGAAAAATATGACATATTTTATTGATGGTTTGAATTGCGATTAATTGCGATTAATTACGATTAATTAATTTTTAAGCTGTTATTAACTCGATTAAAAATTTTAATTGTTTGACACCCCTAATATATATATATATATATATATATATATATATATATATATATATATATATATATATATATATATATATATATACATACATATATTATCATCATCAGGCAATTGCGAATTCACTCACCCTGCTTTTTTCAAATAACATGAGATCAGCTTAAAAAAAAAATCAACTTACTCGAGTTGTTTTTTGACACAGTATCAAAGATTTTAGAGGGTGTCGGTTACAACCGTAAATTCAGTTTTTCCACTAGAATGACCCAAATTCTCTGTTCGTGTAAAACTACACACATCGTAGGAAATACTGTTCAACAACATACCTTGAGACAATTTGAAGCTGCTATATGTGAATGATAAGGGGAGTTTGCCAAAGATCAGATCACATTTGATGGTGATTTTATGCAGAAATGTGAGTACTTCCAAAAGGTTGAGATACTTTTTCATACCACTGTACATATTGTACTTTAAGCGGGTTATATATCATGACCAACTTTCTATATTTTGCGATCAACTTGATCTGCCTTGTGTCTGTCATCCTTCTCTTGAAAACAGCCTATAGAATTGGTAGCATTGAGCAGCAGTGAAGTTGTTTTTCTCTTTAGACTAGGCAGCGCTTCCGACGTTGTCACTGGTTCAGGGGTGGCTTGAAATAAGGAATTTGGTATTTGTGGAGGCTTTTACATGCACCTACCCCGGCCTCAATACACTACTTTTGAAGCTTGACAAGTCAAATTTGTTGTTTCACCTGAAAAAAAAAATGTTATCAGACTTTGTGGAACCAACTTAACCACATATCGTAAACTAGGAACTTATAAATGATTTTAAAAAATATATTTTCTAGTAGGCATAGATATTACATTCTATTCAATGATGCGTATAGTTTGATCCCAGTCATTTTATATTATGCTCCTCTATTATAGTCATTATAATCTTACCAGGGGGAATACTACAACAAAAGGTTTTATTATTTATGTCATTGACAGGCCCCTAAAAATTCAAATCTGCTCAGGGATACCATATGGAGGCATAGTGACTTTTTTCAGTCCACATGTTTAAGCGTGGATGATGCGAGCATGCAGGGAGCAAGCGATGTGGAGCAAATACAATTGTTGTAATGACGGAAAGGCGTGTAGGTGGCGGAGGAAGAGAGAGAGAGGGAAAGGGGACGATGTGTGGACAGTCCCATTATTCTCATCGTCTTGAGTCTTTACGTCGGCTGCACTGCGCACGCGTGATCCCAGCTGAGCCCCGGTAAGTTGCAAGTGGACGTCGCTCCTTTTTCCCATTTTCTTTTTTTGTAGGGGGTCTATATTTTTATTGGTGTATTGAGATGAAGCTCCCAGTGCCTCGTTGTGGATAAAGTGCGCTCTCGCCAGCAAACAGAAGAAGGAAGCAGAGCAACAACAACCAGAAACAGATTACATCTTCAGTTTATGAATGGCCCCGACATGGAGGACGCGCCGTTTGAGAAAGTCCGAAGCCGGCGGAAGAGAAGTCCGTGTCCGCCGGGCTTCCCCGTGAGCAGCATCGCCTGCGAGGACGAGTTCGACTGTAAGGAGCTGGAGTCTCTCTTCCAAAACTATAACCTGAAGCTGGAGCAGACGTCCACGCTCAAGGCTCTCGCCGTGCTTATCGTCATGTCGTCGGCACTGGCCGGCGCGGAGCTCCTCGGCGGCCCCGGTCACCTTACCATCTCCAAGGGCTCGCACCCGGTGCACTGCGTCGTCTTCACGTCGCTCTTCATCGTCACCAACGTCAAGTACCTGCAGGTGACCCAGTTGCAGCAGATCGTCAACCTGAGCCTGCTCTTCGGTTTCACCTTCGCCTTCTTGTGCTGTCCCTTCTCGCTGGGAGTCACCGGCTCTGAGCCTCAGACGTCGCCCGATCAGGGTGTGTGGCAGCTGGTCCTGGTCACCTTTGTCGCCTACGCGCTGCTGCCCGTCCGCACTTTGCTGGCTGTGCTCTTTGGGCTCATGGTGTCCGTCTCGCACCTCATTGTAACAGCCACTTCTGTCAGGACGCAGAAACTGTGGAGGACGGTGAGCACGCGCGCACACACGTTTACACAGGTAGCTACAGTTCATTCACAAACGTGCGCAGTACGGGTGCTCTCCCACAAACGCATACGCGATCTCGTACACTTAAGCAAAAACACACTGCACTCACATCACACTTAAACACGCACATTATCCAAATTTGTACAGGCACACTTATACATTTTATCATTTATAGAGCGAGTGACTGTTTTGGGTTAAAAAGATAAATAAATAAAAATAAATAAATAACACCATAAAGACTTGAAGTCCACAGTAACATATAGTGTAAGTGTGCCTACATAATGCGACAAAAAAAAATCAAGGAATTTCTATACGAAAAAAGTGTATAAAACAAGCGATTAATCAAGCTTGAAAGGTTTAATCGCTGATAGCACTAATATGTTTCTCTATACATTCATTCATTTTCACAGCTGTAGCCAAGCCCAGCTAACTACACACAGTTAAACCCTGAATTTGTTGCCAGCCAATCGCAGTCAACCATTCCCACACCCACTCATATCTAGGGACAATTTAAGGTGTTTGATCAACCTACCATGCATGTTTTTGGGATGTGGGGAAACCGGAGTACCCAGAGAAAACCCACACAGGCACCTGGGGAACATGCAAACTCCTCGCAGGAACCCTTGATCTCAGAACTGTGAGGCGGACGTGCTAACCACTCTGCCACTGTGCCGCCATCTATCTATCTATCTATCTATCTATCTATCTATCTATCTATCTATCTATCTATCTATCTATCTATCTATCTATCTATCTATCTATCTATCTATCTATCTATCTATCTATCTATCTATCTATCTATCTATCTATCTATCTATCTATCTATCTATCTATCTATCTATCCATCCATCCATCCATCCATCCATCCATCCATCCATCCATCCATCCATCCATCCATCCATCCATCCATCCATCCATCCATCCATCCATCCATCCATCCATCCATCCATCCATCCATCCATCCATCCATCCATCCATCCATCCATCCATCCATCCATCCATCCATCCATCCATCCATCCATCCATCCATCCATCCATCCATCCATCCATCCATCTATCTATCTATCTATCTATCTATCTATCTATCTATCTATCTATCTATCTATCTATCTATCTATCTATCTATCTATCTATCTATCTATCTATCTATCATTATATATCTCTATATGTAATGAATACATTTTAATTAATAAAATGATATATAAAAACTAAATAATATTAAAATGAGTAGACAACAAAAGGTTATGGCCCTCAATAAGACTCTAAAGTTGATTTTTGTTTTCCATTGTACTGCCATTGACAATGAGAGATGTCCAATTCATTTCAACTGTGAGGTCTGGCGGTGAATACGCCTCTTTCAATGCTATTGACGATGCTAGATATCCACTCCCATTTTGATTGGGTGTCATGTCTGCCAGCATCACCCTGTCAAAATGGATTGGACTTCAAAGGGTTAAACATCTACTGTCCACACACGTACACCCACCCCAACTCGTACACAAACAAGTACTGTACACTCACTTGCATGCATGCGCTCATGTACACTCCTAGACAACACAAACACAAGTTCTCACATGTTCACAAAAAGAACAACACAAATATACTCACACGTCACTCACACACGTAGTCTCACACACAGTACACACCCTCATATATCCACTTACTGCAGACCTGTATAAAGCCTTTCATTTTTTTAACGTCACCTTTCTTGGACTGTTGCTTCGTGTATGTACACTGTTTTTTCTGGCTTGAAGCAAACTCATTCATGTTAAATCCACAACTGGATACGAGCCCTTTCTTGTAAAAGGCCTTGGCTGTAGCCCCACTGCATGAAGTTATTTCACTTTGGGTGGTTGCTTAAGTGGCACCAGTTCTTACCTCCCTTACCTCAGAAGAGCAGCATTTGACCTCAGTTATTTAGGTGTGATCATTGTAGGTGTTGAGTCAATTTGAGCAATGCAAGTGATAGTTTGTCTTGGTGTACATTTTTTTTAATCTTATATGGTATGCAAGAGCAAATGCACGACATATATCACTCCTTGGACTTGGTTCATCTTGAAATGAAGTTGATTCATGCAACTAGTGAGAAGCTTGAACATAAGTGTCTTTCCAGGCTGCAGTTTGGATGTGAACTGCCTCCCACCGTCACATACTAGTATCTTTTGCTGGAAGATAATCCAAAGGTTCTTCCAATTCATGCCCTTAGCGGCCACATACAGAGGATGCATACTTACAGAGGAAACATCTGGCAAGTAAAGGCACTATCACTATTTAAAGACAACCGGAGTTGATGCAGGTTTGGTCCGTCATGTCAAGGGCCTGCTGAGGCATCTCGTTGGCCTGGGCAAACACTTCCCTCGGCAACTATGCCGTCATCAGCTGAACGTGTGATGAACTGATCAAATCTCAATTTGATTTTTGTTTGAGATGCGCTCATGGCAACTGGGTGTCAAGGAAGCAATGTTTTGTTGTTTGACTGGTGGCAAGTAAAGTAACTTCAGTACAAATACTTTGTACTTAAAGTAAAATTTTCTGTTCCTGCTGCTGCTGCTGGCAAGATGTCACTCCACAACTTCATTTCCAGCCATTCCCCCCCTGAGGCTGATTCATATCCCTCATGGTAACAAACACACTGTTTCTCCCCTCTGTCTCTCTATTTGTATGACTCACCAACGGCTAAGGTCTGCTGAAGTTCATTGTTTTGTCAAATCCTTCCCTGGGTTGTCGTTTCACCGTACTTTGCAAGGAAGGGACGCGACAAAAAGTGTTTTCTGTGATGTTATAGCTCAATGAGTCACAAGGAGCTGTCCTTTGTGCTGAACTAGCTCGCAAGTTGTGTGTCCCTCGCTGTCAGAAATAGGTTACAGCTGGAGTTCCTCAATAGACAAGCGCTCTATTAATGTAGGGCTGATTTGTGAACTTTAGACAGCTGTATTCTAAGTTGTACTGTTTTATGCTTAATAGGCATTTATCATAGCATGGAAGTAGCTCAAAAACAGTCCAAATAAACTGTAAGAACACCCAAGCAAATTCCCCATAATTATTTACAGTTGTTGTGTAATGGTGTCCATTAAAACAGAAGCGTTGTTGCGGCAATTTACAAAGTAAACACAAGCATTATTGTCTCACTCGTAATTCCTGCTTAGAATGGGTTCATAAAAACGTCTCAGTGAGCATCCTTGTGGACGGCAGTGATATAGATGTGCCAACTACAGTTATTGCAGTATACTTTGTGGAAAAACACATCCATTCACATTCACTGCGCATGTCTGTGGTACTGGAGGTTTATTTATTGTCAGACAAATCATCACTGACTAGCCCTAATATGACATTTTGACAAAATAACACAATAAATTAATGCATTGAGAATTTGTTTCTCATTATATGATAGTTTATTGACAAATGAATGGCCTGAAGATATATTGAGAATAAAATCCTTTGGCTGCACAAATCCTGGTCTATCGGAGTGACAACATGGATGTGGGGACCTTGTGTGGTCAATGTTGAAACTAGTCAACCAACCTTGGTTTAAAAAAAAAAAAAAAAAGGGACTGGGGGGAGGGAGGGGGGGTCAAGGTCGAAAGCAGCCAGGCTGGCGTGCTGTCAGCCACTGTGATGGATGTAGCACCTAACACGCCCTCTCATGCTTTAATGTTGTATTCCCCCAATGTATGTAAACATGCACTATGATGGGAGGGCATCGCACAGCTATATCCAATCAGCTTTTAGATACCTCAAATGAAGGGTGGTCGGGAAAAAAAATTATGATGTAATTCATTTGAATAATATACAGTATCGTAGTTATATTCTAATATGGATGTACAGTGTATCACAAAAGTGTGTACACCCCTTGCATTTCTGCAGATCTTTAAGTACCGTATTGGCCCGAATAAAAGACGGCCCTGATTATAAGACGACCCGCTCTTTTTCCAGACTCAAGTTTGAAAAAAGACTTTTTGAACACCAAATTAATTTTTATACAGAAAATAATTAAAGTACATCCGAAACAAACGATTATAACAATATATTTGAGAGAAAAAGCATGTTATTTTGCTTCATTCAAATCTTAATATCTGAAAATTTAAATATGTAAACTAAAGTGCAATCAAATTCGTAAATGAATGGCTTCTGGTTTTTGAAATGTAAATAAACCAATCTATTGTGATAAAACAACAAAATTGCAATAACTGCATTAACCATCAAAGTGAAGTCTAACTGTAACTGTAGTCTTGAAACAAATCTGAATAAGGAAAAACATTGCAATAAAATAATGCAAACTGGTTAAACTTGAGAGTAGTTGAGATCTGTCATGACAGAACATCACTTCAATGATATCTGGCACCATCTAGCGTCGTGAATGGGTATAATGTCTAGACCGCGAATATAAGAGGACCCCCTCTTTTTCAGTCTTATTTCAATGCAAAAACCACCATCTTATATTCGGGCCAATACGGTATATCTTTTCATGGGACAACACTGACAAAATGACACTTTGACACAATGAAAAGGAGTCTGTGTGCAGCTTATATAACAGAGTTAATTTATTTTCCCCTCAAATAACTCAAAATATAGCCATTAATATCTAAACCTCTGGCAACAAAGTGAGTACACCCCTTAATAACTACGTACATCCCTAAATGTCCAAATTGAGTACTACTTGTCATTTCCCTCCAAAATGTCATGTGACTCGTTACAGGAATGCTGCCAGCATTGTTGCAGAGATTGAAGAGGTGGGGGGTCAGCCTGTTAGTGCTCAGACCATACGTCGCACTCTACATCAAATTGGTGTGCATGGCTGTCACCCCAGGAGGAAGCCTCTTCTGAAGACGGTACACAAAAAAACCTGCCCGTCTCATCAGACCATAGGACATGGTTCCAGTAATCCATGTGCTTTGTTGACATGTCTTAAGTAAATTGTTTTCGGGCTTTCTTGTGTACGGTCTTCAGAAGAGGCAGCAACTTCCGTTTTACACTTTCTTTATTCAAAACAGCAGTATATCTGGAGTAACATTATTCATCAAAATCCCTCAAAAAAGGCAAATTGGAAATACCGCATCCATCTGCCATCATCATAACATGGGAGGACAACATGTTCATGAATGCAGATGTGGAACCAAGCCCGTGCCACCACAAAAACCGGGTGTTTATGTAGCCATGTTGCCGCTAGTGTTATGGAAGGTATGTTCTTCCTATCCCTGCATTGTATGTGTCTGGTGCTCAAAAAATACTAAAGCTAAAATCTTGTGCATGAAACGACTTGACGATTGTAATTATGATGATGTTTAATTTCATTTACTACAACTACTTTGGCTGCAACACATGCAATCTGCTGCTACCCTGTTGCTAATCAGTACATGTAGGATAGCACAATTATGTAAATGCATAATTCAATTCAATTCAATTTTATTTGTATAGCCCTGAATCACAACAAGGTTGTCTCGAAGGGTTTTGCAGAGGCAATATGATACACAATCAGAAACGGCAAATGAAGCAACAAAGATGAATAAATAAAGTTCAAGTCCTGGGTATCCCCTATCCTTAGACCCTCCATGTCGGCAAGGAAAAACTCCAAAAACGCCAGAGTCTTTGGGAGAAAATGAGAAACCTTGGGGAGTACCACAGTCAGGAGAGATCCACTCCCAGGACGGATAGACAGGAAGCCCCAGGACTGCTAATGGGAATTAGCAGGCGAAGTTACAGTCCGTAAAGATGCAGTGGAGTAAAGGAACAAGAAGAGGTCCATCTAGCCAGATGAGACGGGGGTAGCAACGAGGAGGTCCATCCAGCCAGGGGTCCGGACAGTCAGGAGGCTGCAGCTGAAAAATAGCCCTTTCCCAGAGGGGAGGAGGGAAAGAGGACACCAGGTGACTAGTGATGAAGAGACTAGACAACTAGATATTAGCATTGGAAAATAGAAATAAAGTAAGACAAGTGGTAGGTAGAGTGAGAGAAAGGAGCTAGAGCTCAGTGGCTGTACTTCCCCCAGCATTATAGCTTCTAGTGCAGCTTAGACTAAACTGTGAGTCTACTCCGACTTCAACTAGCCTGACCATAAACTTTGTCGAATAGGAACGTTTTTAATCTAATCTTAAATGTGCAGACTGTCTCGGCTTCTTTAATATTAGCTGGAAGCTGATTCCATAAAACAGGGGCTTTGTGGCTAAAGGCTCTAGCTCCAACAGTACTTTTAGAAACCCTGGGAACTACCAGTAGACCTGCATTCTGAGAGCGGAGTGTTCTGTTGTTGCGGTATGGAACGAGAGCATCAGTGAGATAAGATGGCCCCAACCCATTAATGGTCTTAAATGTAAGAAGGAGGATTTTAAATTTAATTCTAAACTCGACTGGAAGCCAGTGAAGGGCCTGGAGCACAGGGGTGATGTGCTCTCTTCTATTGGTTCCTGTTAAAAGTCTTGCTGCTGCATTTTGGACTAGCTGAAGACCTTTTAGAGAACTTTTAGGACAAGCTGCAAGTAGGGAGTTACAGTAATCCAATCTCGATGTAACGAACGTGTGAATTAATTTTTCTGCATAGCTTTTAGATAAAATTGTTCTAATTTTGACTATGTTGCGCAGGTGAAAGAAGGCCGTTCTGCAAGTTTGTTTAATGTGAGCTTTGAACGATAAGTCAGGGTCGAATAAAACTCCTAGGTTTTTAACTGTGGTGCTCGAGGCTACACTTACATTGTCCAGAGTGACTATCTGGGCAGCTAAAGAGTCACACTTTTTGGGCCTATTATAAGGACTTCTGTCTTTTCAGGGTTAAGTAGAAGATAGTTAGTGCTCATCCAGGTATTTATATCTCGGACGCAGGTGCTTAGTTTGTCCACTTGCCTGATCTGCTCAGGTTTAATTGATAAATGCAGTTGTGTGTCATCAGCGTAGCAATGAAAGTTAATGCTATGTTTTCTGATAATATTAGCTAGAGGAAGCATATACAGCGTAAACAAGATGGGCCCGAGGACCGATCCTTGCTGCACACCATAACTAACTCTAGAGTACGGTGATGATTGCTGGTTTACATTGACATACTGGTACCTATTAGATACAGTAAATATGATTTAAACCAGCAGAGGGCTGCTCCTCTAATGCCTATGTCACATTCTAGTCTCTGCAATAAGATATTACGGTCGATTGTGTCAAAGGCTGCACTCGGGTCCAACAGAACCAGGATCGAGACTAATCCAACGTCAGCGGCTCGTAACAAGTCATTAGTTACTTTGACTAATGCAGTTTCAGTGCTATGATGAGCTCAAAAGCCAGACTGGAAATGTTCAAATAAACTATTGTCCTGTAAATGCAAGTGCTACAAGTTTTATGTTCATTTGTTTACAGGTGGAAAACGCTGTTAGGCAAGGGAAGACAAATCGATGTGCCTCACAACAACACTTACTGTACGTCTATGGACTTATATCAAGACTACGTGCGTTCTACTTTAGTGATGGAAGGCTCGACTTATGCGCCACCTAGTTAATATTTTTTCTAATAATTTTATAAATCGTGATTTATTGACCTGTTTTGCCATTGCGCCAATCATTTTAAATAAAACAAGAAATGGAATCATGTTGTCCAAATGTTTTATTGCAATCAATATCTGCAATAAAAATGAATGACATTCTATTTTTGTTTATACTGGACTGTCTCAGAAAATTAGAATACACAATATTCTAATTTTCTGAGACAGTCCTGTATATTGTTCTATGTAAAGGACGTCAGCCAAGGTCGGCCCCCCACATTTTTACCACGCCAAACCTGGTCCCCTTTGCAAAAAGTTTGGACACCCCTGCTTTAAATGGTGGATTAATGTACAGGACTGTCTCAGAAAATTAGAATATTGTGTATTCTAATTTTCTGAGACAGTCCAGTATGTACATACCTTGTAGTATTTCCTTGTAACAACAAAATCCATATCAGCCCTTCTGCATTCGACAACTGTAATATTATTTGTAATTTCACCTCCTTTTGGTCACTCAAGTGGCCGATGTATCAATCTACACCTCACGTTAACACAGGCTGCAAAGGTTGTTATAATTTTGTCCACGAATGATCAACAAAGTAATTAGAACAAACACAATGTTTTAGATAGAGCCTTAGGTTTAAAGCACATCCTTAATTTATTGTCTGCAGCTGGTTTCGATTTAAGGTGTATGGTGAGATAGATCTACACTGGCGCTTTCAAGCTGGACGCTGTTCAAAACATTCTACTTCCAACCAGGGCCGGAGTGGGACTCATTTTCGGCCCTGGAATTTCATGCCTCAGACCGGCCCACTCATTTAAAATTATGTCATTATGCATACACGTGTTCAGTGTTCTCTAAAGCCGTGTACTGTAATTCTGTGTATTCCAATTCAGTGCAGGTAATGGTTGTTTAACAAGGTGGCTTTATTTTAACAAGTGCAACACAACATATTTTGAACAAATTTAAAAATGGATTTAAAAAAAAAACTATATTAAATGATACATTTGAAAAATAAATTAGGGCTGTCAAACGATTACAATTTTTGATCGAGTTAATTACAGCTTAAAAATTAATCGTAATTAGTCGCAATTCAAATCATCTATAAAATATGCCATATTTTTCTGTAAATTATTGTTGGAATGGAAAGATAAGACACAAGATGGATACATACATCCAACATACGGTACATAAGGACTGTATTTGTTTATTATAACAATAAATCAACAAGATGGCATTAACATTATTAACATTCTGTTAAAGCGCTCCATGGATAGAAAGACTTGTAGTTCTTCAAAGATAAATGTTAGTACCGCTTATAGAAATTTTATATTAAAACCCCTTTGAATGTTTTCGTTTTAATAAAATTTGTAAAATTTTCAATCAAAAAATAAACTATTAGCCCGCCATTGTTGATGTCAATAATTACTTACACAATGCTCATGGGTGCTGAAGCCTATAAAATCAGTCGCACCCAAGCGCCAGCGGAGGGCGGCAAAACTCCATAAAACACAATAAGTGGGCATGTCATTGTACTGTCATTTAAATCTGTCTGAGCAGGGCATGTGCGTTAATTGCGTCAAATATTTTAACGTGATTCATTAAAAAAATTAATTACCGCCCTAAAATAAATGAATAAATAAGACCTTTTCTGCAACATCAACTATGAACAAAATGAGTGCTTACAGATAAAACAAACATAGCAACATAACAATATGAAAAATAAAGAATACGTATTGCACATTGTAACAACTTCTAATGATACTATTATCCATTTTCCATTTCCACTTTAAAAACGCCACGTAATTGATTATATTAATTCTAATGTTCACTCGCTGAACGACATGGCACTCCTACCTTCCAGCTCTGCACCTGTGGTGTGTTCATTATGGCTAATGCTTGCTGCTACATATCCCTTGTGAGGTGCTACAAGAAGCCAAAGTTTCCACAATTACATATTGTCGTATCACACGGTGCAAGTTGCATTTTATTCGCCATCTGGCCTTACCACTTTCGTTGTAATCCTCTGTAGTTTGAGGCAGCAAGGTCGTTGCATGAAAAAAATTAGCTATTTTCGCGCATTTTGCCGATTCTTTCACGAGTGCTTTTCTCTTTTTAATTCTTATTTTTCAGCGCCACCCTTGCTCTTTTTATCCATCCGAGCACCGAGATAGCAGCTAATTTGGCTCAATACAGACTACAATTAGGGGGCGGAGCTGCATGCTGTATTTTTCGTCTGCACACGTGAGGATGAGTCTGGAAAAAAATAATACTGTTTTTTTTTTTAAGACGGCCCACAGGGACAGCGGTAACAGAATGTAAGTTATACTCAGTGACACTGTCATAAATAAATACCAAACAAAAAATTATAACAGTGTAATTTTTTTTTTTTTTTTAATAAAACCCGGACCGGCCCTTCTGGCCGGCCGGCCCTTCTGGAATCGTCCAGAAGCTCCCGATTAGTCACTCCGGGCCTGCTTCCAACCATATATATAGGCGCTTCCAGGAGTTCATCCACAGCACAGAATACCTCGGAGTCTCATCTTCGTCATGCTGAATCCATTTTTAGAGCTTCCGTGGGTTCCTCTAGTTTGATTTGGCAGTTTTAACTTTGTCAACACACTGCTTGCTTCAAATGCACCTCATGTTGTTCTGTCTAAACCGGAAGTTCGGAGCAGAAATTATCAAAGTTGGTGCCGCCCATGTTTCATTCAGGAAACTTTTCTATACTGTACACGCCAAACTGCAATATTTGAGTTTAGCCAGTAGCCCTTCATGCAACCTTTAAATTGAGCTAATCAATGTCAGTTTATCAGTGTGACTGTCCATTGTTTTCCACTTTTCAAAAAGTAAACTAGAAAACACCCAAACTGATTCCATCAAAAAGGAAAATTTTAGAGAATTTGTCAGGTTAGACATTGATAAAAATCCACCAAATACAACCAGCAAATGAATTATTGCTTTAATTTGACACTCCTATCATATATGTATATATGTTTAATTGTTCGGTATTATTTGTTCCAAATCCAATTAGCATGATTTCCATGGATAAATCGAGATTAATTGCAAATTACTTTTCACCTTTTGTGTTATTTGTGCATTTAACGGATATTTCTACATGTTTTTTCACTAATATCTAGTAGAAAAATATACATAGCTATGCAAATGTTTTTTTTTTTTATTACTTACTTTTTTCACATTTTTAACATTTGTTTTAACAAATCAATATTTCTACACATTTATGTGCGTCTAACATTTAATGGACAAATATGCACATCTAATACAAATATTTTTTTGCTTCTTTTTAAATCTGACGCTTTTATTTCATACCTTATATTGAAGCTAATGCGTGTAAAAATGTGCAGTTTCCTGATGATTTACTTTGAATTAAAGTAAAATTTGTTTGTCTGCTTATCTATTGGCAGCTGGTGGCTAACACGGTGCTTTTCACCAGCGTCAACCTGTCAGGCCTGTTTGTGCGCATCCTGACTGAGCGAGCGCAGAGGAAGGCCTTCCTACAGGCACGAGACTGCATAGAAGAGCGACTCCGGATGGAGGACGAGAATGAAAAGCAGGTTCATGTCACCCTAAAAGCACTTGGAGTACAGTAGAAGATACCTAAGTATATTTGTACGTACCGTATATACTGTGACACCAGGCAATTACATGACAGTCTACCTAAATACTGTAAATGCTAAAACTTTGTACTAAAATGAATGTGAAGAGGAGCAAGAATCGTCAGCAGTATTCTAGTATGTAGTCAAAATCAATTTGTATCAATATTTGAACAACATAAAAGCAGCAATTCAGAAATATAAACTCATTGGCTGCAATTGACAGAGATAGAGGTAACAATTTTAGCTGGGAATGATCACTGCCAGGCGTCCTAGTTAAATAGATTAAGAAGTCTATCGGCGTCAATGACAGTGTATTAGTTACAGTCATCAACAATTTAATAACAACTTTGTTAGTAAAATCCTGACATTTCCCGGGTTTTTGTGTTTTTCCCACATGCAAACGTGCACTTAGGAGCGCCTGCTCATGAGTTTGTTGCCCAGGAACGTAGCCATGGAGATGAAGGAGGATTTCCTGAAGCCTCCAGAAAGGATCTTTCACAAAATCTACATCCAGCGTCACGACAATGTCAGGTAAAGGACTTGACAAGCTTGATGGGCCCTTGCTGCTTTTTAATAGGCAAAAGTTGTGTTCTAGTCCCAGTTTTTACCTGGTCAGCAAGGAATGAATAAACCACTTCTGGTTGTTAGTCATCATTAGTACTCAGAGAATCAGATCCACCCCTACAGTTTTGAAGTGATAAACTGAGAGAAGAGTCAACCCACAACTTCTACTTCTGTACTATCATACATTTATATCACAGTGACATCTGACCCGTTTCAGCCCTCCAAAGAAATTCACTACAGACCCAGCAAACTCTTAAATTGGGAGATATCTGCCTGCCAGCATAAACGCTGTCTAAGTGCATTTAAAGATTTGTCGTTTTGGATCATTAAACAGAACCAATCTGACGTCTGCAGACATACAGTAAAAGACCTAATTAGGGACTTGCTAGGAATAGGATAATAGGCCACTAGTGTGCAACGTCAGGGTCATCAAAACCCAGCTGCACCCTGGAGGAAAAAAGGGTTTGTGAGGTTTTGGAGAAAGAGAAACTTAAAAGACAATAAAGCCGATTTGTGTGGGAGTCATTCCAGCAAATGATGTTCCAGTGGAAGGCAACTAATGATTGTTATGTTTCTCAGGAAGTGAAACTCCAGAGAAATATCTCTATTTTGTTGATCAATATAGTGTACTATCTCTTACAAAATACAAGCTATCATAGATCAAGATTTCCAATTATATTAAAATTGGTGAGGAAAAATGAGCAAGTTAGAGGTCTTTACTTTGCACTAATATAATAGCAATATGGCCCATGAAGTCAGATCCGGAGTACCTTTGATTTGTATTACACTCACTGACCAAAACTAGCCCTATTTTTACGACGTCTTTGTTATTACTTGTCGTATAATAATGCTCATGGTATCATTGGGTTCATGCTTTCATGTATTCTAATTAAACCCATTGCATTCGGTAAATAGTTTTAGTTAATATGCAAATGTAATTGCATTTGAATTTTTAAAAGAATGTATAAAAAAAGGTGGGGGGACTACCAGAAAGTGAATCCATATAAATTCTGACTTACAATATATATTTATCTTATCTTAGAAAATGTAAGTTATTAAAAATTTGATAATTTCCTAAAACCCAAAAATGAAAAAATTCCATCATTATTAAAATATCACATTGATTTGTATATTTTGATTGTCTTGCATACCTTCAAGGGAATCTTCATCCTTGCGCAATACAAATAACAGTACAGTGGTACCTCTACATATGAATTTAAGTCATTCCAGGACCTGGTTTGTAAGTTGAAATGGTCGTATGTCGAGCGGGATTTTCACATAAGAATACATTATAATTTGATTAATTTGTTCCACAGCCCAAAAACCTACACTAAATCCATAATAAATACTGCAGGTACAATTACTAATAGCAATTACACATACAGTGGGGAGAACAAGTATTTGATACACTGTCAATGGGTTCCCATTGACAGTGTATCAAATACTTGTTCTCCCCACTGTAGCAAAACAAATGAATAATAAATACAAATCGGAATAATAAGAGGAACCTGGAAGTTGATGACATTGTGTTGGACATTGATGAACAGTTACCTAGAGGTGAATGGAGACTTGCCAGAGTCCTAGAAACTTTCAACGGCAAGGATGGACTTGTACGGAAAGTGAAAATATCCTTTGGTGGTAAAAAACTGAATTACAAAGCTACGGTGGCCGAGAGGTGTCAGGCGAAATGCAAAATCCAAACACTTTGCAAATAGAAAAAAAGCACGAAACCCAATTGCAAACGGTTTGCAAAAGAAAACAGCACGAATGCAAGCTGCCACAACACGATCCCCAATTCCTAAAGTCCGATTACAAATTGGCAAACGCATGAACCCCAATTGCCAAAACACGACAGCAACTGGCTCACAGCACGAATGCAAAAGGCTCGCAAGACGAATGCAAAGACCCGCAGCACAATAGCAAAAACCCGCAGCACAACAGCAAAATCCTGCAGCACGACGGCAAGAGGATGATCCGGAAGTAAAAAAAAGAAAGAAAGAAAAAAAAAGGACGACACTTTGTATATTGCTATACAGTGGGGAGAACAAGTATTTGATACACTGCCAATGGGAAAACCCATTGACAGTGTATCAAATACTTGTTCTCTCCACTGTATGTGCTTTGTGACCATCTCTGCGGACCTCTGTGAAGTTGACCCCCCTGCCCCCCTAACAGACGCAAATTTATATAAAAATAATGTCAATCGTTTGTGCTGCTTTCGTTTGAGATATTTAAAATTATTTTATAGGTAAATCTGAGATCAGCTAAGTTTTGTATATACAGTATTTTGCTTTTATTGAGACATTAATTTTGAGTGGTGACGTCACTCACAGTTTTTCCTTAATTTAGCTCCCGCTGCTAATGGAGCATACCAACTCTCTCAATAACAGAGGGGTGTCCTAACAACTAGCACGAATTTAGCACAAACAAATGGCACCACTTCGGGACCATTTTGCAATAAATGAGAAGCTTAGAGTTACATCATCACTTGAAATTAATATCTCAAGCCCCCCAATTTACTGCAAAATGGACCCGAATTTGTTTGTGTTATGATCGTGCTAGTTGCTGGGACACTCCTCTGTTATTGATCGATTTGGTACGCTCTATTAGCCGCGTGACCTAAGCTAAGGAAAAGCCACGAGTGACGTCACCACTCGAAATTAATATCTCAAAAAAGCATAACACTGTATCTACCAAACCGTTGCAGCACAAACCAGCACAAACGATTGACACAATTCTTAATCAAAATGGGGGCTAGCTGACCTCAGATTTACCTATAAAAGAATTGTAAATATCTCTAAAACGAAAGCGGCACAAACAAAACTTTTACAGTACAAACGATTGACATCGTTTTTATATGAATTTGCGTCTGATGGGGGGGCGGGGGCAACTTCACGGAGGTCCGTAGAGATGGTCACAAAGCACACAGAGCAGTATACAAAGTGTCTTGACTGTCGTCCTTTTTTGTTTTAATTTTTATTTTTTTTCCTAGGTCATCCTCTTGCCGTTGTGCTGTGGGATTTTGCTGTTGTGCTGCGGGTTTTTGCATTTGTCTTGCGAGCCTTTTGCATATGTGCTGCGAGCCATTTGCTGTCGTGTTGTGGCAATGGGGGTTAGTGCTTTTGCTAATTTGCAATCGCGCTTTAGGAATTGGGGATCATGTTGTGGCACTTTGCATTCATGCTTTTTTGTTTTGCAAAGCGTTTGCAATTGGGGTTCGTGCTTTTTTCTATTTGCAAAGTGTTTGGACCTTGCATTTTGCCTGACACCTCTCGACCACCGTACAACGCACTAGTAAGCCTTCAGTTGTAGAGCGTCCTGTTCAAAAGCCAATTCTTGTGCTGGAATGTTCAAAAGCTAACTAAATTGTGGTTATTTCATTGTTGAAAATTATACATTTGTTTGATGTTACTAGTGTGCATACTGTAATTTTGAAGGGAGTGTAAATAACCAAAGCCTAATTTTTCTGCCAACCGAATGTATTTTATTTTGTAAAATCGTCACGATTTCCGGTTACGCTTCTATATGGGTATATTTCCTGTTTCAAGGGTAGGATGTCTGGGCTCTCCCTTAGAGATAAGGTGAGAAGCTCGGTCATCCGTGAGGGGCTCAGAGTAGAGCCGCTGCTCCTCCGCATCGAGAGGAGCCAGATGAGGTGGCTCGGGCATCTGATTGGTATGCCTCTGGGGCGCCTCCCTGGTGAGGTGTTCCGGGTACGTCCCATGGGGAGGAGGCTGCGGGACCGACCCGGGACATGCTGGGGAGACTTATGTTTCCCGGCTGGCCTGGGAACGCCTTGGGATCCCCCAAGAAGAGCTAGCTGAAGTGGCTGGTGAGAGGGAAGTCTGGGCTTCCCGTCTGAAGCTGCTGCCCCCGCGCACCGGCCTCGGATAAGCGGGAGAAAATGGATCGATGGAATAACATCAATAATAACAATAAATGGATTTAGAAAAAAACAAAAAAAACTTTTATTTTTAACTTATAGAGACTGGCGAACTGAGGTCGGAGGAGACGGCAGGAGTGTGTGGATACGGTGAGCCGTGTTCTGTCTAATTTAACAAATGCATTAAATACGAAACATGTAAAACAAATTAATTATGAAAAATAAGAAATAAAAAAGCGTTTTTATTGCCACCTTAACTTACTGTGGAACGGAGGTCGGAGGAGACAGCGGGGACCGGTGAGCTGCCTTGCCTAACCAGTTCACTCATGCGCACACCACGCTCATATTTTTCTAGCATTTCCTTTTCCATTTCATTGCTAAGCATCACCTTTTTCTTTTTTTTCACCACCTGCACTAACCTTCTTGGGACCCATGTTGATTTCTCTCTCAAGAAACTCCGCCATGCGTCAGTTTGCAGGAAAAAAATGAAATTACGACACTATCATAAATCGTTGTATTTCGAGCATATGTCGAGATAAATGACAAGTCAAACGTCGGCTGTCAAATGGATCGTATGTCGAGGCGCTCGTATGTCGAGGTACCACTGTAGAATGAAGAATGAAATGAAAAAGAATAAATACAAAAATGAAAAATAAAATATAGTGCCTTTGTAAAGGGATACTTAAATTCCACACTTACTTGATAAACCATAGACTACAAATGAACAACAAACTACCTACAAATGTACTGTTATACAGTGATTCTAATTTTATTTGTACAATACAGTGCATCAGATTTTGTCCCCTTTATTTCATTAGGTTAGCACAGACAGTGGTTTCCCTGAGTGCTCTCATGGTCAGAGCGGCAAGGAGTATGTTGAAAATGAAAGTTAGCTTTTCCACGGGATTGAGGAGCTACAAGAGATTAATTGTAATAGAGATAACCAGATTCTTGTTGCGTAATGTTGTGTGTCTAAATATAGCTTCCATTTTAAAGGCGTTTCCTGATTGCTTTTGTGGCTCGGACCCCTCCCTCCAGATATTGTGCTCCCCCGCTCTGAGAGGCAATCAGATTGGACGCAGAATGGGATTCATGTAATTCGGGTGGACTTTAATTAGAAAGGAGACACAGCATGCAGCTCAGTTTACGCTGAGCTTTTCTTTATTATGTTTAGCCAAGGTGGGCACCGTTTCCATCTGATTACAGTCCAGCAAAGCGGATATTGTTGTGATCAGCTGCTAAAAAAATGTGATTAAACTCTAGCAAAGGTTACCTCTGTTTTCCAATAAGGTCTTATACTGGACTGTCTCAGAAAATTAGAATACACAATATTCTAATTTTCTGAGACAGTCCTGTACATTAATCCACCATTTAAAGCAGGGGTGTCCAAACTTTTTGCAAAGGGGACCAGGTTTGGCGTGGTAAAAATGTGGGGGGCCGACCTTGGCTGACGTCCTTTACATAGAACAATATACAGGACTGTCTCAGAAAATTAGAATATTGTGTATTCTAATTTTCTGAGACAGTCCAGTATATGAAAAAGACATACTGTATATCTGTATTTTGTATTTTTTTTCATGATTTCGATCAGTTCCAACGTGAGTTAACATCATACAGCACAGTACACTTTTGTCATTTTGTTTTTATCTTGCAGAATTTAGGGAAAGTTGAAATTTTGAGTTCAACCATGTCAGTTGCATCCTAAAAATTCCAAATTTGACACACTTGACTTTCACAGCCAATATCTCTTCTATCTTCACATATCACAAGTTCACACTGGTGCTATATGCAGATTTCACACCTCCATGTTTCACACAGGTTTTAAATATCTTTAAAGTTATGCAGAGGCGAAATGTGCAAGGAAAAAAAAAAAGAAACTAAAACGTTTCTTGGCTGTACTTTTTGTCGGACAATGCTGAAACAATTCTCCTTTGAGAAACATCCTTAGGAACAAATATAAGCTGTGCTTAATGCTCTTATTGTGTGTTGTGTACTCCAGATGACCAGCAAAGCACACAACACACCTAATAATATCTCCATTGTCCTGTCATAGGCTGATCTGTGAGAGGTTTAGATTTCTTGAAAATACAAAGATGGAAGTGGTAGCATAAGAAATACAGCAGAACGTCCTATTTTGAGTGTGTGTTCCCCGCTTCAATAATTCCTTACTGCTGATAATGCCTGGATGAAAATACTCACATTTTTAAGTGGGAAAAAAAAGAGCTTCATTTGGCTGCGAGTCCTAAGTGGGCCCTGCGACAGGATCTATTGTGTTATCTTGAGAGATTAGATAACTGGACATGTGTTGTGTGGGCTGCCTATTCAAAATCAATTTGGGTTTTCTCCAGTTCTTTGCTCTATTATTGGTTGCTGTATGTACCCACAATGCAGTTAAGTGTCGCATCAGGCACACTGTTTGCAGATTTGCACTAATGCAACATTCAGCGTTCTAAATATTTGTCCATCACAGATGGTGGCCAATTCATGTGTCGGCATGAATTCAGTTGCTGTCTTCCTTATCGGGAGCATCTTTTAGACGACGGCATGTTGATAACTTTAGATCACTCAAAGACTGACAGAAAAAACTTCTTTCACACAAAATGACAACGGCAGTTAAGTGTTTGTGGTGAATGGACCAAAATAATTTTCTACGTTTTTTTTCATCCTTAAGTATGAGTAGCCGCTCCTTTCTGTCCATACTTTCTTGTGTCTTATGTCTTGTATCTTATCTTACCCTATTGTGTGTATTCATGCTATAAAGCTAAATAACTAATAAAGCAATCAACACTTTTTTTTTTTTTTGAGTTACTGTAAATATATTTGCTAGGTGCAGTGCTGGCCAAAGGTATCGGAACCCCTGGAATTCTGTCAGATAATGTTCAATTTCTCCCAGAAAATGATTGCAATTCCCAATGCTTTGGTAGTAATATCTTCATTTATTTTGCTTCCAAAGAAAAAAACACAAAAAAGAATGAAAAAGAAAATGAAATCATTATCATTTTACACAAAACTCCAAAAATGGGCCGGACAAAAGTTTGAAATTTGAAGGGTGCCTTCTCCAAACTGCCATTTTTAGATCTCCCCACAGGTATTCTATGGGATTCAGGTCTGGACTTGCTGGCCAATTTAGAAGTCTTCAGTGCTTTCTCTCAAACCATTTTCTAGTGCTTTGTGAAGTGTGTTTTAGGTCATTGTCCTGCTGGAAGACCCATGACCTCTGAGGGAGACATCTTTATCACACTGGGCCCTACATTATGCTGCAAAATTTGTTGGGAGTCTTCAGACTTCATAATGCCATGCACACGGTCAAGCAGTCCAGTGCCAGAGGTAGCAAAGCAACCCCAAAACATCAGGGAACCTCCATCATGTTTGACTTTGGGTACTGTGTTCTTTTTTTTGAAGGCCTCGCTTTTTTCCTGTAAACTCTATGTTGATGCCTTTTCCCAAAAAGCTCTACTTTTGTCTCATCTGACCAAGAACATTCTTCCAAAACGTTTTTGACTTTCTCAGGTAGGTTTTGGCAAACTCCAGCCTTGCTTTTTTATGTCTCTGGATCAAAAGTGGGGTCTTCCTGGGTATCCTACCATAGAGTCCCTTTTCATTCAGACGCCGACGGATAGTGCGGGTTGACACTGTTGTACCCTCGGACTGCAGGACAGCTTAAACTTGTTTGGATGTTCGTCGAGGTTCTTTATCCACCAGCCGCTGAAATCTCTTGTCAATATTTCTTTTCTGTCCACATCTAGGGAGGTTAGCCACAGTGTCAAGGGCTTTACACTTACTGATGACACTGTGCACGGTAGACACATTCAGGTCTTTGGGGATGGAGCTTGCCCATGCTTCCTCACAATTTTGCTTCTCAAGTCCTCAGACAGTTCTTTGGTTTTCTTTCTTATCACCATGTACAATGTGGTACACACAAGGACACAGGACAGTGGTTGAGTCACCTTTAATCCATTTTCACTGGCTGCAAGTGTGATTTAGTTACAGCCACCACCTGTTATGTGCCACAGGTAAGTAGCAGGTGCTGTTAATTACACAAATTAGAGAAGCATCACATGGTTTTTCATAGGGTGCCAATACTTTTGTCTGGCCCATTTTTGGAGTTTTGTGTAAAATGATAATGATTTAATGTTTTTCCCCTTTCTCTTCTGTGTTTTTTCATTGCAAGCAAGATAAATGAAGATATGACGACCAAAGCATTTGTAATTGCAATCATTTTCTGGGAGAAATTGAGCATTATCTGACAGAATTGCAGGTGTGCCGGTCCTTTTGGCCAGCACTGTATGTTGGTGTTGAAATAAAACATGGCCCATTTGTATGCTGAGATGCCAAAAAGGAGCATAGCTATTCCACAAGCTTCACAACAAAATTGTGTTCCACTATAAACTGACCCGCTTTGTGGGAACAGTGCTAAAAAGGTCTTGACGGCTGCGTAATATCCTTAAATGACTCCTCTCTGGCACCTGACGGCAATCGTCTTCACCTTGAGCCCCGTGAGAATATTCTGGCTTCTATTTTCAGTCACGGTGCCTTGACTGTGCCGCCAGTCAAAAAGGGGCAGACGCGCTTTGGCTCGCTCCCTCTTTTTAATCTTTCGCTGCCTGCTGCTGGCCATTAATTGCAGTCTTTGATTCGTTTGCCGTCAAAAATCCAAAGTTGCTGTTCAAACTGACCTTCTAAATGTCATTTAAAGAGCTCCCTGGCTGCTAATCTGATCTGGCAAAACAGTGAGAGAATAACAAGCCATTTCTTTCTTTTTTTTGCCCATCGCAGCATCCTGTTTGCAGACATTGTAGGCTTCACCAGCTTGGCCTCCCAGTGCACCGCCCAGGAACTTGTTAAACTCCTCAATGAGCTTTTTGGGAAGTTTGACGAGCTCGCCACGGTGAGTCTGTTTAATAATCATAAACACATCACATTTCTTTCGTAATTTCAATATGGCCCAAGGAGCATGTTATAAAAAGTGAAATGACCCCGATAAGAAAATGCTTCTCTACCCCTGGTGCTCTATTGAACACAATGCTCATGGCTGTCAGCTCAGCGTGATGTCACAGTGAATACTGGAAGTCCTTATGATGTGTAATGTGATTACTGAGTGCTTCATTTGAGGAAGCCTCTAATCTAGTCCAGATTCGCCTAAGGCTCAACTTTTCCTCCACGCTGCCTGTGCGAAACGCCTGAATAGAGTTGCTCTTGTCTCCAAGTGTCCAGTTGTTACACTCAATCGAAAATACACATCTCACTGGAAATAAGCATTTGCAGACAATGTTTCATTCATTGTAATTTTTCTACACCATCAGTGCTATATGAATGAAAGTGTCTAAACATGAAAAATGCCAAACTGTATTTTAAAGGGAAAGACAAGGTTTAGTATTAGTACAAAGGAATTTAGTATGACAAATTGTTGCTAAAGAATCTAAATATGCAAATCAAAAACTTCTTAGAACAATGATAGCGGAGAAAATAATGTTTAAACTCAGGAAATGACACAGCTCATAGGCGCTAGCGTTTTGGGACGCTCCTTTGTCCTGGAGGTAATTTAGGGATTACCAGCCAGGATGTGTCTGAACACTAGAGAAGGCTGTGGTTTTATCTGTATTGGCTGCGATTAATAAATAATACTGTGGCCGAAGTTCCTGACTCATATAGTTCAAGTGATGAGTCTTTTTAAAGTGATGTGTTGTAAAGTCAGAGCTGGTTGCAGGCTGCAGGCTAACAGTTTGAGCTGAGCTGACCACTGGATTTAGCGTCTTCATTAGAAGAATCAGCGCATCAATCAGAACAAAGACCAAGAAATCAATGTGGGGACAAATTGTATACAGTGACCCTTTTTTTTTTCACGGTCAAATTGTATACAGTGACCCCTTTTTTTTTCACGGTCAATGGGGACCTGAATCATCCCGTGATAAGGGAAAAACCGCGAAATAGCGAAAGCGGGGAAAAAAAAATATTGTGTGTTCAATGTATTTATTCAGATGTAACATTGGAAGAGATATAAGACATATTTTTTCACCAAAGTACAATACCGGTAGTATAATTAAAAAACAGAAAAGAAAGAAAACTTGTATATGCATATGGCGGAAAACACTCATGTGACTTGAAATTCCGCTCTGAGACCCACAATTGGGCCAAATTCAAAATTGTCCTATAAGCATGGTGATACATCATTGGAAAGCTTAAAATCTCTATTCTCTGGGGGACGAAAAGTTTTGAACAGGAGGGCATTTAAAAAAAAAACAAAAACATTTTTAACCCCCCAAAGAGAGCACAAGAGCATAATTAAAGACACCATGATTTTAACGAGATATTATTGCGTACTTGTCAAGACACAGCTGTGAATGTCCAAAGCTGAACTTTTTGCGGATTTTATGAGTGAAACATGGTAATCTTATAATGGTCTTGATGGAGAAATCGCAGACATTGAGGAGTGGTCGAGATTTTCTTTTTTTATATATTTTACTCTTTTAAATTTTTTTCCCCAATTTTTTTTTTTTCTCGTTTGGATTGATTATTTATCATCTAAAATATCGGGGAAAATGCGACAGTAACAAAAAAAAAAAAACAAGATTAAGCGATTGTTATGAGGTAGATATTCGTGACCTATTTACAGACACTATTTTTTTCATTGTGACGTAACTTGTTTAATAGTTTAAAATACTCGGGTGAATAAATTTTAAAGTCGTTTTTTGTTTAAACTAAATATTAGACATCAAGTAATGATTCTAAGCAGAAAATGACAGACATTTCGAATAATAAAAATTAATTACTTACCTTCTTTTTATGGCTGGATTGAAGCAAAAGCGGTGCCCGGTGTCTGTAAACGGGGGTTTCCAGGGTAAAACGGACAAATTAAAAATAGTTTGGGGGCTTAATGCGCCATGAAACTGCTATGGCAGCATATAGACATATTGTTCTGTCAAACACAACAGTTCTTTTGGCTTAAAATACAGCAGTTTATTTTAAAGAGGGGTGCAACAGCAGAAACTGCTTTTTCAGCCATGTCTGTGTTTTCCGCAATATATATATATATATATATATATATATTAGGGCTGTCAAACATTAAAATTTGTAATCGAGTTAATTACAGCTTAAAAATTAATTAATTGTAATTAATCGCAATTCAAACCATCTATAAAGTATGCCATATTTTTCTGTAAATTATTGTTGGAATGAAAAGATAAGACACAAGACGGATTAATACATTCAACATACGGTACATAAGTACTGTATTTGTTTATTATAACAATAAATCAACAAGATGGCATTAACATTATTAACATTCTCTTAAAGCGATCCATGGATAGAAAGACTTGTAGTTCTTAAAAGATAATGTTAGTACAAGTTATAGAAATTTTATATTAAAACCCCTCTTAATGTTTTCGTTTTATTAAAATTTGTAAAATTTTCAATCAAAAAATAAACTAGTAGCTCGCCATTGTTGATGTCAATAATTATACCATGCTCACTCATGGTTCTAACCCATAAAATCAGTTGAACCAAACGCCAGCAGAGGGCGCCAAACACCAGAAAACAAGTAACAAGCGGACATTACACTGTACTGTCATTTTAGTCTGTTTGAGCGGAGCATGTGCGTTAATTGCGTTAAATATTTTAACGTGATTAATTTAAAAAATTAATTATCGCCCGTTAACGCGATAATTTTATATATATATTTATATATATATATTTTAATATATGGTTTTCCAGAACTTCAAATATATGAATTATGATACGTTTTACACATGTTACCGTCTCACCGAATTATTTTTAAACAAGAAAAACATAGAAAAATGGTAGTCTTTATTAAATGCTTCATTGAATGAGTCCACTCAAATCCGCTCACGCTGCTCACTTACACACAATAAGTTGTCACAGCAAGTGTTTAAGAAGCTAAACGATGATTGACACATGCGGCGCTTCGAAGTTTCGGCTTCCAAGCTTCTCTGACAATTAAAAACCTTAACATCTGTCCATCATCATTAACTTTAACAAGCAATTCCAGTGCACTGCCTGACAAAGAAAGGCAGCAGTAGGGAAAGTGAGACTACGTGATCGGATTGAGACAGCTCATCTGTATTTATTCTTTTTTTTTTAATTGAAAAAAAATCTGTGATGGATTTAGGGCGCGAAGTTTGAAGCCCGAAGTAGCGAGGGATCACTGTATTACACAATGTCACATACCAATGACAAATATTCTGATGTTTGTGCACTCTTTTCAGTAGGCTACCATAATAGCAGACATTGTTGGTGCGCAGCAGGTAAACGCTTATAAACATTTAATAATAAAATAATAATAAAATAATGAATAAGTACATATTCATCAAGGTTACTAAACTTGCTATACATCTTCTGATATCGTGTTCTTTCTCTTTTTTTCCGTCTTGGATGTTGACGAAGGCTGTTTCACATTTTGGCCTGGGTAATTCTCAACTGTGTCATCCTTAAAGTGTATATGACACCTAAACAAACCTTAAATAGCATTATTATTGGAGTTAAAATCATATATTGAGAATTTTCAACCCTATACAACAATTGGGCAGAGCACGAATGACAAGAAATGCGTCTTTAAATCTGATGTTTAGCTCCTCCTGTCATCGTAGCGCCTCCATCTTGGTGATGACGTCACTAGGTGACATATTTTGTATCTAGCCCAAAAGAGGAGGAAGCGTTTTTCAGCTAGTCTGGTTCAAGTGTGGATTTTTTTAACGATATTGGCGATCTAGAGGAAGTATGTGACGTACAGCCATATATGTTTGAGTCGTATTTGGAGAAGGAGGAAGATTCAGATCGAAAAAAAAGATGACAGAGACAACAAACACGAGGCTGACGACCAGAGCAGACTGCATGGGCAAAACAAAATGTCATCATTGTTTTTATCTCTCTATTGCAATATTATTACAGGATATTCTTTGTATAAGTATTGAGTCCCCTGACTGCAGCATAAATTGTATTTTCATGACAAATAACAGTCTAGTGCTAAATGGAATATGAAATATTAAAAATGTATGTATTCATGATGATGGCTAAATTAATGCAGATTGGTCAAAACTGCCTAATTATTTCCCCCCGAATTGTGTTTTTTAAGCCACTGGCCATTCACTTGCTGTAGACTCGGCAAGCAGTCCCGCCAGACCCAGGCCAGTGTCTGCGAGCGTCCGGCGGGAGTGCTCGCCGTAGCCGCAGCAGGGAAATGACAAGAGCCGTAGTAGTCCCCCTGCTGTGACCTCGGCGTGCACTCTATCCGAGCTGAAAATAGCGCTCTCTCGGCGGCAGGCACGCGAGAAGCAATGGTGACGACGCAATCCCAAGCCGAAAATAGAGCACTATATGGGCACGCGGGAAGCGATGGTTACAGCGGGGGACGACGCCAGCTCAAGCCGAAAATAGAGCACTCTAGGTGGACACACCGGCTGGCAAGCGCCTGCGCTGGACGCGGGAGTGCTCACCTTGATTATCTGACGTCCAGCGGCAAGAGCCCTACTTTGTGGTCACCAACAAAATTCAAGCCACCTCCTTATTAAAACGTGTGATATGTAGTTTTTCCCATAATATAAAACACTTAGTTCACTCACTTCCACTGACTCCCCTAATGGTCCCTCGATGGTCGGACTTGTTTTGCCCATTCTCCGTGGGAAACGGGATTTTTTGGAAACCCAAAAAGGCTTACACCACTCTCCTCAATGTTGGAACAAAAGCTTGAAATTCATCGTTTCGGCATGGTGAGAAAAACAAACAAAATAATCCCCCAAATCAGCTGAATCGACAGTGCTGCATACAACAACACAACTATATAGTGAAGTCATCAACCTACCTCACATTCGCCACCTGAGACTCTCAACGGAAGCCACACATTGTCATGGCGTGGGATTCAAAAAGTTGAATATATATCGATCGTGTCCGCACACAGCCAAGTCTTCTATTTCATTCAAGAGCATAAAATACCGGGTTAATATAAAATAAACATGCTTTTTTTCGTGTCATGGTCAGTAACGTAGCGTACGTAACACGTCACCTTTGCTCATTAATATTCATGACATTAGCAACTGTTGCTGGGGGGGGTCAAGCATGCATTTGTCCCTCATGGTACAGTGTTATGAAAAAGTATCTGAACCTTTTGGAATTTCTCACATTTCTGCATAAAATCACCATCAAATGTTAACTGGTCTTTGTCAAAATCACAAAGATGAAGAAACACTGACTACTTTAACTAAAATCACCCAAACATTTATAGATTTTAATATTTTAATGAGGATAGTATGCAAACAATGACAGAAGGGGGAAAAATAAGTAAGTGAACCATCACATTTAATATTTTGTGGCCCCCCTTTGGCAGCAATAACTTCAACCAGATGCTTCCTGTAGCTGCAAATCAGTCGGCCACAATGATCAGGACTAATCTTGGCCCATTCCTCTCTACAAAATTGCTGGAGTTCAGTCAGATTCCTGGGATGTCTGGCATGAATTCGCTCTTTAGGTCATTCCACTGCTCACACTCTCAATGGGGTTCAAGTCTGCACTTTGACTTGGCCACTCCCAAACGTGTATTTTATTCTACTGAAACCATTCTGAAGTTGATTTACTTCTGTGTTTTGGATCATTGTCTTGTTGCAGCATCCAACCTCTTCTTAGCTTCAACTGTCTGACGGATGGCCTCGGGGTTTCCTGCAAAACATCTTGATAAACCTTTAAATTTGTTATTCCATTAATGATTGCAAGTTGTCCAGGCCCTGATGTAGCAAAACAGCCCCAAATAATGATGGGGATGAGGTGTTGATGTTGTTAAGCTGTTCCATTTTTTCCCTCCACACATGATGTTGTGTGTTTCTCCCAAACAATTCAACTTCATCAGTCCACAAAATATTTTGCCAAAACTTTGGTGGAGTGTCCAAGTGCCTTTTGCGAATATTAAACGAGCAACAATGTTTTTTTTTTTTTTGGCACAGGAGTGGCTTCCTCTGTGGAGTCCTCCCAAGAACACCATTCTTGGCCATAGTTTTACATATAGTTGATGTGTGCACAGAGGTATTGGACTGTGCCAGTGATTTCTGTAAGTCTGTAGCAGACACTCTAAGGTTATTTTTTTTTTACATCTCTGAGTATTCTGCGCTGAATGCTTAGCGTCATCTTTCATGCATGGACACTCCTTGGAAGAGAAGCAACACTGCCAAACTTTCTACATTTGTAGACAACTTCTCTGACTGTTGATTGATGAACATCCAGATTTTTAGAGATGGTTTTGTATCCTTTCCCAACTAAATACAAATCAACAATCCTTAAGCGCAGGTCTTTAGACAGCTCTTTTGAGCCAGCCATGATGCACATCAGACAATGTTTCTCATCAAGACATTTCTTACCAGGTGTGTGTTTTATAGTGGGCAGGACAACTTTAAACTACTCATCAGTGATTGGGTACACACCTGACTTTACATGTTTGGTAAAAAATGATTTCAATTGCTGTTTAAGTCTCCTTAGGCAGAGGGTTCACTTACTTATTTTTCCCCCTTCTGTCATTGTTTGTATGCTATCCTCATTAAAATATGAAAATCCATAAATGTTAGGGTGGTTTTAGTTGAAGCAGACACTGTATTTTCATCTGTGTGATTTTGACAGATTTGATTTTGATCTGACACGTTTGATGTTGATTTTATGCAGAAATTTGAGAAATTTCAAAAGGTTCATATACTTTTTCATACCACTGTACTCACATTTGATTGGCATTTCAATTTGTCTTCTCACAGCATTTTTGTCTACTGTCTGTACAAATTTGGGCTTTTATTGACAAATTTCTCCACTATTACACATCATAACTACCCCATCATTTAATAGAAAAGATTCTCTCTGCTGGGATGCATTTGATCAAAACCTCGTCTTTCCCTTTAAGATGTGTCAGACCCATTTGACTTGCCTGAGTTCTATATTTAACTTGGTTGTTTACATGCATCAAGAGAAATGATTGAGGCTAGAATTAGGCTGCTTAGTTCAAGTAACTCAATTCTGATTTTTGGATTTCTGGCCTCTCATTTTAGCACTTGAAAGAAAAAAAATATGAAATAAGATACTGTTTCTTCAAACCACAATCAAGCAATCGAGTGAAAACAGTTTTTTAAAAATCTTTATGCCTCAAAAAAAACATTCAGACCCTCAACATTACACAAACCCTCAGACAGCAGTTAAGCAGAGCAGCCCTGTACTGTCAAATTTAAAATGAACCGCATCTTTTTCCAGGCTTGTGCTTCTGGGATTTTTTGTTGTTGTTGTTGTTGTGAGATTTGATACAATGGTTGGAGCTTGTCATCTCATGTCGTAGCTCCGATCTGACCCGGAGCCCTCCCTCACCCTGATCCACTTGGGCAGGAAGTGGCGGTCAGCTATGACTCATCACAGCGGCGACAACTGCATGCATGGGTGCTCTGCCTATGACATTTTTCATTTTGTTTTTCCCCACTGTTTTTTTACGAAGAGTGGGTGATAGCACATGGCCATGGGGCGTCATCTCGTAATAGCATTCCAGCACCGTCCCCACACCACCTGTCCACTCTCTGGACCAGTCAAGCTGCATGGGATGTGGGCCAGGAACACAGAGCTCTTCATGATGCACACCCAGTCACTTCGATTCTCTGCTAGCAAGCATTTCCAATTTTGAACAAAAATAACTTTCCTTTGTTTTTTTGGATAGAAAGGCAACATGATTGACTAGTGGTTAGATGCGTATAATTTAAAAATGACTCAAGGATAATACTGTACCATATTTCTTCAAATAATCTGTTTGCAAAAAAAAAAAAAGAGGTATACAGTGCCTTGCAAAAGTATTCGGCCCCCTTGAATCTTGCAACCTTTCGCCACATTTCAGGCTTCAAACATAAAGATATGAAATTTAATTTTTTTTGTCAAAAATCAACAACAAGTGGGACACAATCGTGAAGTGGAACAACATTTATTGGATAATTTAAACTTTTTTAACAAATAAAAAACTGAAAAGTGGGGCGTGCAATATTATTCGGCCCCTTTACTTTCAGTGCAGCAAACTCACTCCAGAGGTTCAGTGAGGATCTCTGAATGATCCAATGTTGTCCTAAATGACCGATGATGATAAATAGAATCCACCTGTGTGTAATCAAGTCTCCGTATAAATGCACCTGCTCTGTGATAGTCTCAGGGTTCTGTTTAAAGTGCAGAGAGCATTATGAAAACCAAGGAACACACCAGGCAGGTCCGAGATACTGTTGTGGAGAAGTTTAAAGCCGGATTTGGATACAAAAAGATTTCCCAAGCTTTAAACATCTCAAGGAGCACTGTGTAAGCCATCATATTGAAATGGAAGGAGCATCAGACCACTGCAAATCTACCAAGACCCGGCCGTCCTTCCAAACTTTCTTCTCAAACAAGGAGAAAACTGATCAGAGATGCAGCCAAGAGGCCCATGATCACTCTGGATGAACTGCAGAGATCTACAGCTGAGGTGGGAGAGTCTGTCCATAGGACAACAATCAGTCGTACACTGCACAAATCTGGCCTTTATGGAAGAGTGGCAAGAAGAAAGCCATTTCTCAAAGATATCCATAAAAAGTCTCGTTTAAAGTTTGCCACAAGCCACCTGGGAGACACACCAAACATGTGGAAGAAGGTGCTCTGGTCAGATGAAACCAAAATTGAACTTTTTGACCACAATGCAAAACGATATGTTTGGCGTAAAAGCAACACAGCTCATCACCCTGAACACACCATCCCCACTGTCAAACATGGTGGTGGCAGCATCATGGTTTGGGTTAGGTTAGGTTTTCTTCAGCAGGGACAGGGAAGATGGTTAAAATTGACGGGAAGATGGATGCAGCCAAATACAGGAACATTCTGGAAGAAAACCTGTTGGTATCTGCACAAGACCTGAGACTGGGACAGAGATTTATCTTCCAACAAGACAATGATCCAAAACATAAAGCCAAATCTACAATGGAATGGTTCAAAAATAAACGTATCCAGGTGTTAGAATGGCCAAGTCAAAGTCCAGACTTGAATCCAATCAAGAATCTGTGGAAAGAGCTGAAGACTGCTGTTCACAAACACTCTCCATCCAACCTCACTGAGCTCGAGCTGTTTTGCAAGGAAGAATGGGCAAGAATGTCAGTCTCTCGATGTGCAAAACTGATAGAAACATACCCCAAGCGACTTGCAGCTGTAATTGGAGCAAAAGGTGGCGCTACAAAGTATTAACGCAAGGGGGCCGAATAATATTGCACGCCCCACTTTTCAGTTTTTTATTTGTTAAAAAAGTTTAAATTATCCAATAAATGTTGTTCCACTTCACGATTGTGTCCCACTTGTTGTTGATTCTTGACAAAAAATTTAAATTTTATATCTTTATGTTTGAAGCCTGAAATGTGGCGAAAGGTTGCAAGGTTCAAGGGGGCCGAATACTTTTGCAAGGCACTGTACATTCTTAAGATTAATGTGCTGTGCTTTTACGATCAAAAATGATAAATCACTTAAAACACTGAATGATTTTCCAAATTTTTAGGTTCACAAATAAGCACATTATATGTGACCAGGTATTGCACAATGATACTGAAGTCCCCTAAGCATGTTCCTAGATACCGTACATGCCATCAATTGTTTACTTGGTGAAATTTCAAAAGTGACATTTCCGAATTAAAAGATACTCTAAATCTTCTTTTATCGATTCATAGTGGTACTTTCAAGAAATAAAGGAATTTTAAAAATTGCAATTTGTAAAAGGTAAGTCAGCAATTCTCTAAAAGCATAAGCAAAACAATTGCTCATTTCCTAACTGTTTTTCATTCATATCAACAAGGTGAAACGGCATTTTACAGTGAAGAAAATAAGTATTTGAACACCCTGCTAAGTTCTCCAACTCAGAAATCATGGAGGGGTCTGAAATTTTCATCGTAGGGGCATGTCCACTGTGAGAGAGATCATCTAAAAAGAAACATCCGGAAATCACAATGTATGATTTTTTAATGATTTATTTGTGAAATACAGCTGCAAATGAGTATGTGAACACCTGAGAAAATGAATGTTAATATTTGGTACAGTAGACTTTTTTTGCAATTGCAGAGGTCAAACGTTTCCTGTAGTTTTTCACCTGGTTTGCACACACTGCACAAGGGATCTTGGCCCAACCATCAGTCAGGTTTCTGGGCTGTCGCTGAGAAACACGGCGTTTGAACTCCCACCAAAGGTTATCTATTGGGTGTACTTCTGGAGACCGGCCAGGCCATACTAGAACCTTGTTATGCTTCTTATAGAGCCACTCCTTCGTTTTCCTGGCTGTCATGTTGGAAGACCCAGGCATGACCCATCTTCAATGCTGTGACGGAAGGAAAGAGGTTGTTCACCAAAATCTCACAATACAGGGCCCCAGCCCTCCTCCCTTTAATACAGTGCACTTGTCCTGTCCCATGCGCAGAAATACTCCCCCAAAGCATTATGCTACCACCCCCATGCTTCATAGTAGAGATGGTGTTCTTGAGATTCTCATCATTCTTCTTCCTTCAAACACAGTTAGTGGAATTATGACCAAAAAGCCAATGACACCTCTGTGTCATCCAAATTGTCATAGGCAAACTTTAGACGGGCCTTGACATGTGCTTATTTAAGCAGGGGAACCTACCATGCCATGCATGATTTCAAACCTTGACGTCTTAGTGTATTACCAACAGTAACCTTGGAAACAGTGGTCCCAGCGCTTTTCAGGTCATTGACCAACTCCTGTCGTGTAGTTCTTGGCTGATTCCTTACCTTTCTCTGGATCATTGAGACCCCACGAGGTGATATCCAAAATGGGGCTGCACTCCGATTGAGATTAACCGTCATGTTTAGCTTCTTCCATTTTCTAATGATTGCTCCAACAGTGGACCTTTTTTCACCAAGATGCTTCATAATTGCTGTGTAGCCCTTTCCAGCCTTGTGGAGGTGAACAATTTTGTCTCTCGTGTCTTTGGACAACTCTTTGGTCTTAACCATGTTAGAAGTTTGAATTTTACAGATCGTATGGAGTGGACAGGTGTCTTTATGCTGCCATCGACCTCAAACAACTTCATCTGATTCAGGATAATACATAGAGTGGATATACTTATTTGCTGCTGTATCTCAGAAATAAATTCTTCAAAAATCATGCATCGTGATATCTGGATTTTTCTTTTTAGATTATCTCTCTCACAGTAGACATGGACCTACAATGAAAACTTCAGACTCCTCCATGACCTCTAAGTGGGAGAACTTGCAAAATAGCACGGTGTTCAAATACCGTAATTTCTCGAATATAGGGCGCAGCCGTGTATCACGCGCACCCCAAATTGACTTGTAAAATCTAGGGAAAATTATTGTACCCGTGTATAACGCGCACCCTAATTTTAGCACCAATAAATAGAAGAATACAAGAAAACAGAGCTTGTGTACAGATACAGAAATGTCATTTTACTGACTGGTGAAACACAGCACAAGCATAGCACATTGGTAGTTCAAAACATTACCGTAAACTGACAATATGTACGGTAATAATATGATTTGACAACTTCTCCAACTTACCAGAATCCAGGAGAAAACAAAGCAGATGTGGCTTTTCTTTTAAAGGCTGCTGTATAACTTGCTCGTTTCATCATGATGAATAAATGTTTCTTCCATGGATAGATAGGGTAAAATAAAAGTACGGCTAGAAGTCGGAAAACCGAAAGCGTGCTTCGCTGTAGACTAACAAGAGGAACTTATTGTTATTTGGGTTTGAGTTTTCCGAGGGACAGATATAGTTGACGGACACGGGAAGTCTGTGTTGTGTTACGTTTGTTATGGTCCGAGTTGCCGAGTTGCAATAAACGGTGACTCAAATGAGTTCAAGAAACTAAATTCTGTGCTTTATGAAGAGGGAAAAAAGCTGAATTTAACACAGATGAAATCATTCGACCAATCAGAGTTGTATTACCGAAACAAGTATTACCGAAACAAAATGGCGACGTCATGTACTGTAATGGTCGGCAACGGATCGCCGCATCATTTTTCGTCAACACAACATGGCCGTGTCAATAAAAAAAATCTGTCTTTATATATATATATATATATATATATATCTGTCTCCATCCATGTACCTGTGTATAATGAGCACCCATGATTTTACAAGTTGATTTTGGGGAAAAAAAGTGCGCGTTATATTCGGGAAATTACGGTACTTTTTTTCTCCTCTGTATATAAATATAACTGCCATATCAGTGTCTGTGCCAAATGTTGTGGTTGTTCAACTTTGCTAACATGCTGGTTGCGATTAACGCATGAAGCGATGTTGTGAAAGTTTTTCGAGTTTGTTTTATTTTCCTAATTATGGAAATCCAAGATGCAGGGACCACCCAACTTCAGTTGCAATTAAAGATTGTAGCCAAATTGTTGATATTTATTGGAAAGATGGGATTAGTCCCATTGTCGGTTCGTCTTGTCCCACCGCCTTTTGTAAGCTTTTTGCCTAGATTCACGTTCGAACCAATGCTTTTTCTGTTACTTTGTTAATTACACTTCGTTTTGTGTTTCCAGCAATTGCTGTGTTTTTTTTGTTGTCACCTTTTGAACATTTTGGACTGATCATTAAACCTTTTTGTTCTGACTGAAAAATCGTGCATTTGCGTCCTTATTGCATCCTTGTCAGACATTTTACAGATGAAAATATTCTTGACTTTAATATTACCCCTTGACCCTCGTCAGGATAAGTGGAAATTTTACTTCTCTATATTTCAAATATATATATATATATGTAAGACGCACCTGACTATAAGCCGCCACCCACCAAATTTGACACAAAAAATGGCATTTGTTCATAGATAGGCCGCACTGGACTATAAACTGCAGCTGTCCTAACTGTATTATAGGATATTTACGGCAAAAGATATTAACCGGTAACACTTTATTTGACAGCGGCATCATAAGACTTTCGTAAGACCAAATGAACTACCATGCTTCAAGAAGCTTCATTTGGTCATCACTGCTCCCTTGGGGGAGACAGTCAACCACTGCTGTCACCTGCTGTCAACACTGTTGTCGTCCAACTTGCCTCTTAGCATGCATTGCAGCGCTGCAGATTTAATAACAATCAAAATTCATCTTCTGTGCTGATTATTTCTTCAGTTACTGGTCCAGTTGTTTCAATAAATGCTAGTTATGGTATCTGGTAACACTTTATTTGACGGCAGTGCCCTAAGACTCTCATAAGACAATCATAATTATGAGATGAAACTGTCATTAACATTAATGTGTGCTTATAACAGATTTCATTTAGTGCCATCCGGCAATTTATTACTTTTGAATGAATGTAAAAGATCTGAGCTGGACATACAGTATATGGAGTTAGTGACACAATTTGCCGGATGACACTTAATGACATCCGTCATAAAAGCATTCAGTAAAGTACACAATAGTGTCATGTCATATTTATGACTCTTATGACGTCGCTCTCAAAGTGTTACTTATTAACCGAAATAAATCAACAAATAAGCCGCACAGGAATATAAGCCGCAGGATTCAAAATTAGGGACAAAAAGTAGCGGTTTACAGTCCAAAAATTATGGTACTATTTTATGCTTTTACGGAATGTAGTGTTTGAAGACCACTTTTGGAATAACAATAGAAAATAGGGTTTCCAGGAAAGCTACTCACACTGATAAGTGTCAGCAGTTTGATTCCCACCACCCACTGGAACGCAAGCTGAGAGTAATTATAACTCTTCAGCGTCAGAATCTGCTGACTGTTGCTGAGATTCAAGATTAGCGGCGTTAACACCTCAAGAAAGCTTTGGGGCTGTCCCGTTCCCTCCTAAAACTAAAAACCCCACATTTCTCTAACACAATCTAAATCAGAAGTCCTCCCACTATACAGTGTATTGGATCGCTACAGTAGCTGGTGTTGACAGGCCAGTCAAGAGATGGCGGTTCCTTTCTGAGCGAGCAAATTGACACGCCAACTGCTCTCCTCACTCACCACTTTCTCTTCTTGGCTGAATCTCCAATGGGCTGTCCAGCCAGCACCCAAAACAACAGCTTCTGTGATGAGTGCTTTGTAAGAAAAATAGCATTGGCCTGCTTATTTTATATGTACGTGTCTTTGATTTTGTCGTGGGTCGCTTTGTCGAGGTTCCTGTGTGTGTGTTTTTTTTTAGGGGGGGGGGGCTGTCACAACACCTCCGTGCATCACAGCTTCCAGACTCCTCCGCTCCTTGTTTCACAGCTTCTTGATTGACACGCAGAAGCCTACTTCCCTCAACTGTGTCTGTTATGCCCCGTGGTTTTCTCTGCACTAGCCCGCTTTCTGTTTTGCGTTGTCTCAGGCTTCCATTTTTAGCTGACTCAAGGATGTATCCGTCGTCTACTGTCTTTTTGCGTTTTGAATCGGCCAAACTCCCCTTATCATTCACATTTAAACAACTTCAAAATGTCCCAAGTTATGTTGTTGAACAGTATTTCCTACGATGTGTGTAGTTTTACACAAACAGAGAATTAGGGTCATTCTGGTGGAGAAAGTGAATTTACGGATATACTGTAACTGACATCCTCTAAAATATTTTATACTGTGTCAAAAAACAACTTGAGTAAGTAGATTTTTTGGGCTGATCATGTTATTTGCAAAACGCAGCGTGAATAAATTCGCAATTGCCTGATAATAATACATAAGCATTTGTATTCACAAGAATATCATTTACAGTGGTATGAAAAAGTATCTGAACCTTTTAGAATTTTTCACATTTCTGCATAAAATCACCATCAAATGTGATCTGATCTTTGTCAAAATCACACAGATGACAATACAGTGTCTGCTTTAACTAAAATCACCCAAACATTTATAGGTTTGCATATTTAAATGAGGATACCATGCAAACAATGACAGAAGGGGGAAAAATAAGTAAGTCAACCCTCTGCCTAAGGAGACTTAAAGAGCAATTGAAACTAATTTTTACCAAACATTTTAAGTCAGGCGTGTGCCCAATTATTGATGAGTGGTTTAAAGCTGCCCTACCCACTATGAAACACGCACCTGGTGAGAAATGTCTTGATGAGAAGCAGTGTCTTATGTGCATCATGGCGCAGTCAAAAGAGCTGTCTGAAGACCTGCAATCAAAGATTGTTGATTTGTATAAAGCTGGGAAATGATACATACCATCTCTAAAAGTCTGGATGTTCATCAATCGACAGTCAGATAAGTTGTCTACAAATGGAAAGAGTTTGGCACTGTTGCTTCTCTCCCTACGATTGGCCGTCCACCAAAGATGACGCCAAGAGTTCAGCGCAGAATATCCAAAGAGGTCAAAAAGAACCCTAGTGTGTCTGCTAAAGACTTACAGAAATCACTGGCACATTCCAATACATCTGTGCACACATCAATTAGACGTAACACTACGGCCAAGAATGGTGTTCATGGGAGGACTCCAAAGAAGAAGCCACTGCTGTCTAAAAAACACATTGTTGCTCGTTTAGTGTTCGCAAAAAGGCACTTGGACACTCCACAGAGAGTTTGGCAAAATATTTTGTGGACTGATGGAACCAAAGTTAGAATTGTTTGGGAGTAACACACAAAATCATATGTGGAGGAAAATGGAACAGCACACAAACATCAACGCTTCATTCCCACCGTGAAGCATGGTGGAGGTAGCATCGTGATTTGGGGCTGTTTTGATGCCTCAGGGCCTGTACAACTTGCAATCATTAATGGAAGAATGAATTCAAAACTATTATCAGGATGTTTGCAGGAAAACCTGAGGCCATCTGTCAGACAGTTGAAGCTAAAAAGAGGATGGATGCTGCAACAAGACAATGATCCAAAACACAGAAGTAAATCAACTTCAGAATGGTTTTAGAAGAACAAAATACACATTCTGGATTGTCCAAATCAAAGTCCAGACTTGAACCCCATTGAGATGCTGTGGCATGATCTAAAGACAGAGATTCATGCCAGACATCCCAGGAATCTGACTGAACTACAGCAGTTTTGTAGAGAAAAATGGGCCAAGATTAGTCCTGATGGATGTGCCAGACTGATCTGCAGCTACAGGAAGCGTCTTGTTTAAGTTATTGCTGCCAAAGGGGAGGGGGGGGCACAAAATATTAAATGTGATGGTTCACTTGGTTATTTTCCCCCCCTTCCGTCATTGTTTGCATACTATCCTCATTGAAATATGAAAACCTATAGATGTTTGGGTGGTTTTAGTTAAAACTGACATTGTTTTTCCTCCGTGTGATTTTGACAAAGATCTGATTACTTTTGACGGTGATTTTATGCAGAAATGTGAGAAATGCCAAAAGGTTTAGATACTTTTTCATACCACTGTAAAATTTTCTGTGCTGTGCCCACAATGCTTGTGCTCATCAGTAGCTTAAATCTGACGTGTAAACACAAGCCAAATGCCCTTACAGGGTTTTGTCTTACGAACAGATGCAAGGATCACTGTTAAGTCCCACTGTTCCCGGAAGATGACTCTGTGCTCATTGCCGTGCTGATTGGAGATCCAGTCAAACAAAACATGCCCATTTTAGATTATATGAAATATACCGGAATGATGAGCTAACTACAGAACAGTCTACACTTTTATTACGTCTCTAGTCCTAAAATTCAGAATGCACTTTTCCCCCTTCAATTTTAAAACACTTCCAACTTCTAAGTGTTCTCAATGAAAGATCCATCGGTCAAAATGCATAAAGGGTACATACGTACTGTAATTGCAGCACATGTCAACCTGTTCTGTCTCAATCAAATAGGGCACTGCTCACAACCCCTGCCATAGAATAGCGCATTATGTCAACTCATGAATAGCTTTTGTTACAATGGCCACAAAAGAATTTGACCGCTAGGAATCACAAGTTTTGTGTATTCAACACACACAAATGAGTTTTGCACAAATGTTTAGCTTAAAGTGATGCAATTCATACTTGAATGGTTAGGGTGGGTGCCGGTTGCCACGCATGGCTATTTTGACCAATCAGAGAGTTTGTTGACTTGCTAAACTTCAAATGCATGGCTTTACTTTGTTTGTTTTTTACATGTCCACCATGTATCTCACTAGACAGTAATGACATCAGAAAAACCCAGCGATTTTTACAATGATAAATTGCTAATCAGGTCCCATTTCTTCTATTGACACGTTTTGTGTGAAGCTCAGTGGCCCAGAGCTATGTACCTTATTGGCTCGAATATAAGACGACCCCCTTTGTTAAGTTTGAAAAAAAATACTTTTTGAACACCAAATTCATTTTTATACAGAAAATAATTACAGTACATCTCAAACAAATGATTATAATAACATATTTGAGAGAAAAGCATGTTATTTTGTCTCAAATCTTAATATCTGAACATTTAAATAAGTAAACTAAAGTGCAATCACATTCGTAAATGAATGGCTTCTGGTTTTTGAAATGTAAATAAACCAATCTATTGTGATAAAACAACAAAATTGCAATAACTGCATTAACCATCAAAGTGAAGTCTAACTGTAACTGTAGTCTTGAAACAAATCTGAATAAGGAAAAACATTGCAATAAAATAATGCGAACTGGTTAAACTTGAGAGTAGCTGAGATCTGTCATGACAGAACATCGCTTCAATGATATCTGGCGCCATCTAGTGTCGTCAATGGGTATAATGTCTAGACCGCGAATATAAGACGACCCCCTCTTTTTCAGGCTAATTTTAATGCAAAAAAACACTGTCTTATATTCGGGGTAATACGGTAATTTAGCCTTAAAATGATGGCAAAAATTCAAAGGAGATGCATGTAGCTGTGTGGCAGAGGTCTACAACTGTCTCGACCAGGGGTAAATGCATTTAGGAAATTCATAATATCAAAAGTCAAACAAACGCGATCAGAGAAACATTTTCTTCCTTTTAGCGCTTTTGGGCCGAAACTGGGAGAATGTGTGGCTTTGGACAAAATAACATATCGTGACTCAGCGCTGTAACCGCTGTCATTTGTGTGTGTGTTTTATTTTACAGCTTGTTTGTCTCTTTCTATGTATCTTCTTTGTTGGCACGTATTGAATAGTATGCTCATTTGCAACTATATGCATATGGATGGGTTGTGTGTGTGTGGTTACACAACCACATCACACCTGTGGAAGTGCTCTATTATGATTGTGATTAGTTGTTTCTATCAAGGAAAATAGTAAAGAAAAAAGAGCCACCGTTAAGTATTCTTTCCATTTTCCTTCTCTTGATTAAAGTGCGTAGCCCATTAGGCCGGGTCACGTGATGTGCGATAATCTTGCACGGGTTCTCAATCAGCTCCTAAAGCCAGAGCACAGATTAGCACAGGACAAGTACAGGGTTGCAGACTCTAAGCACCGGGGCTTTCCCCCGCTCACCACAACCCTGCAGCGTTGCCATCGCGCCATCTGTTACTGAGCCAATACCTGACCCTAGGAGAACCAAAGACACCCTATTGGCTTGCTGACAACACAATAGAATGTACTTGCTTAACATGTGGATTGGAAATAGGTATCAAACTATTATAATATGAATTGTCGTAACTTTGGGATAAGTGTTTGATGAATGTTATTTGCAACAATAACAACATTCAAAAAGAAGTTTCCCTACAAATTATGTCACCAAGATACAGGTTTATATACCAGTAATAGCCACTCCCACACTGAGTTTCTCCGCTCATGATATTTCTAGCTCGGGTGGGTGAAGATCCAAAGCCACTTCCAAACGACTACAATGTCTTAAAGTTGTATCCATCCATCCATCCATCCATCCATCCATCCATCCATCCATCCATCCATCCATCCATCCATCCATCCATCCATCCATCCATCCATCCATCCATCCATCCATCCATCCATCCATCCATCCATCCATCCATCCATCCATCCATCCATCCATCCATCCATCCATCCATCCATCCATCCATCCATCCATCATCTACGGCTCAATCAGGGGGTCTGGTCGTGTGGGTAGCAGCTTCAGCAGGGAAGCACAGATTTCCCTTTCCCCAGCCACTTCAACCAGCTCCTCCAACAGGATCCCAAAGCGTTCCCAAGGCAACTGAGGGACAGAGTTTTTCCTGCTTGTCCTGGGTTGTCCCCGGAGCATTCCACTGGTGGGACATGCATGGAACACCTCTCAAGGGAGGCGTCCAGGACGCATCCGAACCAGATGCCCGAGCCACTTCAGCTGGTTCCTTTTCCCTCCCGGATGACTGTCTGAAATTTGTACTTAACCTCAGTTCACAAATTTAATTTGTTTCCAGACTATGCTTGTGAAGTAGGATGTTCCCCTTTATTTCTAAGAGAGCATGGGGTTAATCTGTGCCGGATCCTGCCGAAACAAGATCCGGCACCTCTTGATCTTGGCCTCCCTATGTTCCGGGACTTATTTGGGCAGATCCGGCACCTCTCGTGTATAGAAAATAATAATAATATCAAAACATTTTTAAAAAATGTATTGTAATAGCCCCGAATGGGGAGAAAGAAGGAGAGGAGTCATTGATGGCTTTCTCCACTTTATTGTAGCGACAATAAGAAAACAATAAACAAAATAACAACGGCCTGCCGCTTCTCGCTCGTCTCCCCCTCGCTTCCTACTACCTAACAGCTCTCCAGTCCCAGCGTCTCTTAAAGGGACCGTGCATAGTCACGGACATTACAGCATAAAATAAAATAAAATAATAATATGCATGAATTCATTTACAGAAGAAATACCAAGAATTTCATGTTGTTTATAAAAATTTAACGTCATTTGAAAGAGTCGGGGATTTGTTGATGCACTGAAAGACTGGACAAACAAATCATGCCCCTGACATTAAAAAAAAAAAAAAAAACTTTCGGCATCTAGGGAGCAAGCAGCTAGGATCAAATGGTATTTCAACATGCCAAAAAGACAGTTGCATTTACTGTCTTTTTTCAAAAAAAAAAAAAAAAAAGGAAGATGGTTTAAAACGAGTCAGAAAAGCAACAACCGACGATGAGGGCAGCTGCAGCGATCATGCTAATGAGCAGGTTAGCGTCACAGCAGCTAGCCAGGTTCACTGCCAGCCAGCCAAGCCCGGACAGGAGGCTGCTACCGTGGCAGCAGCTGGTCAGGTTCAGCGCCACCCGGAGTTTGGGCCAGCTACAGTGCCAGGGGTCAGTCAGGTGGACCACCAACAGCCGGAGCAACAGGCCAGTACCCTTATGGGAAATTCGGGTTTGGACTGCACAATTTGTAAGGCGGTGGGAGCTTAAGGGCCAGAGAAGACGGGGGGATGAAACACGCAAAAGAATGGGTTTGTGTTATTTATTGTAATCTCAGATTTTTATGTTTTACAAGTTAGACTGTACGTTACTGTAAGTCCCACCTGTGGTTATATGGGCAATTGCCCGTGCTGTGAAGAGTATAGCCTAAATATTTTTAAATTGTTGTCATAACATTTATACCATGGATATTATCTGAAATTGAGGCTTGTAAGTCCCACAGCATGGCAAGTGGGCATTTGCGTGTTGTTTTTGGCACCATTTTCTGCGTATGTTCCGGGACCTGTCCCCGGCTCGTCATTCCTACGCGGTCATATGTATTATGTACTTTGCGTTCTGGCACCTTATGATTTACAAATTAAGCACTGTAAGAGAGTATTTCCTTGTATTTGTAAATATTCCCCAAATCACCCAAACTACTAGTGGCAACATGAAAATATGTCACATAGGACATGAGTGTCACTGGAAATCGCTTGTTTCCACGATTCATGCTGGCTTGTGTGTTAAAAATAGCGTGGTCCATCAGATCGGTCGCGTGTTCCCGCCGCCGCCAACGTGCATAATTATGACTCTTTGTTGCTCTTCGCATGCACGGCCAGTGATCCCATTACCTCCATGGAGACAAAGAAAGGGTTGTGAGCGACAGCGTCAATGGTAACCTGGTTTCTCGGGCTCGTTCGCTTCAGTAATGGGGCTTTGTAGTTGCCAGCCTTGTTTTCATGCGCGCTGTGTGCGTGTGATGAAGTGGCAGTGTCTTTGCATTGGCTATTACGTGATAAAACACAGTACACCCGTAAGTTTAAACTGAATGCTTACATTATTTGCATAATATGACACATCCTAAGCATTGCGGGTTACGGTGATGTATGAGCAAATTTTCCCCTCGTTTGACCTTGCTGGCGGTGATCATGCATTGTTATACAATATATATATTCTACTGTTGTTCCAGTGACAGTCTATATTTGTCATGTGTGTTGCTAGGAAAACCACTGTCGGCGGATTAAGATCCTGGGAGACTGTTACTACTGCGTGTCCGGACTGACACAGCCTAAGACGGACCACGCTCACTGCTGTGTGGAAATGGGACTGGACATGATTGACACCATAACGTGAGTGATTGGATTGGCCGTACATCCTAACTTTCCCACTCTGGTATTCTCGCCAACCCATCGTAGGGTGCATATTGTATTGAGCAGGGGTCAGGCGTCTGCAATCTGCTGATTGACAGCCACATGTGGCTCTTGCATCTTTCAGTTTTGGCTCTCGGTGACTTTGAATTTTCAATTTGAGAAGCAGTTTAAAGTGCATTTGAACACACATGGTCCTTGAAGATGCATGATTAACCAAATGTGTCGCCCGTCCGCACAGGTCAGTGGCAGAGGCCACGGAGGTCAACCTCAACATGCGTGTGGGCCTGCACACGGGTCGGGTGCTGTGCGGGGTACTAGGCCTCAGGAAATGGCAGTACGACGTGTGGTCCAATGATGTCACACTCGCCAACGTGATGGAAGCCGGAGGACTGCCTGGGTCGGTACTAATTTAGATTCACTTACATTCACAATGATCCTTTCATGGTTCTAAAACGCATTTCTATTTTTTAAAGTTTTTTTAAAACCTGTCCTGTTAAGCTGCTTAGACAATAGGAATCTGAGTGTCCTTATGGCCTGAATAGTTTTAATGTATCACATGGGAGTTTTATATACTCCCATTGTGGATGTTCATCTGTCTCTATTTCTATATATTCCACAGTAAGGTCCACATCACAAGATCCACCCTGGAGTGCCTGAACGGCGACTATGAGGTGGAGCCAGGAAACGGTCACGAGCGCAACGCCTTCCTACAAAAACACGAGATTGAGACTTTCTTTATCGTGCCATCTCACCGACGCAAGGTACGCCATTTCCTGTCCGTCGTGTGCTGTTTATGTGTCGGCCCCGAGGGGAAATGACTATTTGCGCACTTTCAGTTGTGTTCTTTATGAGGCCGTGGCCCCAAGTGAACCCTTAATACCTCGAAGGGTGTACTGTGCAGAGATAATCCGCGCGGAAAGTCAGACGAGGCTCGATTGAAGAAGGAGGCTTATCTTCTCCTGGTTGCTTCTCCAGCACTAAACTCTCACAGGAGGCGAATGGGGGGAAAAAAAGCACCCTGAGTGTAGTCTAAAGCATCGAGCGTGATATAATGGAGCTCTCACACATTTGATGTGCAGATGATGTCACTTCCAGCCTGTAATGGATTCATCCAGAAGAAGCAAAAAAGAGCCTGTGGCATCTTTCATCCCAGATTTATAGAGTTTAGCATGCATACAGATGCACGCGTGTGGCAAACACGTCAACAACGAGCTTCTGCTCTCTCCTCACATGTTCTGCTTCTCTTCTAGTGGAAAAAATTTGAAGCGCTACCACCACAAGACTGGCATGAAGTCTGCTATTCAAGTAGTCAAGTGCTAAGATCATTGTAGTAAAGATTACAGTTGAGAGTGGTATTGTATGATTAGCAAGATGTGAGTGAAGACTGAAGAGGTTTCATAAAGTTAAATTGTGTATTTATAAACTGGTACACTGACAGAATATTAAATGCTTTGTGAAGTAAAATAAATGGACTCGTAATGGCAATATACTGTGACTTTATAGATTGTATTGTAACCTTACAATGAGCTCCTTGATTTTGCTCACATGTCCCGAAATTAATGATATGACCTGTGGGTTTGACCCGTATTCTCTCTGTGGTTAAAGTCCTAATCCTGGAAATAAAGACGGCATGACGATGTGAACACCCTCATGTCTTAAATAAGATATCTGTTCCCGTGCGGCGTATCATGACCGCCTTTTTTAAATCCTCCATTCCACCACTCACAGATATTCCCGGGATTGATTCTTTCGGATATCAAGCCGGCCAAAAAGATGAAGTTCAAGACCGTGTGCTACTTGCTAGTACAGCTCATGCACTGCAGGAAGATGTTCAAGGCCGAGATACCCTTCTCCAATGTCATGAACTGTGAGGACGGTGATAAGGTAACGGCATTCGCTTTTGCGAGTCTGTGAGTTTATGGAAGTTGACATCGGTTTAAGCAGATATTTCATCAAACCAAAGTAAGAACAAATGCTTTTGTTAGAGTGTATTGCATATTCATGATATTCATGAATTATGATGGTTAAAATAATCTAAACCACCAGGTAGCGCTCTAACCAGCAACTGTTGTGTCATTTTGGGGGGACAGAGGAAAACTAAAAAAAAAAAAAATGAATATGCACAAAAAATAAAAAGTGGGCAAGCAACAGGCTTAGGTGCTACATGCGGCCCACATAGTTTTTTTTTTCTGGCCTGCTCATGTATTTAATTATTATTTAAAAAATATATATATCTACATATCTACATATCTCTCTCTCTCTCTCTCTCTCTCTCTCTCTCTCTCTCTCTCTCTCTCTCTCTCTCTCTCTCTATGTGTATATGTATATGTATGTAGATTTATATATCTATATATATATATAGATATATACATATATATAATTACTACACTGTATTTCATTCAAATATGAATCACCACTGTTCTATATCTTACCGTTGAGCCTAACAATTTATATACATACATATGTATATATATATATATATATATATATATATATATATATATATATATATATATATATATATATATATATATTTATATTTATATTTATATACATACATATACATATATATATATATATATACATATATATATATCTATCTATATATATGTAGATTTATAAATATATATGTAGATTTATATATATATATAATTAATTACTACACTGTATTTCATTCAAATATGAATCACCACTGTTCTGTATCTGACCGTTGAGCCTAACAATTTATACATATATATATATATATATATATATATATATATATATATATATATATATATATATATACATATGTATGTATATAAATTGTTAGGCTCAACGGTCAGATATAGAACAGTGGTGATTCATATTTGAATGAAATACAGTGTAGAAATTAATTTAGGATATACAGTAATATACAGATTTAATGTAATCTTTTTGTGGACCGTTTCCTATTTTCTTTACGCACAGAGACAAAAGAAAGCAAAAATGGAGGTAAATTGGCTATGCTTCAGTGGCCACTATTTTCGCAGCTCTCCTCACTGTGGCTGCCAAAGACACTTAGTCTCAGCAGGGTGCATCGACTAATGAAGTTAAATGTGACGGCAGCAGCGTCATTTGAAAGTATAATCAGTTGCCCGTTTGTATTGTTGACACTCCTCCAGCCGCATTTCCAACATTATGACAACAGCAATCGGTACAACCACTTCTTTTTTCGTCTATTCTTAAATTCTACTTTTTCCACTTTCACCCGGTCCCAACAGCGGAGGGCCATGAGGACGGCACCACAGAAGCTGAGAAACCGGCCCAACGCCAACCAAGCCAACGTGGTTCAGAGCAGCCCCAGAACGCGGGTCAACCGCTACATAGGGCGTCTGATCGAGGCCCGGCAGACCGAGTCGGATACGGCTGACCTCAACTTCCTAACGCTCATGTACAAGTGCTCGGAGCGTGAGCAGAGGGTGAGGTGTGCTAGAGAAAAACAAAAAGTGGGACAGCTGGGTTTGAAGCATCACATTCCATTCTGTCTCTGGAAGTGACAAAAAAAAAAAAAAAACGAGCTGGCGTTTTTATGCCTTTTGCTGTATTGCTTTTACAAAAGTAGCATTAGGAAAGTCGTTTATCCATCTACCTAGCCTTTGTCTGCGTTTGCCATTTTTGCCACAACCCCTATGTGTCACACTTTAGTCAGTTGCCCAGGCAAGTGATAAAGTAACAATATTGAATAATAATTCAAGTTTGAGAATTCTACCTTTGAAATTCCTAGTCAGTCATCATCGTGTTTGCAACGGCATCACCACCCCCTTTCCCTCCTCCGCCCTCCCACTGATATGTGACAAAATTAGACAACTCGCGCTTCATTCAACCAGTTTGTTCGCAGTGAACAGGATCTTTTGGAAACCAAAAAAGGCTCACACCCATTTGGTGTAGCAACAAAAGTCTGCAGTACAATGGGCTAGCATGACACGAAAAATACACAAATTAATCCGCAAAATCTGATGAATCCGCAGTCCTTCTGCATACAATAGTATGGCTGTATCGTGAAGATGATCTCATTCACTGACGTCACATTCGCCTTCTTCTTTAATCTGAGACTGGCAGGAAGTCACTATGGTGTCTTGTGTTGTCATATACACTTTAAAGTTTGTTCCAATGTACGAAAATGTTTTTTCAATGTTATGTCTAGTTTGTCTATTTAAATCAGTGCTCACCTCTTTCTGCTCTATTTGGTACTGTAAAGTACCATCAGGTTCCGGATGAGTACTTCACCAGCGCCGTGGTTCTGTCTCTGATCCTCGCTGCCTTGTGTGGCCTTGTCTATCTTCTCATCATACCACAGTACGTACCGAGGCACAGTGCATAGACCACTACTCAAAATTTGTTTCTCCATTTATTTGAATATTTTATGTGATTCAGGGGAACAGTGGTGCTGGTGCTGCTTGTTTTCTGCATCTGTTTCCTGGTTGCGTGCATCATGTACCTACATATCACCAGAGTACAGGTGTGTTCGTTCACTTTTTACTATATATTTAGTTGTGATTCTGACTGATCAGTTCATTTCCAAAAGAAGTCAAACCATCCATACTTTACTAAATGTCATGTTTTAATCAGTGGTTGCCAAAGAAGGCAATAGGCGTCTAACCCATTTGAACTGGGAGGACAGGCAGTGAATGTTCACGATATCTGAATAATAATTGAGATGCAATAGAAAATTGAAAATGATCTGATGTTTTTGCATGTCAGTGTTTTCCAGGGTGCCTGACAATTCAGATTCGCACTGCTCTCTGCATTCTCATAGTGCTGTTAATCTACGCTGTTGCCCAAGCTTGTGTGGTAAGTCAAACACTTTATTCTCAGTGAAAAATCTATGCTGTGAAAAGTGGCACGGGGAATATATTACCTAATAAGGACTAAATACCAATAGAACAGGAAAAATTGAATTGTTTTAAAAAAAATAGGAAACATCACAAACATGATTGAATTGTGGCCTAAAATACCCCACAGGCTGGTGAAGGCTATTTATATAACTTACATTTTTAGAATTATTATATTTCTTGAATTAATAGCATTAAGTGTCCAAATGTATTTATACAGGTTGGCTGCATGCCTTGGCTGTGGGGTTCCACCAAGACCAACAGCTCCATTTTCATCATTGATAAAGACGGCGGTGGCAACCGTACCATGGCCGAGCTGCCCTGTGAGGGTGCTCGGTACGCCTTCCTGTCATGCGCAGTTGGCACACTCACCCTGGCGCTATTTCTGCGCATCCCCTGGCTGCCCAAGATGGCGCTGATGCTCCTGCTGGGTGTGCTGTACGTCACCGTGTTGGAGCTGAGTGGTTTTCGCAAGACCGCCGGGTGAGTGAGGCCCCAAGCTCAGTGGGGGTGGGGGCCGACATCAGACGGGCGTCTCGGCAATCATGCAAATAGGATGTTTGTCAGCGCCTTTGATTTTCCATCGTTTCATCAAAAGGAGGTTACATGTCGCTGGCGCATTTTGCTCAGGAGGTGCTGTGTTTCTCTGATCTCATGAGGGAAACAGATTGGCAGGAGTTAGGGGAGCCTTTACAGTACACATACAAGCATGCACACACACAGACACCCACACACTCATTCTCTACCCTTTTGAAGTAGATGTGTTCCATTTTTTAAATCACAAACTTGAAAAGAGGATGGCTGATGGGAAAATTATTGGAGCAGAAATAATTGAAGAGTGATAGTGGCATTCGTATGATTTTTCCTATTTCCTGTTGTCTTCAGTCCAACATTCACACAATTAGACATGTTGAGAGTGAATCCACATTTTCAAATGTGTGGGGGATCGCCTTAAGCCTCCCGTGTCGTTTTTTCTGGGTGGTCCGGCCTCAGTGCTAACTTGTGCCTTGGTCTCGTCCACAGTGGGGGGTCCTTCCACATCCGGGGTTATGAGCCCATCCTGTCTCTGTTGCTCTTCGTCTGTGCTCTGGCCCTCCACTCCAGGCAGCTTGACCTCAAACTGCGTTTGGACTTCCTCTGGGCTGTCCAGGTCAGACTGTGTGTCAATGTTTCACTACAGAGAAAGAGTTAGGTTTTGTTCTGAGTATAGATTTGTACATATACATTTATTTTTATATTCTTTACCAACAATGCGGGTAAGATGTTTGTTCAGGCTCTATTTAATTAGGAAAATGACAATTTTGCATAGTGAGAGGCTGACTTTGGCATTAAGCTATTCGAGTAGGTGGAAAGCTAAACAGCTAAGCGCGATATTACTGACCTCTACTGCTAGAAATGTGAAATGAAACTAAAATTGGCTCTAAAATGGTCAATATCACAATGTTTAATGAATTTGGCCATCATCCTCTCCACCACACTTGTTTTTTAATTTATCAGTGTGACTCAAAATAATTGGCTGCTTGTCATCAAATACGCTTGTTGTTTGCGTTTTTATTTGTCAAAATTTCAAAATGAATTTTAATAGGTGCAAATATTACCTACAATTTTTCTGGTTTAATTCTGAAATGCTACCTGGAAAAAAAAAAAAAAAAAGGAAAAGAAGGTCCTGGGTTAATGTTGTGCTTCTTTTTAAAGAAAATTAAAAATATATTAAGAGCATTTTAAACTATTGTTCTGTTTTTTTTTTCTCAACAACAAAAAACAAAACAAAACAAAACAAAAAACATAACTATAAGAACTCTTAACTTGTCTGCCATTGCTGGGAATAGTCATCCACCCCGTTTTGACATCCATAACCATCAATGGCAGTAACCGAATTAAAAAGGACTGGACATCCATTGCTGTCAATGGCAGCTAATGAATTAGGAATCCAATAGAAAAATCATAGAAACATTTTAGTCTTAAAAACCCATGGAGTTCAGTTATAACCTATGATTATCAACTTAAATATGATGTATATATGACATAAATCTGTCAGTTTCTCCTTACTTCAAAGAGTAAGGTAGCGAGCCCCTTCAGTGCGTCGTCCAATCCATTCCACTTGTTTATATAGAGAACGTCCACATCACTGAAAATCCTTTCTGTGTTTTTTTAATGGCATTTTTTTTCCAGTAGTGAGTAATCTAATTAATTACTTTTCCCATCTTGTTACTGAGGATGTAAAGGGGAGCATTTGTACAGTTTGGTTGAATGAAACGCGAGTTGTCTGATTTTGACAGCTGTCTGGATAGAGCGGAGCGGGGGGTGGGGGGGGGGTGACGCTTTGTTTGCATTAGCATTCATATTTAAATACAGCTCATTGCGTCCAGGTGCATACAATTGATTGAAAAATAATGTGCTGTTTTCTAGCTGAGTGTGCACTATCATCCCCAAGTTAGCATTGCTTTGTAGATGCTACAATATAATATATATATGGCGGAAAACACTCAGGTGACTTGAAGTTCCGCTCTGAGACCCACAATTTGGCTAAATTTCAAAATTGTCCGATATGCATATGTGATACATCATTAGAAAGCTTAAAATCTCAATTTTCTGGGGGAAGAAATTTTTTGAACAGGAGGGCATTTTAAAAAAAATAATAATAAACAGCAAAACCCTGGAGGTGAGAGCACACGAGAGAAGAATTACAGACGCCATGACTTTAACAAGATATCGCGTACTTACCTTGTTTCGTTCCAAAAACTCCATGTAGCATGTATCACCGAGTGTCAAGACACAGCTGTGAATGGCCACAACTAGATTTTGGGGGGATTTTATGGGTGAAACATGGTAATATTACAAGGGTCGCGATGCAGAAATCGCAGACATCAAGGAGTGGTCAAGATGTCCTTTTGCATATATTTACCCTTTAAACGTTTCTTTTCAATTATCTTTGTTTGGATCGATTATTTATCATCTAACATGTAGGAGAAAATGCGTTAGTAACAAAAAATACAATTAAGCGGTAGATATCCGTGACTTTTCTACAGACGCCATTTTTTTCATTGTGACGTCATTTGTTCAAAAGTTTAAAATATGCGAGTGAATAATTTTTTAAAGTTTTTTTTTTTTTTTTTTAAACGAAATATTAGACACAGCTGTGAATGGCCACAGCTGGATTTTTGGGGGATTTTATGGGTGAAACATGGTAATATAACAAGCGTCGCGATGCAGAAATCGCAGACATCAACGAGTCGCTGAGATTTTCTTTTTCATATATTTACCCTTTTAAATGTTTTTTTTTTTTTTCTTTGTTTGGATCGATTATTTATCATCTAACATATCAGAGAAAATGCAACAGTAACAAAAAATAAAAATAGAATGAAGCGATAGTCATGAGGTAGATATCCGGGACTTTTTTAAAGACACAATTTTTTTCATTGTGACGTCATTTGTTCAAAAAGTTTAAAATATGCGAGTGAATAATTTTTAAAGGTTTTTTTTTTTTTTTTTTTAAACAAAATATTAGACACAGCTTTGAATGGCCACAGCTGGATTTTTGGGGGATTTTATGGGTGAAACATGGTAACGTCATTTGTTCAAAAGTTTAAAATATGCGAGTGAATAATTTTTAAAGTTTTTTTTTTTTTTTTTTTTAAACAAAATATTAGACACAGCTGTGAATGGCCACAGCTGGATTTTTGGGGGATTTTATGGGTGAAACATGGTAATATAACAAGCGTCGCGATGCAGAAATCGCAGACATCAACGAGTCGTCGAGATTTTCTTTTTCATATATTTACCCTTTTAAATGTTTTTTTTTTTTTTCTTTGTTTGGATCAATTATTTATCATCTAACATATCAGAGAAAATGCGACAGTAACAAAAAAAAAAAAAAAAAAAAATAGAATTAAGCGATATTTATGAGGTAGATATCCGTGACTTTTATAAAGTCACCATTTTTTTCATTGTGACATCATTTATTTTAAAGTTTAAAATATGCGAGTGAATAATTTTTTAAAGTTTAAAAAAAAAAATTTTTTTTTTAACAAAATATTACACATCAATGAATGATTCTAAGCTAAAAATGACAGACATTTTGAATAACAAATAAAATTAATTACCTTCGTTTTATGGCTGGGTTGAAACAAAAGCTGTTGTGCGACGTCTGTAAACGGGGGTTTCCAGGGTAAAACGGACAAATTAAAAATAGTTCGGGGGCTTAGTGGCCATGAATCTGCTATGGCAGCATATACAGTGCCCTCCATAATTATTGGCTCCCCTGGTTAAGATGTGTTTTTTAGCTTCTAATATTTTTTTTTATTCAAATAATATGGGACCTTAATGGAAAAAAGAAAAATCCAACCTTCAATACAAGTGCATTTATTCAGTGGGGAAAAAATTCCACATAAAGAAATAATTATTTGACATCAAATAATGTGTGTCACAGTTATTAGCACCCCTGGTGTTAATACTTTGTACAACCCCGTTTTGCCAACAAAACAGCACCTAATCTTCTCCTACAATGTTTCACAAGCTTGATTTTGTGTCTGGTGAACCATTTCTGTGTAGATTTGGCCATATGTTTAGGGTCATTGTCTTGCTGAAAGACCCAGTGACGACCCATCTTCAGCTTTCGGGCAGAGGGCAACAGATTTTGATTTAAAATGTCCTGGTATTTCAAAGCATTCATGATGCAATGCAACCTAACAAGGTTCCCAGGGCCTTTGAAAGCGAAACAGCCCCACAGCATCACTGACCCACCCCCATACTTCACAGTGGGTATGAGGTGTTTTTCAGCATGTGCATCTTCCAAAAAGCTCAATCTTGGTCTCGTCTGACCAAAGCACCATGTCCCAGGCTTCAACTGGGACCGTGTGCCAGGCTTCAACTGGGACCGTTTTTTTTCAGGGGGCGGGGGGTGTCAAAATCATTTCAATTAAATCAGTTGATATATAGATCTTTGATGTGAAAGATGTTATAGAATGTATAATGTAATAATCTATATATACAGTGATAATAATCTTTGTTAGCTGTTTGCGAAGTTTTGTGCTTGTACACACTTACATCATGTGCATCTCCTGGGGGCTAAGCCCCCCCTATTCTTAAAACCTAGTGACGCCCCTGGTGATTATATGATATAGTATAAAAGTAATTAAAAGTCCAATTTCCATAATATTTAAATTCAGTATGTCTTTGTGAACTACATGTTTCATGTCTGTTGGCAGGCAGAGGAGGAAAGGGATGGGATGGAAAAAGTCAAACTAGACAACAGGCGGATCTTGTTCAATCTGTTGCCGGCACATGTGGCCCAACACTTCCTGCTGTCCAACCCCAGAAACATGGTGAGCCCAGCTCATAAACAGGCAGACACACACAAACAGGTAGACCATCAGAAAAAGTGGCATGGGAACACATTGCAAATACACACGTTTAAGTCTCATTTCCCCCCCATTTTAGGATCTCTACTACCAGTCCTATGCACAAGTAGGTGTCCTGTTTGCCTCCATTCCAAACTTCAATGACTTTTACATTGAGTTGGATGGCAACAACATGGGAGTGGAGTGCCTGAGACTGCTCAATGAGATCATTGCAGACTTCGACGAGGTTTGCTTATATTATATAATTTGAAATACTCACTTTGTGATCGTTTATGTCGGACAGTAAAGGGTTTGATAAGGACAGACAAAGTACAAACGTGGGGAATAGTGATATATTTACAGACACCTTTTTCTTTTATTACTGAACAATGAGTTAGGAACGTAAACGTGACTGTGATTCTTCTAGCTCATGGACAAAGAGTGCTACAGAGACATCGAGAAGATTAAGACAATTGGCAGCACGTACATGGCGGCCGTAGGCCTCGTCCCAACCATTGGAGCCAAGGTGAGACACTTCAATGTGTGTCTGTCTTTGTGTAAAATTTAACTCATTGGCTTCGACTGTTAGTGATAGATGTCCAATCCAAACGAACTGGGAGGGAAGTCAGTTTTTCATTTAATGCCAGCCCTCCCAATTCAAATGGATTGAACGTCTATTGGCATCAGTGGGAGCAAATGAGTTTGTGCCCAATCCCGTGTAGATGACTATGAGATCCCAACAGACATCCTTTTGTACTTCTTTAGGCCAAGAAGTCAATTTATGACCACCTGAGCACAATTGCGGACTACGCCATCGAAATGTTTGACGTGTTGGATGAAATCAACTATCAGTCTTATAATGAGTTTGTCTTGAGAGTGGGTATGTCTGCACACGATCGTGCACAAAATAACAAAGTATGAAAAGGTTTTCATGCCATTTGCTCAATATCCCATGGTAGGCATCAATGTTGGCCCAGTGGTGGCGGGGGTTATCGGGGCACGGCGACCCCAGTATGACATCTGGGGGAATACGGTCAATGTGGCCAGTCGCATGGACAGCACGGGAGTACCCGGAAAGATACAGGTGACAAGACAAGCTTTTAAAAAAAAATTTTTTTTTTAATACATACATTTAAAAATATATATGGCAGAAAACACAGACAAGGCTGAAAAAGCAGTTTCTGCTCTTACACCCCTCATTAAAAGAAACTGCTGTATTTTAAGCGAAAAGAACTGTTGTGTTTGACAAAACAATATGTCTATATGCTGCCATAGCACATTCATTGCACATTAAGCCCCCAAACTATTTTTAATTTGTCCGTTTTACCCTGGAAACCCCCGTTTACAGACATCGCGCAACCGCTTTTGTTTCAACCCAGCTATAAAATGAAGGTAATTAATTATATTTAGTATTCAAAATGTCTGTCATTTTAGCTTAGAATCATTAATTGATGTCTAATATTTCGTTAACAGACACTGCACAAACGCTTTTGTTTCAACCCAGCCATAAAAAGAAGGTAATTAATTATATTTAGTATTCAAAATGGCTGTCATTTTTAGCTTAGAATCATTAATTGATGTCTAATATTTAGTTAAAAAAAAAAAACAACAACTTAAAAAAATTATCCACTCGCATATTTTAAACTTTTGAACAAATGACGTCACAATGAAAAAAATGGCATCTGTAAAAAAGTCACAGATATACCTCATAACTATCGCTTAATTGTATTTTTTGTTACTGTCGCATTTTCTCCTACATGTTAGATGATAAATAATCGATCCAAACATAGATAATTGAAAAGAAACGTTTAAAGGGTAAATATATGCAAATGGACATCTTGACCACTCCTTGAAGTCTGCGATTTCTGCATTGCGACCCTTGTAATATTACCATGTTTCACCCATAAAATCCCCCCAAAATCTAGCTGTGGCCATTCACAGCTGTGTCTTGACACTCAGTGAAACATGCTACGTGGAGTTTTTGGATCGAAACAAGGTAAGTACGCGATAATATCTCGTTAAAGTCGTGGCGTCTGTAATTCTGCTATCGCGTGCTCTCACCTCCGGATAGGGTTTTTCTGTTAAAAAAACATTTAAAAAAAAAAAAAAAAAAAAAAAAAAAAAAGCCCTCCTGTTCAAAATTTTTCTTCCCTCAGAAAATTGAGATTTTAAGCTCTCCAATGGTGTATCACACATGCATATCGGACAATTTTGAAATTTGGCCAAATTGGGGGTCTCAGAGCAGAACTTCAAGTCACCTAAGTGTTTTCCGCCATATATATATATATGTATATATATATGTATATGTGTATGGCGGAAAACACTCGGGTGACCACTTATGTATCACACATGCAAATAGGACAATTTTGAAATTTGGCCAAATTGGGGGTCTCAGAGCAGAACTTAAAGTCACCCGAGTAAAATCTCATTTTTTGGGAGGAAGAAAAATTCTGAACAGGTGGGCGTTTTAAAAAGAAAAAACATTTATAAACCCCTAAACCCTAACTCGAGGTGAGAGCATGGCAGAGCACTCTTAAAGGGTATGAAAACACTAAGGGGCTGTGAATAAAACCGTTATGTGGCAAGATAACAAATATGAATAAAGTTAACAAAAAAATAAATTGCATTCATGAGCAATTATCGAAAATAGATCGAAAATTACGAACATTTCCGAAAGTATTCCAGAAACAGCCGAATGGGGCGGAGACGTCATAACAAGGAAACAAAAGGTCGAGGCAGTTGCCATCGTTTTTTGTCGACGAGAGATTTGCATTCGTGTTTTATCAAAAAAATCGCTAAAATGGTTCAAACCTGTCATGCTATGTGGTTTACAAATAGCCATTTGTCACAATGTAGTACCCATGAGTTCCCGAACGCAAGAAAAAGAGCTGGACTACGCAGACAATGAGTAAAGTTCGTCAGTGCTAAGAGGGCTAATTTTGCAGACCCAGCCTCTGGCATGGTTTTGTGTGGTGCGCATTTTACACCGGAAAGCTATACGAACTATGGGCAAATGAAATCAGGTTTTGCTAAGAAATTGCTGCTGAAAGCAGATGCAGTGCCCACCTACACGCGCAGCCACCTAAATGTCCCGACATAACAAGAAAGAGGACGATGACTGGCTCTGATGAGACCACCTCAGCACCCTCAAAGCAAAGGAGGGAAATGGCAAGAGTGAGTACTCTTTTATAATAAAAAACATATCACACATTGGATATAGGACTCGACACATGTATAAATTATCGCTCGTAAAATATATAGAACAAATCCTCTAATCCCATTCATATTTGTGTCGGTTGGCAGAGCGAAAACCGATGATAGCATATTAAATGATAATTATTCTATACATTACTTTATTTTGTGGTCACGGTGTATCAGCTTCACAAAAAGAAATGCAAAACAAACCATTCGTGTGATTCTGTTGCCGCCGGTGTTTCATCAGTGTGATTGCTCCCCTCTATGATCCCTTCATTAGGCTGCATTGGCTTTCGTTTGGGCTCAAATTGATAACCCAAAACACCAAAGAAAGGTTCATAACTCTCCTCGTCACCATTAGAAGAATGTTTGTTACGTCGGATTCGTCGCTGCAAATAGAAACAAAATTGTCTGCCATCATCGCCGCCATTCAATACTAAGCACTGAGCCGGTTGTTTCCTTATAGTGACGTCACGCACACAATATGCTAGATTTCTGGCATCTTGGGGGCGGGTCCTTTTAGCTTGACAATCGACCTAATTTCTATAATTTTCTTGGTGTTGCGATGTGTGTAATTACATGAAGTGGCATGATATGAATTCAAAAGGCATGCGTTGATGGATAAATGATGGAATATTAGCATTTGCCCAGGTGTTGTCATACCCTTTAAAGACACGAGGATTTTCACGAGATATTATCGCGTTCTTACCTTGTTTCGATCCAAAAACTCCATGTAGCATGTCTCACCGGGTGTCAAGACACTGCTGTGAATGGCCACAGTCGGACTTTTCGGAGATTTTATCGGTGAAACACGGTAATATAACAAGGGTCGCAATGCAGAAAACGCAGACATTAAGACATTTTCTTTTTCAAATATTTACCCTTTTAAACGCTTTTGTTCAATTTTTCTTTGTTGGGATCGATTATTTATCATTTAAAATATCGGGGAAAATGCGACAGTAACAAAAGAAAAAAAACACAATTATGCAATAGTTTTGAGGTAGATATCCTTGACCTATTTACAGACACTATTTTTATCATAATTTTTTTTTTCTTCAATTTTTCTTCGTTTGGATCGAGCAGTAACAAAAAAAAAAAAAAAAGAATTAAGTGGTAGTTATGAGGTAGATAGCCGTGTCCTTTTTACAGACACTATCTTTTTCATTGTGGCGTGATTTGTTTAAAAGTTTAAAATACGTGAGTGAATAATTTTTTGAAGTCCTTTTTTTTTTTTTTTTTTTTTTTTTAAAACAAAATATTAGACATCAAGTAATGATTCTAAGCTGAAAATGAAACCTTTCGAATAATAAATATACTAGTAATTACTTACTTTCTTTTTATGGCTGGGTTGAAACAAAAGCGGTTGCGCGGTGTCTGAGTAATGCGCCATGAAACTACTATGGCAGCATATAAACATATTGTTTTATATTCTATTAAACACAACAGTTCTTTTGGCTTAAAATACAGCAGTTTATTTTAAAGAGAGGCGCAAGAGCAGAAACTGCTTTTTCAGCCTTGTCTGTGTTTTCCGCCATATTTTATATATATATGTATTTTCTGTACTAGTGACCACCCTTATCTGACACATGAAGACACATGAATTCCTTCCTCTAACTGTGTAAAATGTTTAGACTTCAGCCAACTGCCACCTGCTTTTTCTAATACGCAACCTTGTTCAACACCAAATCAAAAAATGAACTTGGGGGTCTGTCAGTGAACTTTCATTCATTGCCAGCACATCCGAGTTCAAATGGATTGGATTTCTATCACAGTCAATGGCGCTGAAACATGATCATTCAATGCTAACCCATTTTGCTCAAACGGACTGGACCTCCATCGCCTACAATGGCTGTGAATGAGTTAAAGTGCCTGTGACACGAAAAAGCAAGTTTATTTCATAATACACGCGGTATTTTATGCCGCTGAATGATATGGGCCGCTTGGATGTGTGTGGAAGCGATCGCTATTTTTATTTAGTTTTTTGAATCCCGCGCCATGAAAATGAGTGACTTCCGGCTTCGGTCTTGCATTGAGGAGGAGGGCGCTGTGACGTGTACGGTAGAAGACGTCCTCTTGGACTGGATTTGTCTCCAAAATATGAACAATATATCATTTTAAAATCACTTGTTATAGCATTTCATAGCACCTTTAACCTTATTCCCAAGCTTGAAATTCATACAACAGCTGCTTCAGAACAATCCCTGGGGAAGAACGTAAAAGATGTAGAAACATATTTTCGGCCCTGAACGACATTTTTAATCGTCCCTTATGCCATCTGTGTACAATGTAGGTGACAGAGGAAGTCTACCGCCTGCTGAACTCTGACTACGACCTGGTGAGTCGCGGCAAAGTGAGCGTGAAGGGCAAAGGGGAAATGCTGACTTACTTCTTGGAAGGCAAAGTGCAGGGTGTGGGCACAGCCACCACCTCTTCCGTGGTGCGTTCAGCCAGCCTAGCGCGCCGCATCCACTCTTGCGGCAAGACCAGTGTGCCCGCTAACCTGGGCAGCATCTCCTCTGTCGCCGCCACCTCCAACAGCCAGCCGACATGCTTGCCCTCTTCACGTGTGCCTGCGGTGGGTGAGGTAGAGGAAGAAGAGGAGGATATAGATGTGACAGAGATTGAGATTGAGGCCACGGCGACTGCGGCTAATGCTGCGGTGTAGACGCAAACAAAAGCGTGACCTCAGTGAAGGCAAGAAGAACCAAGATGGAGGCCTTGAGGAGGGCGGCCTGCATGTTTCCTGCAGGTGCGACGCACATTCAGGAAATGAGTCCAGACAATCATACTTGCCGTTTTTTTTTTTTTTTTAAGGGAATGTCAGCTGCTTGACACCCCCTCAGACACAGCATCCTTTATTTGCAGGTAAAATCTCTGCAAAAGGTATATTCTGCAGTATTTGTATTAATTGAAGAAAAGCAAACAAAAACACTGATGTTGCTGTTGCTTTTGCACTGTCTTTCTAATGATGCCAAGGATGCATTGCATTATTTACAAGTGTCGCAGTATTTCTTTTTATGGTGCGCATAAACAAACTTGCGTGTGTTTGCGAGTGTATGGTGGTGTGTGATTATATGATGCAGCACAATGACATTTTAACACATTTGCTGACACATTCCTGATTACCAGGGCATCACTTTTCACAACTTGACAGCCATAGCTATAATTTCCCCTTAAATGGAAACCAAAGTATTGAGCTATAGAATGCAGCATCTACTATATGACCACATGCGACTCTTTCAAGCACCTTCAGATAAGCTAAAATGTGTGTTTTTAAAACCGTATTCAGAGAAACTACAGTGGAACCTTTGAGGTCAAATGCGATTTGTTGAAAGAGGTTTCAGATTTGGAACAAATGTAATCTGGTTTTGGGTCAAATTGTTGCATTACTTTTACATAATGATTTAATCCTTGTTACTAATGAGATGTTAAAACAACACTTTTCAGTCATAAATTATCAGTCATTTAAGTTTATACGGTTAATAAGAGATAATAGCAGTCAAATTGTAGTCTAACTATGATGGAAGTGAAAACAAGTTTGTCCCATTAATAATAATATGATGGGATAACATTTTTCAACTGATCTAGGACAATTTTAAATTGTTGAATATTAATATGAAATCAGGTTTTTACGCTAAACTGATACTTACATACAGTGGGGCAAATAAGTATTTAGTCAACCACCAATTGTGCAAGTTCTCCTACTTGAAAAGATTAGAGAGACCTGTAATTGTCAACATGGGTAAACCTCAACCATGAGTGACAAAATGTGGGAAAAAAAACAGAAAATCACATTGTTTGATTTTTAAAGAATTTGTCGAAGGATACCAAAGACAAAATTGTTGTCCTGCACCAGGCTGGGATGACTGAATCTGCAATAGGTAAAACGCTTGGTGTAAAGAAATCAACTGTGGGAGCAATTATTAGAAAATGAAAGACATACAAGACCACTGATAATCTTCCTCGATCTCGGGCTCCATGCAAAATCTTACCCCGTGGCGTCAAAATGATGACAAAAACGGTGAGCAAAAATCCCAGAACCATACGGGGGGACCTAGTGAATGACCTACAGAGAGCTGGGACCACCGTAACAAAGCCTACTATCAGTAACACAATGCGCCGCCAGGGACTCAAATCCTGCACTGCCATACGTGTCCCCCTGCTGAAGAAAGTGCATGTCCAGGCCCGTCTGCGGTTCGGTAGAGAGCATTTGGATGATCCAGAAGAGGACTGGGAGAATGTGTTATGGTCAGATGAAACCAAAATAGAACTTTTTGGTAGAAACACAGGTTCTCGTGTTTGGAGGAGAAAGAATACTGCATTGCATCCGAAGAACATCATACCCACTGTGAAGGGGGGGGTGGAAACATCATGCTTTGGGGCTGTTTTTCTGCAAAGGGACCAGGACGACTGATCTGTGTAACGGAAAGAATGAATGGGGCCATGTATCGAGAGATTTTGAGTGAAAATCTCCTTCCATCAGCAAGGGCATTGAAGATGAGACGTGGCTGGGTCTTTCAGCATGACAATGTCCCAAACACACTGCCAGGGCAACAAAGGAGTGGCTTTGTAAGAAGCATTTCAAGGTCCTGGAGTGGCCTAGCCAGTCTCCAGATCTCAACTCCATAGAAAATCTGTGGAGGGAGTTGAAAGTCCGTGTTGCCCAACAACAGACCCAAAACATCACTGCTCTAGAGGAGATCTGCATGCAGGAATGGGCCAAAATACCAGCAACAGTGTGTGAAAAGCTTGTGATGAGTTACAGAAAATGTTTGGCCTCCGTTATTGCCAACAAAGGGTACATAACAAAGTATTGAGATGAACTTTTGGTATTGACCAAATACTTATTTTCCACCATGATTTGCAAATAAATTCTTTAAAAATCAAACAATGTGATTTTCTGTTTTTTTTTTTCCTCCACATTCTCATGGTTGAGGTTTACCCATGTTAACAATTACGTGGCCTCGCTAATATTTTCTAGTGGGAGAACTTGCACAATTAGTGGTTGACTAAATACTTACTGTATTTGCCCCACTGTATATATGTAGACCTCTTACTTAAAACAAAATCACAAACAAGCAACAACAACAAAAAACATGTGACCATCGTTGTAAAAGTTGACTAGATTGAGCAAAACCAATGTGAAGTTTGAATTTAGCATATCAAAAATGTATTGTTGACCAGTATCATTAAAAAATTGGTAAGAAAAAAAAAATCCTTTTAATTTTGATTAAGAATTGCTGGTATAGAAAGGCAAAAAAAAGCTGCATTGTACAGGACAATGTGCCCAACCCAAAAAAGTAAAACATTGCAAACTGAAACACAAGAGGAATGGCAAAATAATCATTTTCCAATTTTGTGGTTTTTAGAGGTTCCACTGTTGCTGCCTCAACCCGATTATACTGACCAGTTTATGTTTGTTATGTATGCAGTCAACAAACAAATTGTGCCATTGTTGGGAAAAAAAAAAAAACCTGCAGGCATGGCGCAGTTACATACAACATGAGCGACAAAGCTATGGCCAGTGGGCCATATGTGTGCAATTATAGAAACAACAGGACTCTTAAACCACTCATGCGCCTAATATTTCATGGTCACAATTATTTGGGGGTCTTAATGTCATGGGGAAAAAAGTGTTACCCAACCTTCACACGTGTCACAGTCACAAATGTACAGAATTGCACTTAGGACATGAGTGGACACTAAAGTCCCACATTCTACTTACAGTATACAGTTCACTCCCGCATATTTGCTGTTCAGCAATATTTGAGAACACGTCCTGCGTTATTCGTGAGAAATCTCACTTTTTCTTTGAAATTTGAAATGCATGTGCCAGGGCTCATCTTCCACTACAAGAGGATTTGGATTTCTTCCTCATTAACTGCCATTGTCGGCAATAGAGTAAGGGCGTAGGTTTGGTCTCAACATTGGTAGGGACGTTATACCAGCATTACTTGCATGTACACTTTTTGCTTGGGACATTAATAAGACCAAACAGATTGGGTGAATGGGGGTCAAGAATACATTTCCCACGAATATGAACCTAATTAATTGATAGGCTAAATCAGGGTTGCTCATTACGTCAATCGCAACGCTGGTGTGCGGCATCAAACAAACAAAAATAATAGAAAAAAAAACAGCAGCATGTGTGTTGTTTGACTGTCAACACTTTCCTGTGAAACACAGACTGGGATCTCTCTCTCTCTCTCTAAGTAACGTCTTGCTCACGTTGTTCTGGTTCTATAGTTTTCAGCAGTGTTCAACACATTTCCCACAGTTTAATTAATGTTAATAGGACAAAACACAAACAAGGGGACACTTCTTTCTAAGCAGCTTCCTACTTGAGTTTGGAGGTTAGCAAATTCACACAGTTTAATGTTATGCTAACTCTGATGCAGGTCGGTCTTTCAGCATAGCAAAATTAGTGGTGTGGTTCCCACCTTCACAACATTGACTTAAAATGTTTTTTATTTTTTTTAATTTTTATTTTTACATTACTTACAGTGGCTGCGGCAGCCAAAAAAACTTCTAATATCCCTCCCCTTTGAAAGAGAACGCTGCATGTTCCCTGTCGGAACTGTGTAAAGTGTTAGCGTGGACGTGTGTGTGTGTGGCGGGGGTGGGTTTCAACGAATCAAACGTGCGTTTGAGGGAAAAAATGGACCGGCAGATTCAGCAAGTGAAAAGGGGTAGATTTAAGTCCGAACATAATGAAAATAATTCACTTTATATTGGTTAAATCATATGGGAAGACAATCCAAATTACCTAGAGTATATAACCGAAGCCATTATATACTGCATATGAGGTTGGTTAAAAGTTGGTGGGGCCAATTTGAGCATCCTCAAAAGTATGTAGTGTTATGTCCCTACGGTTCTATGCAAACCTACGCCTTTGCAATAGACATCCAATTCATTTAAACGTGGAGGGTTGAAAAAGATAAGAATAGAAAAAGTTAATGCTCTTTTTTTTTTTAATTGTATTCTTTTTTTTTTTTACTTTTTATTATTAAGCGATCAAACTGGGTTGCTTTAGTGTAAATGTTGACATTTTTCCCAAAAACCTCTCAAGTGAACGCACTAACTGATCTCTTATCTAAAATATCGCATACCTGCCATCTGCTGGTGGTTGTGTGGCAGCAGGTGGTTGTGGTTCCAAGATGGAAGTCTACAATGAAGCAGTGCGACACCCTCATCGCCTCTCCCTTTGAAAGACGTACTTGACCAGTATACCTGTCAATTCTAGTGAAAGCTCGGATACTACCTGATGAATACACTCAATGCCAGTGAAAGAATACGCTAGTTTAATTACTTTTAGGGCAGCATTCGTAGTTGGCCCTGGTCCCAATCCCCTGTGCGGTGGTTCACTGTACGCCAAAAAGCCGTACCTTTCGTATATAGCCTCTTTTTGCATCGATGTACATACATTGTCAGATTTCTGCCTTACTTAATGACAAGCTTATCAGTGTTTGCAACCTGCCTTTATACACAAACAGTATTCACTTTGATATGCAGGTCATACTCTTTAATGTTGTTCTATGTAAATAGCCAAACACTTGTAAACTACATTCCATCTTGTACAGTGTAAAGCTCGTTTATGGAAAATTTTGTAATAAAAACAAGATTGGTGTATAAAATTATGACAGTCTATGATTTTTGTGATTACAGTGCCATTGTATATTGCTTTGGTCAGGAACATCTCTACTGACCTATGTGCAGGGGTGAAAGTGGCTAGAATTTCTTGCCGGAACTCCCCGACATGAAGGTTGCCACGGAGCCAGAAATTTTATTTATTTATTT